>NW_028139054.1:0-366589 GCF_964270905.1 Leucopleurus acutus | reverse complement strand
AGCAAATGCAGACCCTTTGAAGTCATATTGCATGGTACCCATTCCATGGTTCTCAACTCTCCAGGTTTAAGGGATTCTTCCTTCAGCTAAAACATGCATGTGGAACCCAGAGTATGATCCACCGTGTGATCGGGAAACGTGTTCAAATGTGTCTCAGTTTTCGTTCCCTGGTACTCGGGTGCAACATTCCAGACGCTTTACTAACACTCTCCCCACTTGGAGAGTCAGTGCCTTTAACCTCCTGTTTGGCCCAGTTTGCAATTTCTGTGGAAAATGAACAGGAATAGGGAGAACCAATGAGAGACTAGGTGGAGGTATCCGGACGGGCAAATTTAACTCTCATTTCCAACCAGGAAGAGGAATTAACCAAAGGCTCAGCATGCCGTGCCGGAATCAAACTAGGGCCTGAAGCAATCTTGCGGTGTTGCGGCCAGCTCACAAGAAAGCGAGTTGAAGAAAGGAGCTCAGGGGCACTGTAATTCACAAACCTGCAGAGTTATAAATGACAGCTATCTTCCAAAAATATATTGAAGTAAGGCTGCCAAGAGGAGTTGAAAGCGGGGCAGAATTGCAGGAAACCGATTTCTGGAGGTACACTGGAATTGCATGTAAAGCATAGGAAAAGAGGCAGAACGTCCACAATGATGCACTTGGCCAAAAAGGGCGTATGTGTTTTTTCCTGAATATAGTCAGGGAAAAACGCATACGCCCTTTTTGGCCAACCAAGCAAGCTTGCAAAGGAAATCTGCACTACAATGAAGTCTCACTGCCCCCCGGTCAAAAGGGCCATCTGAAAAAAGTGTAAAATCCAGAAAGGCAGGACAGGCCATGGAGAAGTGGGAGCCTTGTTATGCTGATGGGCGGGATGTAAATTGGCAGCAGCCACTCAGGAGAAGTGTATGGTGTTTCCTGAAACATCCAAAAAACAAAGCAACAGAGCCTAGGGCACTTCCACTTATGGTCCTATGGCTTAGGGAAATTAAAATCAAAAAGACACAGCCACCCCAAAGTTTGGGACGGCTCTGTTTACAAGAACCTCGTTTACCGAACAAGTTCAATATCACAGAAAGCGAAAAATGGAAAAAGAAGTTGTGGTACTTATGTACAATGCAATATCACTCAGCAATGAAATCTATGTCATCAGGCCCGTAGCAGCATAATGAGTGGATTCAGGTACGATGATTCTAAGTGAAATTAGTCACACAGAAAAAGAAACATCATAAGATATCACTAATACACGGAATGTAAACTTGGCTACACAAGAACTGAATTACAAAACAGAACAGGGTGTCAAATGTAGAAAACCAACTTATGCTTGCTTAAGGGGACGGGTGAGTTGGGGTGCTGCATCAAACCAGAGATTGAAATTAGCACAGATACCGTTCCATAAGCCAAATATGTAATAGACAAGAGCTACTCCTTGCTCAACGAAGTGGACTCAACACCGCATATTAAACGCCTAAGAATATACCTGACTAGTAAGAATCTACCTGACTAGTAAGAATCTTAAAACCTATGGATTTATATGTCTCCGAAAGAGAATCAAGCGTGTGTACAGTGGCATAAACGCAGCAGTGATAGGATTGCTGAGGTTCGGTGAGCAAATGCAGACCCTTTGAAGTCATATTGCATGGTACCCATTCCATGGGTCTCAACTCTCCCTGTTTAAGGGATTCTTCCTTCAGCTAAAACATGCATGTGGAACCCAGAGTATGATCCACCGTGTGATCGGAAAACGTGTTCAAATGTGTCTCAATTTTCGTTTCCTGGTACTCGGGTGCAACATTCCAGACGCTTTACTAACACTCTCCCCACTTGGAGAGTCAGTGCCTTTAACCTCCTGTTTGGCCCAGTTTGCAATTTCTGTGGAAAATGAACAGGAATAGGGAGAACCAATGAGAGACTAGGTGGAGGTGTCCAGACGGGCAAATTTAACTCTCATTTCCAACCAGGAAGAGGAATTAACCAAAGGCTCAGCGTGCCATGCCGGAACCACACTAGGACCAGAAGCAATCCTGCGGTGTTGCGGCCAGCTCACAAGAAAGCGAGTTGAAGAAAGGAGCTCAGGGGCACTGTAATTCACAAACCTGCAGAGTTATAAAGGACAGCTATCTTCCAAAAATATATTGAAGTAAGGCTGCCAAGAGGAGTTGAAAGGGGGGCAGAATTGCAGGAAACCGATTTCAGGAGGTAGACTGGAATTGCATGTAAAGCATAGGAAAAGAGGCAGAACGTCCACAATGATGCACTTGGCCAAAAAGGGCGTATGCGTTTTTTCCTGAATATATTCAGGAAAAAACGCATACGCCCTTTTTGGCCAACCAAGCAAGCTTGCAAAGGAAATCTGCACTACAATGAAGTCTCACTGCATCCCGGTCAAAAGGGCCATCTGAAAAAAGTGTAAAATCCAGAAAGGCAGGACAGGCCATTGAGAACTGGGAGCCTTGTTATGCTGATGGGCGGGATGTAAATTGCCAGCAGCCACTCTGGAGAAGTGTATGGTGTTTCCTGAAACATCCAAAAAACAAAGCAACAGAGCCTAGGGCACTTCCACTTATGGTCCTATAGCTTAGGGAAATTAAAATCAAAAAGACACAGCCACCCCAAAGTTTGGGACGGCTCTGTTTACAAGAACCTCGTTTATGGTACAAGTTGAATATCACAGAGAGCGAAAAATGGATAAAGAAATTGTGGTACTTACGTACAATGCAATATCACTCAGCAATGAAATCTATGTCATCAGGCCCATAGCAGCATAATGAGTGGATTCAGGTACGATGATTCTAAGTGAAATTAGTCACACAGAAAATGAAACATCATAAGATATCATTAATACATGGAATGTAAACTTGGCTACACAAGAACTGAATTACAAAACAGAACAGGGTGTCAAATGTAGAAAACCAACTTATGCTTGCTTAAGGGGACGGGTGAGTTGGGGTGCTGCATAAAACCAGAGATTGAAATGAGCACAGATACCGTTCCATAAGCCAAATATGTAATAGACAAGAGCTACTCCTTGCTCAATGAAGTGGACTCAACACTCCATATTAAACGCCTAAGAATCTACCTGACTAGTAAGAATCTTAAAACCTATGGATTTATATGTCTCCGAAAGAGAATCAAGCGTGTGTACAGTGGCATAAACGCAGCAGTGATAGGATTGCTGAGGTTCGGTGAGCAAATGCAGACCCTTTGAAGTCATATTGCATGGTACCCATTCCATGGGTCTCAACTCTCCAGGTTTAATGGATTCTTCCTTCAGCTAAAACATGCATGTGGAACCCAGAGTATGATCCACCGTGTGATCGGGAAACGTGTTCAAATGTGTCTCAGTTTTCGTCCCCTGGTACTCGGTTGCAACATTCCAGACGCTTTACTAACACTCTCCCCACTTGGAGAGTCAGTGCCTTTAACCTCCTGTTTGGCCCAGTTTGCAATTTCTGTGGAAAATGAACAGGAATTGGGAGAACCAATGAGAGACTAGGTGGAGGTGTCCGGACGGGCAAATTTAACTCTCATTTCCCACCAGGAAGAGGAATTAACCAAAGGCTCAGCATGCCGTGCCGGAACCAAACTAGGGCCTGAAGCAATCCTGCGGTGTTGCGGCCAGCTCACAAGAAAGCGAGTTGAAGAAAGGAGCTCAGGGGCACTGTAATTCACAAACCTGCAGAGTTATAAATGACAGCTATCTTCCAAAAATATATTGAAGTAAGGCTGCCAAGAGGAGTTGAAAGGGGGGCAGAATTGCAGGAAACCGATTTCAGGAGGTAGACTGGAATTGCATGTAAAGCATAGGAAAAGAGGCAGAACGTCCACAATGATGCACTTGGCCAAAAAGGGCGTATGTGTTTTTTCCTGAATATATTCAGGAAAAAACGCATACACACTTTTTGGCCAACCAAGCAAGCTTGCAAAGGAAATCTGCACTACAATGAAGTCTCACTGCCCCCAGTCAAAAGGGCCATCTGAAAAAAGTGTAAAATCCAGAAAGGCAGGACAGGCCATGGAGAACTGGGAGCCTTGTTATGCTGATGGGCGGGATGTAAATTGCCAGCAGCCACTCTGGAGAAGTGTATGGTGTTTCCTGAAACATCCAAAAAACAAAGCAATAGAGCCTAGGGCACTTCCACTTATGATCCTATAGCTTAGGGAAATTAAAATCAAAAAGACACAGCCACCCCAAAGTATGGGACGGCTCTGTTTACAAGAACCTCGTTTACCGAACAAGTTCAATATCACAGAAAGCGAAAAATGGATAAAGAAGTTGTGGTACTTATGTACAAGGCAATATCACTCAGCAATGAAATCTATGTCATCAGGCCCGTAGCAGCATAATGAGTGGATTCAGGTACGATGATTCTAATTGAAATTAGTCACACAGAAAAAGAAACATCATAAGATATCACTAATACACGGAATGTAAACTTGGCTACACAAGAACTGAATTACAAAACAGAACAGGGTGTCAAATGTAGAAAACCAACTTATGCTTGCTTAAGGGGACGGGTGAGTTGGGGTGCTGCATAAAACCAGAGATTGAAATTAGCACAGATACCGTTCCATAAGCCAAATATGTAATAGACAAGAGCTACTCCTTGCTCAACGAAGTGGACTCAACACCCCATATTAAACGCCTAAGAATATACCTGACTAGTAAGAATCTACCTGACTAGTAAGAATCTTAAAACCTATGGATTTATATGTCTCCGAAAGAGAATCAAGCATGTGTACAGCGGCATAAACGCAGCAGTGATAGGATTGGTGAGGTTCAGTGAGCAAATGCAGACCCTTTGAAGTCATATTGCATGGTACCCATTCCATGGGTCTCAACTCTCCCTGTTTAAGGGATTCTTCCTTCATGTAAAACATGCATGTGGAACCCAGAGTATGATCCACCGTGTGATCGGAAAACGTGTTCAAATGTGTCTCAGTTTTCGTCCCCTGGTACTCGGGTGCAACATTCCAGACGCTTTACTAACACTCTCCCCACTTGGAGAGTCAGTGCCTTTAACCTCCTGTTTGGCCCAGTTTGCAATTTCTGTGGAAAATGAACAGGAATAGGGAGAACCAATGAGAGACTAGGTGGAGGTGTCCGGACGGGCAAATTTAACTCTCATTTCCCACCAGGAAGAGGAATTAACCAAAGGCTCCGCGTGCCATGCTGGAACTAAATTAGGGCCTGAGGAGATCCTGCGGTGTTGCGGCCAGCTCACAAGAAAGCGAGTTGAAGAAAGGAGCTCAGGGGCACTGTAATTCAGAAACCTTCGGAGTTATAAATGACAGCTATCATCCAAAATTATGCTGAAGTAAGGCTGCGAAGAGGACTTGAATGCAGGGCAGAATTGCTGGAAATTGATTTCAAAACGTACACAGGAGTAGCTCTTAAAGCATAGGAAAAGAGACAGAACTTGGAAAATAATGCACTTGGCAAAAAAGGGCATATGTGTTTTATCCAGAGCTCTCATAACTGAGGGGAGGAGATTCCCAGCAGGCTCCAACTGCCACCTGAGGGCTCACATTGCCAAGGCAACGTTAGCATGCCAGGCAGGAGTTACCTCACAGCAGAGGTCCCACCTCACAGAAGGGTGAGAAACCCAGCCAACATCAGACTCTCACCAGAGGGCCCACATCACCAAGGGGATGGGAACCAGGCAGGAGTGTCTTCACATCAGTGGGGCCACATCATCGAAAGCTGAGGTACTCAGCACATGTGTCCTCAAACCAGAGGACCCACATCACCAAGGACCTCGGAGTGAGGCAGGCAGGAGTAGCCTCACAACACTGGGCACATAGAATAAAAAAGTGAGGAATCCAGCAGTTGGAACCTCCCAGCAGGCGGCCCAGAGCACCGAGGCTATGGGATCCAGGCCACAGTGAACTCACAGAAGAGGGCCCATGTCATGAAACTGAGCAACCCAGCCATTGGGACCTCAGAGCAGGAGGCCCACATCCCCATGGGGATGGAATTCTGGTAGGAGTGTCCTCGCACCACTGAGAACGTATCAGAAAATTTTGGGCGACCAGCAGTTAGGGCCTGGCGCCAGAGGACCCTCATCACCAAGGGAAGGAGGCTCCCAGCAGGCTCCAACTGCCACCAGAGGGCTGACGTCGCCAAGGCGATGTGTGCCAACCAGGCACGAATGACCTCACAGCAGAGGGTCCACCTCAGAGAAGTGTGACGAACCCAGTCAGGATCAGACTCGCACCAGAGGGCCCACATCACCAAATGGATTGGAACCAGGCAGGAGTGTCCTCACATGAGTAGGGCCACATCATCTAAAGGTGAGGAACCCAGAACATGTGGCTTCAAACCATAGGACACCCATCACCAAGGGGCTGGGAGTGAGGCAGGCAGGAGGAGCCTCATAACAGAGGGCCCAAAAATAAGAAAGGTGAGGAATCCAGCAGTTGGAACCTCCCAGCAGGCGGCCCAGAGCACAGAGGCTAGAGGAACCAGGCCAGAGTGAACTAACACCAGACAGCCCACATCATGAAACTGTGAGCAACCCAGACATTGGGACCTCAGAGCAGAAGGCCCACATCCCCATGGTGATGGGAACATGACAGGAGTGTCCTGGCATCACTGGGCTCACATCAGAAAACGTGGGGTGCTCAGAAGTTAGGGCCTGACGCTAGAGGGCACTCATCACCGAGAGGAGGAGGCTCCCAGCAGGCTCCAGCTGCCACCAGAGGGCCAACGTCGCCAAGGCGATGTGTGCCAGCCTGGCAGGAGTGACCTCACAGCAGAGGGCCCACCTCACAGAAGGGTGAGGAACACAGCCAGGATCAGACTCTCACCAGAGGGCCCACATCACCAAGGGGATGGGAACCAGGCAGGAGTGTCCCCACACCAGTGGGACAACATCATCGAAAGGTGAGGATCCCAGCACATGTGTCCTCAAACCAGAGGAACCACATCACCAAGGGGTTTGGAATGAGGCTGGCAGGACTGGCCTCACAACACAGGGTCCATAGAATATAAAAGTTGAGGAATCCAGCAGTTGGAACCTCCCAGCAAGTGGCCCAGAGCACCGAGGCTATGGGATCCAGGCCGCAGTGAACTCACAGCAGAGGGCCCACATCATGAACCTGTGAGCAGCCCAGCTGTTGGGACCTCAGAACAGAAGGCCCACATCCCCATTGGGATGGGAACCTGGCAGGAGTGGCTTTGCACCACTTAGCACATATCAGAAAATGTTAGGAGCCCAGCAGTTAGGGCCTGATGCCAGGGGGCCCTCATAACTGAGGGGAGGAGACTCCCAGCAGGTTCCAACTGCCAACAGAGGGCCCACGTCTACAAGGTGGCATGCACCAGCCAGGCAGTAGTGACCTCACAGCAGAGGGCCTATCTCACAGAAGGGTGAGGAACCGAGGCAGGATGAGACTCTCACCAGAGGGCCCACAACACCAAGGGGATGGGAACCAGTCAGGACTGTCCTCCCACCAGTGGGACCACATCATCGAAAGGTGAGGAACCCAGCACATGTGGCCTCATATCAGAGGACATACATCACAAAGGGGATGGGAGTGAGGCAGGTAGGAGTAGCCTAAAAACAGAGGGCCCAAAGAATAAAAAAAGTGAGGAATCCAGCATTTGGAACCTCCCAGCAGGCGGCCGAGAGCACAGAAGCTATGGGATGCAGGCAGGAGTTAACTAACACCAGAGAGCCCACATCATGAAACTGTGAGCAACCCAGGCATTGGGACCTCAGAGCAGAAAGCCCACATCCCCATGGGGATGGGAACCTGACAGGAGTGTCCTGGCATCACTGGGCTCACATCAGAAAACGTGGGGAGCCCAGCAGTTAGAGCCTGATGCTAGAGGGCCATCATCACCGAGGGCAGGAGGCTCCCAGCAGGTTCCATGTGCCAACAGAGGGCCCACGTCGCCAAGGTGATGTGTGCAAGTCAGGCAGGATTGACCTCACAGCAGAGGGCCTACCTCACAGAAGAGTGAGGAACTCAGCCAGGATAAGACTGTCACCAGAAGGCCCACATCACCAAGGGGATGGGAACCAGGCAGGAGTGTCCTCACACCAGTGGGGCCACATCATTGAAAGTTGCCTAACCCAGCACATGTGGCCTCAAACCAGAAGACCCACATCACGAAGGGGTTGCGAGTGAGGCAGGCAGGAGGAGCATCACAACACAGGACCCATAGAATACAAAAGTTGAGGAATCGAGCAGTTGGAACCTCCCAGCAGGCAGCCAAGACCACAGAGGCTATGGGATCCAGGCCACAGTGAACTAACACCAGAGAGCCCACATCATGAAATTGTGATCAACCCAGCCGTTGGAACCTCAGAGCAGAAGGCCCACATCCCCATGGGGATGGGAACCTAAGAGGAGTGCTTGAGCAACACTGGGCTCACTAAGAAAAGTTGGGGAGCCCAGCAGTTAGGGCCTGACATCAGAGGGCCCTCATCACAGAGCTGAGGAGGCTCCCAGCAGGGTCCAATTGCCACCAGAGGGCTCATGTCAACAAGGCGAGGTGAGCAACCCAGGCAAGAGTTACCTGATAGTAGAGGGCCCACCTCACAGATGGGTGAGGAACCCAGCCAGGATCAGACTCTCACCAGAGGGCCCACATCACAAAGGGGATGGGACCCAGTCAGGATTATCCTCACACCAGTGGGGCCTCATCATCTTAAGGTGAGGAACCCAGCACATGTGTCCTCAAACCAGAGGACCCACATCACCAAGGGCCTTGGAGTGAGGCAGGCAGGAGTAGCCTCACAACACAGGGCACATAATATAAAAAACGTGAGGATTCCAGCATTTAGACCTTCCAGCAGGCGGCCCAGAACACCGAGGCTATGGGATCCAGGCCACAGTGAACTCACAGCAGAGGGCCCACATCACAAAACTGTGAGCAACCCAGGAGTTGAGACCTCAGCGCAGAAGGACCACATCCCCATGGGAATGGGAACCTGGCTGGAGTGTCCTCGCACCACTGGGCGCACATCAGAAAATGTGGGGAGCCCACCATTTAGGGCCTGACGCCAGAGGGCCGTCATCACCGAGAGGAGGAGGCGCCCTGCATGCTCCAACTGCCACCAGAGGGCTCACGTCTCCAAGGTGACGTGTGCCAGCCAGGCAGGAGTGACCTCACAGCAGAGGGCCTACCTCACAGAACGTTGAGGAACCCAGCCAGGATTAGACTCTCGCCAGAGGGCCCACCTCACCAAGGGGATGGGAACCAGGCAGGAGTGTCCTCACACGAGTGGGGTCACATCATCGAAAGGTGAGGAACGCAGCACATGTGGCCTCAAGCCATAGGACAGTCATCACCAAGGGGCTGGCAGTGAGGCAGGCAGGAGGAGCCTCACAACAGAGGGCACATAGAATAAAAAAGTTGAGGAATCCAGCAGTTGGAACCTCCCAGCAGGCGGCTCAGAGCACCGATGATAAGGGATCCTTGCCGGAGTGAACTCACAGCAGAGGGCCCACATCATGGTACTGTGAGCAAGCCAGCCGTTTTGACCTCAGAGCAGAAGGCCCATATCGCCATGGGGATGGGAACCTGGCAAGAGTCTCCTCACTCACTTGGCGCACATCAGAAAATGTGGGGAGCCCAGCAGTTATGGCCTAAGGCAAGAGGGCCCTCATCACCGAGGGGAGGAGGATCCCAGCACACTCCAACTGCCACCAGAGGGCCCACGTCGCCAAGGTGACGTGTGCCAGACAGGCATGACTGACCTCACAGCAGAGGGCCCACCTCACAGAAGGGTGAGGAACCCAGCCAGGATCAGACTCTCACCTGAGGGCCCACATCAGCAAGGGGATGGGAACCAGTCAGGACTGTCTTCCCTCCAGTGGGGTCACATCATCGAAAGGTGCGGAACCCAGCACATGTGGCCTCAAATCAGAGGACACATATCACAAAGGGAATGGGAGTGAGGCAGGCAGGAGTAGCCTAAAAACAGAGGGCCCAAAGAATAAGAAAGGTGAGGAATCCAGCAGTTGGAACCTCCCAGCAGGCGGCCCAGAGCACAGAAGCTATGGGATGCAGGCAGGAGTGAACTAACAGCAGAGAGCCCACATCATGAAACTGTGAGCAACCCAGGCTTTGGGACCTCAGAGCAGAAGGCCCACACCCCAATGGGGATGTGAACCTGGCTGGAGTGTCCTCGCACCACTGGGCGCACATCACAAAATGTAGGGAGCCCAGCAGTTAGGGCCTGATGCCAGAGGGCCCTCATCACCGAGGAGAGGAGGCTCCCAGCAGGCTCCAAGTGCCACCAGAGGGCTCATGTCCACAAGGCGAGGTGAGCAAGCCAGGCAAGAGTGACCTCACATCAGACGGCCCACCTCACAGATGGGTGAGGAACCCAGCCGGGATCAGACTCTCAACAGAGGGCCCACATCACCAAGGGGATGTGAACCAGGCAGGAGTCTCCTAAGACCATTGGTCCCACATCATCGAAAGGTGAGGAACCCAGCACATGTGGCCTCAAACCAGACGACACACATCACGAAGGGGCTGGGAGTGAGGCAGGCAGGAGGATCCTCACAACAGAGGGCCCAAAAAATTAAAAAAGTGAGGAATCCAGCAGTTGGAACCTCCCAGCAGGCAGCCAAGAGCACAGAGGCTATGGGATCCAGGCTTCTGTGAACTAACACCAGAGAGCCCACATCATGAAAATGTGAACAACCCAGCCGTTGGGACCTCAGAGCAGAAGGCCCACATCCCCATGGAGATGGGATCCTAAGAGGAGTGCCAAAGCATCACTGGGCTCCCTAAGAAAAGTTGGTGAGCCCAGCAGTTAGGGCCTGACGCAAGAGGGCCCTCATCACCGGGGGAAGAGATTCCCAGCACGCTCCAACTGCCACCATACGGCTGACTTCACCAAGGCAATGTGTGCCAGCCATGCAGGAGTGACCTATCAGCAGAGGGTCTCCCTCACAGGTGGGTGAGGAACAAAGCCAGGAACAGACTCTCACCAGGGGGTCCACATAACCACGTGGATGAGAACCAAGCAGGAGTGTCCTCACACTAGTGGGGCCACATCATTGAAAGGTGAGGAACCCAGCAAAAGTGGCCACAAACCAGAGGACCCACATCACCAAGGGGTTGAGAGTGAGGTAGGTGTCTGGACGGGCATATTTAACACTCATTTCCCACCAGGAAGAGGAATTAACCAAAGGCTCAGCGTGCCCTGCCAGAAGCAGATTAGGGCCTGAAGCAGTCTTGCGGGTTTGCGGCCAGCTCACAAGAAAGCGAGTTGAAGAAAGGAGCTCAGGGGCCCTGTAATTCACAAACCTGCAGAGTTATAAATGACAGATAACGTCCAAAAATATATTGAAGTAAGGCTGCGAAGAGGACTTGAAAGCGGGGCAGAATTGCAGGAAACCGATTTCAGGAGGTAGACTGGATTTGCATTTAAAGCATAGGAAAAGAGGCAGAACATCGACAATGATGCACTTGGCAACAAAGGGCGTATGAGTTTGTTCCTGAATATATTCAGGAAAAAACACATACGCCCTTTTTGGCAAACCAAGCAAGCTTGCAATGGAAATCCGAACTACTATGAAGTGTCACTTCCCCCCGGTCTAAAGGGCCACTGAGAAAAGTGTAAAATCCAGAAAGGCAAGACAGGCCATGGGGAAAAAGGAGCCTTGTTATGCTTATGGGCGGGATGTACATTGCCAACAGCCACTCTGGAGAAGTGTATGGTGTTTCCTGATACATCTGAAAAACAAAGCAACAGAATCTAGGGCATTTCCACTTATGGTCCTATAGCTTAGGGAAATTAAAATCAAAAAGACACAGCCACCCCAAAATTTACAACGGCTCTGTTTACAGGAGCCTCTTCTACAGTACAAGTTAAATATCCCAGAGAACAAATAATTGATAAAGAAGTTGCGGTACTTATGTACAACAGAATACCACTCAGCAATGAAATCTGTGTCACCAGGCCTGTACCAGCATAATGAGTGGATTGAGGCATGATGATTCTAAGTGAAATAAGTCACACAGAAAAAGAAACATCATAAGGTATCACTAATGCACGGAATGTAAACTTGGCTACACATGAACTGAATTACAAAACAGAACAGGGTCTCAAGTTTAGAAAACCAACTTATGCTTGCTTAAGGGGAAAGGTGAGTTGGGGTGCTGCATAAAACCAGAGTTTGAAATTAGCACAGATACCGTTCCATAAGCCAAATATGTAATAGACAAGACCTACCCGTTGCTCAACGAAATGGACTCAACAATGAGGTATCACCTCACACCTGTTAGAATGGGCATCATCTGAAAATCTACAAACAACAAATGCTGGAAAGGGTGTGGAGAAAAGGAACACTCTTCCACTATTGTTGGGAATATAAATTGATACAGTCACTATGGAGAACAATATGGAGTTTCTTAAGAAACTAATAATAGAATTACCATATGATACAGCAATCCCAGGACTGGACATATACTCAGACAAAACCATAAATCAAAAAGAGACATTCACCGCAATGTTCATTGCATCACTATTTACAATATCGAGGTAATGGAAGCAACCTAAATGCCCACAGACAGACGAATGCATAAAGCTGTGGTACATATATAAAATGGAATATTACTAAGCCATGAAAGGAATGAAATTGGGTCATTTGTAGAGACGTCGATGGATCTAGAGACTGTCCTACAGAGTGAAGTAAGTCAGAAAGAGAAAAACAAATCTTGTATATTCATGCATATATGTGGAACCTAGAAAAACTGTACAGATTAACCATTTTGCAAGGCATAAATAGAGCAACAGATGTAGACAACAATCGTATGGACAACAAGGGGGGAAAGCTCTTGGAGGGGTGGTGGTGGGAGGAGTTGAGAGATTGGGATTGGCATGTAAACATTTATATGTATAAAATAGATAACCAATGAGAACCTGCTGTATAAAAATATAAAATAAAATTCAAAATTAAAAAGAAATAAAATTTAAAAAATAAAACAGAAAAAACAATTATTCCCTTCACATACATGTATTTATATGAATAAATTATTTCCATGCTTATATCTGTAAATACAAAAAAGAGGAATAAAATCTACCTTGAACCAAAAACGAAAAGGAGAAAAAAAAAAACAGAACCCACCAGTTACTCAGAGGAAAACCGTATCAGGGCACTTGCTCCAGTTGTAAACAATTCTGAAGTTGGTCAGTGGTGGGGAATCGTCTCCCATTCAGCCAGCAGCCCCCACACAACAAGCGTCCTCATTGCAAAGCTGGGGCACCGTGCCGAGGCATCTGTGAGTAAACGTGAGCTGAGCCCCAGGCCACTTGCTGCTGAACTGTTCCCACCCTTCCCAGGTAAAACACCTGAATATATACAAGGACTTGAAAGCCTAGAGGAAGGGCCATGGAGCCACACGAGTGACAGCATGCCAGCTGACTTGGTGCCTGCAGGCCAGCCAGGATGGTCCTGGCCCTGGGTGCTCTTCTGGAAGATTTCCATTTCCCTGCCTGAGATACCCGTCCTGTCCCTGCCCCCACTGCTTTTTTCCTTCCTCACCTCTGCCCAGGGAGAAATTCCAGCAGCAGGTATGGGTGACACATCCTCTTCTTTAGCAGGTGGCAGCCTGGCATCTGCTGCAGAAAGTCCAGCAGAGCCCCACTCACACTGGGCCACCCACAAAGCCGTGGCCTCTCACTCCCTCCCACCAGCCCAGCCCCGAGACTGCTGACAGGGCAGAGAAAATGGCGTCAGGCACAGCTGCAGGGGCTTTTGCTGCCTGGAGTGGTATTTATATTGATCTCAACCCAGGCACACCTGGGGAGGGCTGGCCAGCATGGTAAGGCTGCCCAGGTAGCCAATCATCACCCCTCAGGGGCTCACAGTTGCAGAAAATGGAACTTGCTGAACCGGCCAGGTCCAAGGAACAGGTGTGGGCTCCTGAGAGTCAGGATAGACAAGGGGCTGCAGCTTTGGCTTGTTTTCTAATCATTTTATCTGGCCCATGAGTGGGAGACAACTTCAAGAAAACCCTCTCCTAATGAGAGGAACCCAGGAGTCAGGGAGAGGAGGGGTGGGTGGTGGTTGGAGACAGAGGCCTGGTGCCCTGGGTGCAGTGGAAGTCTCTGGAAGACCAGGTGGAGGGAGGCCACACAGAGTGATGCCCAGGGTCACAGACCTGTCGGAGCTGCTGTTTGTTAGTTCAAGTCCTGCTCTGAGGTGCTCTGTGTCAGCTCTGAGCGACAGGTGAGCTGGGGGTGCTCTTCAATGAGGGCTGTGTGCACGGTTCCTGTGTGCCCAGCCCTGCCACGGTACCTGCAAGGGTAGCTCTGTATCCTGGGAGGGGCCTGACCATGAGAGCCCCGTGGGCTGGGTTGGGGGTGGGGTACCTGCCCAGGAGAGCTCCATATCCTGGGATTGGCCTGACCACGAGAGCCCCATGGGCTGCTGGGGACCTGGTAAAGGATGTCAGGACAGTCAGTGAAGCCACCGAGGATATACCTCCAGTTGCTCCTGATTCCTACACCCTGCTGGTCATTCTACCAACCACCAGGACATGGTATTCTGTATTAGTCTTCAATGATGCCTTCTTTTGTATTCCATTAGTCCCAGAGTCACAAGAAATTTTGGCTTGTGAGTGGCAGGACTCAACATACAACTAAAACAATACTTCCGGGCCGTCTTGCCCCAAGGGTTCAAAAATTCCCACACCATCTTTGGGGAAAGCTTAGCTAACGACCGAAAAGTTCTACCTCTGGAAAAGGAAACCCTCCTTCAATATGCAGACGACATTCTGATCGCCAGCCCTACTAAGGAGGCCTCTGAACTACCAAGCCAATAAAGGATAGAAGTTGTCCAAGAAAAAGCTCAAATATCACAGACTGCGGTGACCTGCCTGGGCTTCATTCTCACACAAGGTCAGAGAAGCCCATCCCAGGAAAGGGAAGAAACCATTTGCAGCCTTACCCCTTTCTAAAACTAGAAGACAGCTTAGGGGTTCCTGGGGAGGCCAGGGTTTGCTGCTTCTGGATCCCTAACTACAGTCTACTAGCTGGGCCTCTATATGAAACACTGAAAGGAAAAGATGATGATCCTTTTGAACAGAATCCAGAAGTGGCCTTTCAAGAATGGAAAGAGCAGTCAATTCAGACCTTTGCCCTGGAACTCCCTAATTGAGCTAAACCCTTTGACCTTTCCATTCCCGGTGAAAGGTGAATCGCCATTGGAGAATTAGTGCAAAAACTGGGACCACTTGAAATGGAACAACGCAAGAATGCCATCCAGGTAGGATAAACTACAGTCACCAAGGGGCTTGGCCCACTGCCACATCTGGCCAAGATACTGGCGGTATCTAAAAACCTGGAAATCAGCAGCCCAAAAGGCCACCTCCCTCCTAAGGGAAAAGGACCCCACGTGGTGATCCTAATCACCAACCATGCCCTGAAGTTGCAGGGTTCGCTCCGTGGGCACACCGACCTCGAGTGAGGAGGCCCTCCAACTCCAACATCCAGAGAGATAACCGGAGGCAACAGGGCACCATGACGACTCATGTGAACATCACTTGACCTGGAGTTTCTCTCATAAAACAACAATAGTGTGTCCCGAAGGAGTAGACTACTGCTTGCAGGACTTCCTGCACCCGGAGGGGAGCTAATAATCTTGGCAGGGGAACCGTATATCACACTGTCACCATAGAAAAGCCTACAGACACCGTGATGATGGTGGCCAATAAGACCGGCTGGACTCCTGTTTACTTCAAAAGGCTGTTGACTCAGTGGCCATCATGGTCCTTGATCACCACTGACCCTGGACTGTCTGGGAGTTGAGCGGGCAGGGCTCTGACACCTGGTGCTGATTTTATGTTAATTCAGGGGCCTAACTGAAGAAAGAGCAGACTACTGGTCAGAGCATCTAGGCTGGCAGAAACGGTCAGCCTAAGGTGGCCGAACAAATGTGGGGCGGGGTGAAACCGGCCCCCACAGCGTCTCTGCACATCTCTTTCCTGGACCCTTAAAGGTCATTAGAATCTATAACACTTCCAATGCTGGTGCTCAGGCGGACGAGCAGGGAGGCAGGGGTCCTGGGGCCAATCAACGTCACCTGGAGGCTGCTGGGGAGAAGTTCTGACCCTCGTCCCCTGGTATGAGGGCTCCCAACTCAGCACTCAGCAGTTACAGAAGAAGGGTCTGCACCCTCAGCACTCCAAGAATGAGGAACGGGACAAAAGGCAGAGGAGGGGTTTGTCCCCAGCAAAGCCCATTAAAAATCCCTGGGAGATAAAAATAGAATCTGGGCAATAAAGTCAAGTCTGACCTTTTTTATCCTTTGTGCTTTGTCTAATTTCACGTGCTCCTAGGGTCCCGCATGCAGAGGTTCCACACCCGGCACTTCAGACCAGATTTCCTGGTGCAGAATGGCTGGGTCGACACCTCAGCTCCTGGGGCCCAGTGCAGACTCCGAGATATAGAGCCTGAGCTGCAGCCAACCCGGCCCTTGAGAGCTCCGCCCCCTCCCTCCCACTGACTCTGACAGGATCTCTACACAGCAGCCCAGCCCACAGCCCACGGGGTAGTGCATGCTCTCACCTCTCCATTCTCTGATGAAAATATAAAGTTTCCTTTGCTTGGGAACCAAACTCAGTCTCGATCTGTTGGCCCCAATGACACTGGGCAGGGGGACCCTTGTTGGGGTCCACTCTGGAGGATCAGTAACAGAAATTGAGACTATTGTAACTTCAATGAACAGATGTGTGAGCCAAACTGTAGTTAACATAGAACAGTTTATAAGGCTCGGGTAAAATAAGATGTTTCTAACACTTCCATTTGATATTTCCATCACTTTATTATAAGCAAGTTCAGTGAGAAGGTTTGTCCTATTTGTCAGGTCAATATTAGAGAAATGAAGTGATTTCTTTCCAAGGATGTACATCTAATAATCTTGGTTAAAGCTTCAATCTTGTTTTAAATGCTTTTCCATTGAAAATGATACCTCTCTTTCAGCTCCCCCATTTCTGAGAAGTATAAAATCTTATAATTTATTATTACCAAAGGGGAAAGGTGGGAGGAGGGATAAATTAACAGTTTGGAATTAACACATACACACTGCTATGTATAAAATAGATCATCAACAAGGAACTACTGTATAGCACAGGGAACTACACTCAATATTGTGCAATAACCTATAAGGGGAAATAATCGGAAAAAGAATAGATATTTTTATTGACATCATCTATCAATGACAGTTAAAGTGTAACCTAAGGGAAGCCGGTGGTGAGTGCTTCTGACCCTGAAGACTTCAGTCATCTAAAGTTTGGACTCTGCCTACTTCCCAAGGCCCTTAATGAACATATGTGTAGCCGTAGCTTAAAAAACTCCCCAGTTTGGGTTTCGGGGAGACACTGATTTTGAAAAAGCCCTGGTGTTCTCCTTACATGAATGGGACTCTTCCTACTGCTAAAACATGTCTGTCACATCCAGAGGATGGTATACCGTCTGATCGGGAAGAGTTTGGAAAAGGCATCTCATCTCCTCATCTCCTGGTGTTCGGGTTCACCCCTCCAGCGTCTTTACTAACAGTCTCCCCACTTGGAGATGTCAACACTGTCAACATCCTGTTGCGTACAGTTTGGAATTTGTCCAGAGGATGAAGCGGAAGGATGAGGAACAATGAGAGACAAGTCCTAGGTGTTCAGACAGGCACATGTCACTCTAATTTCCAATCAGGAAGATGAATTGACCAAAGGCTAGGGTTGCCCATGGAAACAGTATAGGGCTTGAGGAAATCCCACTGCTTTGTGGCCAGTTCCCATAAACACAAGTTGAACAATGGAACTCAGGGGCAGTAAAATTCACGAAACTGCAGAGTTGAAAATATCTATCACTGAAAAATGTCTTGAGGAAAGTCAGAGAAAAGGATTGGCAAGCAAGGGAGAATGGCAGGAAAGGGATTTGAGGAGGTAGAAAGGACTCGCCATTAAGCACAAGAAAAGGGGCTGAACATTTCCGACATTGCAGTTGGCCAAAAAGGCTGTATGCGTTTTTTTCTGTATATATTCAAGAAAAGGGCATACACTTTTTTAGCCAACCAAACAGGTGGGCACTGGAAATCAATACTACAAAAGATATCACTTCGCATCAGTCAGAAGAGCCATCCTCATAAAGTGTAAACGCCAGAAATGCAGGACAGGGCAAGGAGAGGAGGGAGCCCTGTGAGGCTTATAGTGGAAATGTATATTGCCAACGGCCATTCTGGAGAACTGTATTGTGTTTACTAAAGCATCTAAAAAATGAGCTACAGAGCATAGGGCACTTGCACTCATGGGCGTATATCTTGGGAAAAACAAAAATCGAGAGGACACAGGCACCCCAATGTTTACTGCCTCTCTGTTTAAAAGATCCTCGACTAGGATATAACTTAAATGTCTCTGGAGGGAAAAAATGGATAGAGATGTGGTACTTATGTAGAGTGGAATATTACTCAGCCTGGAAATCAATGAAATATGGCCAGTTGTAACAACTCCGGAGGAGTTACGTATGATCATTCTAAGTGACATAAATATGTAGAAAACACGTGTAAGGCTGCTAAACGGGAAAGGTGGGGAGGGGTGAGGCATCATCCAGGAGGTTGAAATTAGCAAAGATACCATTCCAAATACCAAACTGATAATCAACAAGGCCTACACGGTAACTAAAAGAACTGCACTCAGCACACTCAAGTCACTGGAAAAGAATATCTATGACTGGTAAGAATCTAAAAAAGAAATTATTGATGTCTCTCTGTACGTGAATCAAGTAGATGTACAGCAGCAAGAAACAGAGCTTTGAAAATCAGCTGTAAACAACATAGTAATAAATTGAAAAAAATAAACGACAGAGAGACAGAGAAAACCTCTTACAACTTTTCCTCAGGGACGGTGATGCAACATGGATTGAACACATCTAGACCCACAGCAGGATGAGACATAAGGCTGGAAACTGTTCGCACTAAGAGAAATGTGGGGTTGGGTGAGGAAATGCACACCCTTTAAAGTAATACTACCTGGTACCCATTCAATGGGTCCCAAATCTGCAGGTTCAAGGAATCTTCCTACAGCTAAAACATGCATGGAAAACCCAGAGGACTGTACACCATGTGATCGGGAGATGTGTCTAAAATGCACCTCATTTATCCTCTCCTGGTGCTCCTGTTCATCATTCCAGCCACGTTACTTAGAATCTCCCCACTTAGAGAATCAGCACATTTAAACTTCTGTTTCACACATTTTGCAAATTGTGAGGAGGATGAACGGGAACAGGGGGAAACAATGAGAGAATAGTTGTAGGGGTTTGGACGGGCACATGTCACTCTAATTTCCCATTAAGAATAAGAATTAAAAAAAGGCTCATCCCGCCTCGCCGGAGTCAAAATAGGGCCTGAAGCAATCCTGCAGTTTTGAGGCCAGCTCACAAAAGAGCAACTTAAAAAATGGAGCTCAGGGTCACTGCAATTCACAAACCTGCAGAGTTATAAATGAAAACTAACGTCCAAAAATATGTTGAGGTAAGGCAAAGAAGAGGATCTGAATGCAAGACAGAATTGCAAGAAACAGATTTCAAGAGATAGAGTGGACTCGCCTTTAAAGCACATGAAAAGCGGCAGAATTTCGACAATGATGCAGTTGGCCCAAAAGGGAGTATGTGTTATTTCCTGAATATATCCAGGAAAAAACGCATACGCACTTTATGGGCAACCAAGCAAGCAAGCAATGCAAATGTGCACAACAAAGAAGTCTCATTTCCCACCAGTCAAAAGGGCCATCCGAAAAAATTGTAAAAACCAGAAATGCAGGACAGGCCATGGAGAACAGGGAGCCTTTATACGCTGATGGACAGTGTGTGAACTGCCGAGAGCCACTCTGGAGAAGTGTATGGTGGTTCCTAAATCATCTAAAAAACAGAGCGACAGAGCATAGGGCACTTCCAATCACGGGAGTATATCTAGGGAAGTCTAAAAATCAACAAGACACAAGCACACCACAGTTTAGGGCTACTCTGTTTACAAGAACCTCAACTTCAGTACACCTTAAATATCCCAGGAAAGAGAACAATGGATAAAGAAAATGTGGTACTTATGTACAATGGAATATCTCTTCACCATGAAATCAATGTAATAAGGCTAGTAGAAGGATAAAGAGTGGATTGAGGTCCGATAATACTACTTGAAATAAGTCAAACAGAAAAAGAAACATATCATAAGATATCACTTATAGAGGGAGGATAAATATGGCTGCACAAAAAATGAATGACAAAACAGAACAGTGTCTCACATTTAGAAAACACACTTATGTCAGCTTAAGGGGAAAGGAGAGGTGGGGTGATGCATAAAACCAGAGTTTGAAATTAGCACAGATACCGTTCAATAAACCAAATAGGTATCAGACAAGATCTACACCTTGCTCAATGAACTGGCCTCAACACACCCTATACACCACAGAGAAATATATCTGAGTAATAAGAATCTTAAAACCCATGTATTGATATATCTCCATAAGGGAATCAAGTGTGCGCAGAGCGGCACAAACACAGCAGTGAAAATGAGCTAAACCCCATTATAGAAATAAATTTTAAAACCAAAACGCAGAAACAATGAAAGAGAGAAAAATTCTTACAAAATTCGCTCAGGGGCTGTGATGCAACCTGGAATGACCACATATAAACCCACAGCTGGATAAGACATAAGGCTGGACACTTGGGGCTGAAAGGATTGGAGAGCTTTGGTGAGCAACTGCCGAAAGTTTAATGCAATACTTCATGCTACTTATTCCAAGGGTCCCAACACTCCAAGTTGAAGGGAATCTTCCTACAGCTAAACCATGCATGGGAAATCCAGCAGATGGTATACCATATGATCGGGAAAGGTTTCTAAAATGCACCTCATTTTCCTCTCCTGGGGCTCCGGATCAACATTCCAGCCACTTTACTAACAACATCTCCACATGGAGAGTCAATGCCTTTAAGTTCCGGTATCGCACAGTCTGCAGTTAGTGCGGAGGATGAATGGGAATAGGGGGAACCAGTGAGAAAATAGCTGTAGCGGTTTCAATGGGCACATGTCACTCTAATTTCACATCAGGAAGAAGAATTAACCAAAGGCAGAGCAAGGCGCCCCAGAAGAAGAATAGGGCCTGAAGAAATCCTGTGGATATGAGGCAAGATCACAAAAATAAGAGCTGAAAAATGGAGCTAAGGGCCACTGCAATTGAAAAACCTGCAGAGTTATAAAGGCCAACTATTTTCCAAACGTATATTGAGGTAAGGCTATGAAGAGGAACTGAGAGCAAGGCAGAACTGCAGGAAACCGATTTCAGGAGGTAGACTGGAATTGCACTGAAAACATATGAAAAGACTCAGAACGTCGACAATGATGCACTTGGCCAAAAAGGGCGTATGCGTTCTTTCCTGAATATATTCAGGAAGAAACGCATACGCCCTTTCTGGCCAACCAAGCAAGCTCGCAAAGGAAATCTGCACTACAATGAAGTCTCACTGCCCCCCGGTCAAAGGGCCTTCTGAAAAAAGTGTAAAATCCAGAAAGGCAGGACAGGCCATGGAGAACTGGGAGCCTAGTTATGCTGATGGGCGGGATGTAAATGGCCAGCAGCCACTCTGGAGAAGTGTATGGTGTTTCCTGAAACATCCAAAAAACAAAGCAACAGAGCCTAGGGCACTTCCACTTATGGTCCTATAGCTTAGGGAAATTAAAATCAAAAAGACACAGCCACCCCAAAGTTTGGGACGGCTCTGTTTACAAGAACCTCGTTTACGGTACAAGTTCAATATCACAGAAAGTGAAAAATGGATAAAGAAATTGTGGTACTTACGTACAATGCAATATCACTCAGCAATGAAATCTATGTCATCAGGCCCGTAGCAGCATAATGAGTGGATTCAGGTACGATGATTCTAAGTGAAATTAGTCACACAGAAAAAGAAACATCATAAGATATCACTAATACACGGAATGTAAACTTGGCTACACAAGAACTGAATTACAAAACAGAACAGGGTGTCAAATGTAGAAAACCAACTTATGCTTGCTTAAGGGGACGGGTGAGTTGGGGTGCTGCATAAAACCAGAGATTGAAATTAGCACAGATACCGTTCCATAAGCCAATATGTAATAGACAAGAGCTACTCCTTGCTCAACGAAGTGGACTCAACACCCCATATTAAACGCCTAAGAATATACCTGACTAGTAAGAATCTACCTGACTAGTAAGAATCTTAAAACCTATGGATTTATATGTCTCCGAAAGCGAATCAAGTGTGTGTACAGAGGCATAAACGCAGCAGTGATAGGATTGGTGAGGTTCGGTGAGCAAATGCAGACCCTTTGAAGACATATTGCATGGTACCCATTCCATGGGTCTCAACTCTCCATGTATAAGGGATTCTTCCTTCAGCTAAAACATGCATGTGGAACCCAGAGTATGATCCACCATGTGGTCGGAAAACGTGTTCAAATGTGTCTCAGTTTTCGTCCCCTGGTACTCGGGTGCAACATTCCAGACGCTTTACTAACACTCTCCCCACTTGGAGAGTCAGTGCCTTTAACCTCCTGTTTGGCCCAGTTAGCAATTTCTGCGGAAGATGAACAGGAATAGGGAGAACCAATGAGAGATTAGGTGGAGGTGTCCGGACGGGCCAATTTAATGCTCATTTCCCACCAGGAAGAGGAATTAACCAAAGGCTCAGCATG
Source organism: Leucopleurus acutus (assembly GCF_964270905.1). Lineage (NCBI taxonomy): Eukaryota > Metazoa > Chordata > Mammalia > Artiodactyla > Delphinidae > Leucopleurus > Leucopleurus acutus. The sequence continues at coordinate 343,906 of NW_028139054.1, read as the reverse complement.
CCGTGCCGGAACCAAACTAGGGCCTGAAGCAATCCTGCGGTGTTGCGGCCAGCTCACAAGAAAGCGAGTTGAAGAAAGGAGCTCAGGGGCACTGTAATTCACAAACCTGCAGAGTTATAAATGACAGCTATCTTCCAAAAATATATTGAATTAGGATGCCAAGAGGAGTTGAAAGCAGGGCAGAATTGCAGGAAACCGATTTCAGGAGGTAGACTGGAATTGCATGTAAAGCATAGGAAAAGAGGCAGAACGCCCACAATGATGCACTTGGCCAAAAAGGGCGTATGCGTTTTTTCCTGAATATATTCAGGAAAAAACGCATACGCCCTTTTTGGCCAACCAAGCAAGCTTGCAAAGGAAATCTGCACTACAATGAAGTCTCACTGCCCCCCGGTCAAAAGGGCCATCCGAAAAAAGTGTAAAATCCAGAAAGGCAGGACAGGCCATGGAGAACTGGGAGCCTTGTTATGCTGATGGGTGGGATGTAAATTGCCAGCAGCCACTCTGGAGAAGTGTATGGTGTTTCCTGAAACATCCAAAAAACAAAGCAACAGAGCCTAGGGCACTTCCACTTATGGTCCTATAGCTTAGGGAAATTAAAATCAAAAAGACACAGCCACCCCAAAGTTTGGGACGGCTCTGTTTACAAGAACCTCGTTTACGGTACAAGTTCAATATCACAGAAAGCGAAAAATGGATAAAAAAGTTGTGGTACTTACGTACAATGCAATATCACTCAGCAATGAAATCTATGTCATCAGGCCCGTAGCAGCATAATGAGTGGATTCAGGTACGATGATTCTAAGTGAAATAAGTCACACAGAAAAAGAAAAATCATAAGATATCACTACTACACGGAATGTAAACTTGGCTACACAGGAACTGAATTACAAAACAGAACAGTTTGTCAAATGTAGAAAACCAACTTATGCTTGCTTAAGGGGAAAGGTGAGTTGGGGTGCTGCATAAAATCAGAGATTGAAATTAGCACAGATACCGTTCCATAAGCCAAATATGTAATAGACAAGAGCTACTCCTTGCTCAACGAAGTGGACTTAACACCCCATATTAAACGCCTAAGAATATACCTGACTAGTAAGAATCTTAAATCCTATGGATTTATATGTCTCCGAAAGAGAATCAAGCGTGTGTACAGTGGCATAAACGCAACAGTGATAGGATTGGTGAGGTTCGGTGAGCAAATGCAGACCCTTTGAAGTCATATTGCATGGTACCCATTCCATGGGTCTCAACTCTCCATGTTTAAGGGATTCTTCCTTCAGCTAAAACATGCATGTGGAACCCAGAGTATGATCCACCGTGTGATCGGGAAACGTGTTCAAATGTGTCTCAGTTTTCGTCCCCGGGTACTCGGGTGCAACATTCCAGACGCTTTACTAACACTCTCCCCACTTGGAGAGTCAGTGCCTTTAACCTCCTGTTTGGCCCAGTTTGCAATTTCTGTGGAAAATGAACAGGAATAGGGAGAACCAATGAGAGACTAGGTGGAGGTGTCTGGACGGGCAAATTTAACTCTCATTTCCCTCCAGGAAGAGGAATTAACCAAAGGCTCAACATGCCATGCTGGAACCAAACTAGGGCCTGAAGCAATCTTGCGGTGCTGCGGCCAGCTCACAAGAAAGCGAGTTGAAGAAAGGAGCTCAGGGGCACTGTAATTCACAAACCTGCAGAGTTATAAATGACAGCTATCTTCCAAAAATATATTGAAGTAAGGCAGCCAAGAGGAGTTGAAAGCGGTGCAGAATTGCAGGAAACCGATTTCAGGAGGTAGACTGGAATTGCATGTAAAGCATAGGAAATGAGGCAGAACGTGCACAATGATGCACTTGGCCAAAAAGTGCGTATGCGTTTTTTCCTGAATATATTCAGGAAAAAACGCATACGCCCTTTTTGGCCAACCAAGCAAGCTTGCAAAGGAAATCTGCACTACAATGAAGTCTCACTGCCCCGCGGTCAAAAGGGCCATCTGAAAAAAGTGTAAAATCCAGAAAGGCAGGACAGGCCATGGAGAACTGGGAGCCTTGTTATGCTGATGGGCGCGATGTAAATTGCCAGCAGCCACTCTGGAGAAGTGTATGGTGTTTCCTGAAACATCCAAAAAACAAAGCAACAGAGCCTAGGGCAATTCCACTTATGGTCCTATAGCTTAGGGAAATTAAAATCAAAAAGACAGAGCCACCCCAAAGTTTGGGATGGCTCTGTTTACAAGAACCTCGTTTACGGTACAAGTTCAATATCACAGAAAGCGAAAAATGGATAAAGAAGTTGTGGTACTTACGTACAATGCAATATCACTCAGCAATGAAATCTATGTCATCAGGCCCGTAGCAGCATAATGAGTGGATTCAGGTATGATGATTCTAAGTGAAATAAGTCACACAGAAAAAGAAACATCATAAGATATCACTACTACACGGAATGTAAACTTGGCTACACAGGAACTGAATTACAAAACAGAACAGGGTGTCAAATGTAGAAAACCAACTTATGCTTGCTTAAGGGGAAAGGTGAGTTGGGGTGTTGCATAAAACCAGAGATTGAAATGAGCACAGATACCGTTCCATAAGCCAAATATGTAATAGACAAGAGCTACTCCTTGCTCAACGAAGTGGACTCAACACCCCATATTAAACGCCTAAGAATATACCTGACTAGGAAGAATCTTAAAACCTATGGATTGATATGTCTCCGAAAGAGAATCAAGCGTGTGTACAGCGGCATAAACGCAGCAGTGATAGGACTGGTGAGGTTCGGTGAGCAAATGCAGACCCATTGAAGTCATATTGCATGGTACCCATTCCACGGGTCTCAACTCTCCATGTTTAAGGGATTCTTCCTTCAGCTAAAACATGCCTGTGGAACACAGAGTATGATCCACCGTGTGATCGGGAAACGTGTTCAAATGTGTCTCAGTTTTCGTCCCCTGGTACTCGGGTGCAACATTCCACACGCTTTACTAACACTCTCCCCACTTGGAGAGTCAGTGCCTTTAACCTCCTGTTTGGCCCAGTTTGCAATTTCTGTGGAAAAGGAACAGGAATAGGGAGAACCAATGAGAGACTAGGTGGAGGTTTCTGGTCGGGCAAATTTAACTCTCATTTCCCACCAGGAAGAGGAATTAACCAAAGGCTCAGCATGCCGTGCCGGAACCAAACTAGGGCCTGAAGCAATCCTGTGGTGTTGCAGCCAGCTCACAAGAAAGCGAGTTGAAGAAAGGAGCTCAGGGGCACTGTAATTCACAAACCTGCAGAGTTTTAAATGACAGCTATCTTCCAAAAATATATTGAAGTAAGGCTGCCAAGAGGAGTTGAAAGCGGGCAGAATTGCAGGAAACCGATTTCAGGAGGTAGACTGGAATTGCATGTAAAGCATAGGAAAAGAGGCAGAACGTCCACAATGATGCACTTGGCCAAAAAGGGCGTATGCGTTTTTTCCTGAATATATTCAGGAAAAAACGCATACGCCCTTTTTGGCCAACCAAGCAAGCTTGCAAAAGAAATCTGCACTACAATGAAGTCTCACTGCCCCCCGGTCAAAAGGGCCATCTGAAAAAAGTGTAAAATCCAGAAAGGCAGGACAGGCCATGGAGAACTGGGAGCCTTGTTATGCTGATGGGCGCGATGTAAATTGCCAGCAGCCACTCTGGAGAAGTGTATGGTGTTTCCTGAAATATCCAAAAAACAAAGCAACAGAGCCTAGGGCACTTCCACTTATGGTCCTATAGCTTAGGGAAATTAAAATCAAAAAGACACAGCCAACCCAAAGTTTGGAACGGCTCTGTTTACAAGAACCTCGTTTACGGTACAAGTTCAATATCAACGAAAGCGAAAAATGGATAAAGAAGTTGTGGTACTAACGTACAATGCAATATCACTCAGCAATGAAATCTATGTCATCAGGCCCGTAGCAGCATAATGAGTGGATTCAGGTACGATGATTCTAAGTGAAATAAGTCACACAGAAAAAGAAACATCATAAGATATCACTAATACACGGAATGTAAACTTGGTTACACAAGAACTGAATTACAAAACAGAACAGGGTGTCAAATGTAGAAAACCAACTTATGCTTGCTTAAGGGGAAAGGTGAGTTGGGGTGCTGCATAAAACCAGAGATTGAAATGAGCACAGATACCGTTCCATAAGCCAAATATGTAATAGACAAGAGCTACTCCTTGCTCAACAAATTGGACTCAACACCCCATATTAAACGCCTAAGAATATACATGACTAGTAAGAATCTTAAAACCTATGGATTTATATGTCTCCGAAAGAGAATCAAGCGTGTGCACAGCAGCATAAACGCAGCAGTGATAGGACTGGTGAGGTTCGGTGAGCAAATGCAGACCCTTTGAAGTCATATTGCATGGTACCCATTCCATGGGTCTCAACTCTCCATGTTTAAGGGATTCTTCCTTCAGCTAAAACATGCCTGTGGAACCCAGAGTATGATCCACTGTGTGATCGGGAAACGTGTTCAAATGTGTCTCAGTTTTCGTCACCTGGTACTCGGGTGCAACATTCCAGACGCTTTACTAACACTCTCCCCACTTGGAGAGTCAGTGCCTAAAACCTCCTGTTTGGCCCAGTTTGCAATTTCTGTGGAAAATGAACAGGAATAGGGAGAACCAATGAGAGACTAGGTGGAGGTGTCTGGACGGGCAAATTTAACTCTCATTTCCCACCAGGAAGAGGAATTAACCAAAGGCTCAGCATGCCGTGCCGGAACCAAACTAGGGCCTGAAGCAATCCTGCGGTGTTGCGGCCAGCTCACAAGAAAGCGAGTTGAAGAAAGGAGCTCAGGGGCACTGTAATTCACAAACCTGCAGAGTTATAAATGACAGCTATCTTCCAAAAATATATTGAAGTAAGGCTGTCAAGAGGACTTGAAAGTGGAGCAGAATTGCAGGAAACCGATTTCAGGAGGTAGACTGGAATTGCATGTAAAGCATAGGAAAAGAGGCAGAACGTCCACAATGATGCACTTGGCCAAAAAGGGCGTATGCATTTTTTCCTGAATATATTCAGGAAAAAACGCATACGCACTTTTTGGCCAACCAAGCAAGCTTGCAAAGGAAATCTGCACTACAATGAAGTGTCACTGCCCCCCGGTCAAAAGGGCCATCCGAAAAAAGTGTAAAATCCAGAAAGGCAGGACAGGCCATGGAGAACTGGGAGCCTTGTTATGCTGATGGGCGGGATGTGAATTGCCAGCAGCCACTCTGGAGAAGTGTATGGTGTTTCCTGAAACATCCAAAAAACAAAGCAACAGAGCCTAGGGCACTTCCACTTATGGTCCTATAGCTTAGGGAAATTAAAATCAAAAAGACACAGCCACCCCAAAGTTTGGGACGGCTCTGTTTACAAGAACCTCGTTTACGGTACAAGTTCAATATCACAGAAAGCGAAAAATGGATAAAGAAGTTGTGGTACTTACGTACAATGCAATATCACTCAGCAATGAAATCTATGTCATCAGGCCCGTAGCAGCATAATGAGTGGATTCAGGTACGATGATTCTAAGTGAAATAAGTCACACAGAAAAAGAAACATCATAAGATATCACTACTACACGGAATGTAAACTTGGCTTCACAAGAACTGAATTACAAAACAGAACAGGGTGTCAAATGTAGAAAACCAACTTATGCTTGCTTAAGGGGAAAGGTGAGTTGGGGTGCTGCATAAAACCAGAGATTGAAATGAGCACAGATACCATTCCATAAGCCAAAAATGTAATAGACAAGAGCTACTCCTTGCTCAACGAAGTGGACTCAACACCCCATATTAAACGCCTAAGAATATACATGACTAGTAAGAATCTTAAAACCTATGGATTTATATGTCTCCGAAAGAGAATCAAGCGTGTGTACAGCGGCATAAACGCAGCAGTGATAGGACTGGTGAGGTTCGGTGAGCAAATGCAGACCCTTTGAAGTCATATTGCATGGTACCCATTCCATGGGTCTCAACTCTCCATGTTTAAGGGATTCTTCCTTCAGCTAAAACATGCATGTGCAACCCAGAGTATGATCCACCATGTGATCGGAAAACGTGTTCAAATGTGTCTCAGTTTTCTTCCCCTGGTACTCGGGTGCAACATTCCAGACGCTTTACTAACACTCTCCCCACTTGGAGAGTCAGTGCCTTTAACCTCCTGTTTGGCCCAGTTTGCAATTTCTGTGGAAAATGAACAGGAATAGGGAGAACCAATGAGAGACTAGGTGGAGGTGTCCGGACGGGCAAATTTAACTCTCATTTCCCACCAGGAAGAGGAATTAACCAAAGGCTCAGCATGCCGTGCCGGAACCAAACTAGGGCCTGAAGCAATCCTGCGGTGTTGCGGCCAGCTCACAAGAAAGCGAGTTGAAGAAAGGAGCTCAGGGGCACTGTAATTCACAAACCTGCAGAGTTATAAATGACAGTTATCTTCCAAAAATATATTGAAGTAAGACTGCCAAGAGGAGTTGAAAGCGGGCAGAATTGCAGGAAACCGATTTCAGGAGGTAGACTGGAATTGCATGTAAAGCATAGGAAAAGAGGCAGAACGTCCACAATGATGCACTTGGCCAAAAAGTGCGTATGCGTCAGGAAAAAACGTATACGCCCTTTTTGGCCAACCAAGCAAGCTTGCAAAGGAAATCTGCACTACAATGAAGTCTCACTGCCCCCCGGTCAAAAGGGCCATCCGAAAAAAGTGTAAAATCCAGAAAGGCAGGACAGGCCATGGAGAACTGGGAGCCTTGTTATGCTGATGGGCGGGATGTGAATTGCCAGCAGCCACTCTGGAGAAGTGTATGGTGTTTCCTGAAACATCCAAAAAACAAAGCAACAGAGCCTAGGGCACTTCCACTTATGGTCCTATATCTTAGGGAAATTAAAATCAAAAAGACACAGCCACCCCAAAGTTTGGGACGGCTCTGTTTACAAGAACCTCGTTTACGGTACAAGTTCAATATCACAGAAAGCGAAAAATGGATAAAGAAGTTGTGGTACTTACGTACAATGCAATATCACTCAGCAATGAAATCTATGTCATCAGGCCCGTAGCAGCATAATGAGTGGATTCAGGTACGATGATTCTAAGTGAAATAAGTCACACAGAAAAAGAAACATCATAAGATATCACTACTACACGGAATGTAAACTTGGCTTCACAAGAACTGAATTACAAAACAGAACAGGGTGTCAAATGGAGAAAACCAACTTATGCTTGCTTAAGGGGAAAGGTGAGTTGGGGTGCTGCATAAAACCAGAGATTGAAATGAGCACAGATACCGTTCCATAAGCCAAATATGTAATAGACAAGAGCTACTCCTTGCTCAACGAAGTGGACTCAACACCCCATATTAAATGCCTAAGAATATACCTGACTAGTAAGAATCTTAAAACCTATGGATTTATATGTCTCCGAAAGAGAATCAAGCGTGTGTACAGCGGCATAAACGCAGCAGTGATAGGACTGTTGAGGTTCGGTGAGCAAATGCAGACCCTTTGAAGTCATATTGCATGGTACCCATTCCATGGGTCTCACCTCTCCATGTTTAAGGGATTCTTCCTTCAGCTAAAACATGCATGTGGAACCCAGAGTATGATCCACCGTGTGATCGGGAAACATGTTCAAATGTGTCTCAGTTTTCGTCCCCTGGTACTCGGGTGCAACATTCCAGACGCTTTACTAACACTCTCCCCACTTGGAGAGTCAGTGCCTTTAACCTCCTGTTTGGCCAAGTTTGCACTTTCTATGGAAAATGAACAGGAATAGGGAGAACCAATGAGAGAATAGGTGGAGGTGTCTGGACGGGCAAATTTAACTCTCATTTCCCACCAGGAAGAGGAATTAACCAAAGGCTCAGCATGCCGTGCCGGATCCAAACTAGCACCTGAAGCAATCCTGCGGTGTTGCGGCCAGCTCACAAGAAAGCGAGTTGAAGAAAGGTGCTCAGGGGCACTGTAATTCACAAACCTGCAGAGTTATAAATGACAACTGTCTTCCAAAAATATATTGAAGTAAGGCTGCCAAGAGGAGTTGAAAAGGGGGCAGAATTGCAGGAAACCGATTTCAGGAGGTAGACTGGAATTGCATGTAAAGCATAGGAAAAGAGGCAGAACGTCCACAATGATGCACTTGGCCAAAAAGGGCGTATGCGTTTTTTCCTGAATATATTCAGGAAAAAACGCATACGCCCTTTTTGGCCAACCAAGCAAGCTTGCAAAGGAAATCTGCACTACAATGAAGTCTCACTGCCCCCCGGTCAAAAGGGCCATCTGAAAAAAGTGTAAAATCCAGAAAGGCAGGACAGGCCATGGAGAACTGGGAGCCTTGTTATGCTGATTGGCGGGATGTAAATTGCCAGCAGCCACTCTGGAGAAGTGTATGGTGTTTGCTGAAACATCCAAAAAACAAAGCAACAGAGCCTAGGGCACTTCCACTTATGGTCCTATAGCTTAGGGAAATTAAAATCAAAAAGACACAGCCACCCCAAAGTTTGGGACGGCTCTGTTTACAAGAACCTCGTTTACGGTACAAGTTCAATATCACAGAAAGCAAAAAATGGATAAAGAAGTTGTGGTACTTACGTACAATGCAATATCACTCAGCAATGAAATCTATGTCATCAGGCCCGTAGCAGCATAATGAGTGGATTCAGTTACGATGATTCTAAGTGAAATAAGTCACACAGAAAAAGAAACATCATAAGATATCACTACTACACGGAATGTAAACTTGGCTACACAGGAACTGAATTACAAAACAGAACAGGGTGTCAAATGCAGAAAACCAACTTATGCTTGCTTAAGGGGAAAGGTGAGTTGGGGTGCTGCATAAAACCAGAGATTGAAATGAGCACAGATACCGTTCCATAAGCCAAATATGTAATAGACAAGAGCTACTCCTTGCTCAACGAAGTGGACTCAACACCCCATATTAAACGCCTAAGAATATACCTGACTAGTAAGAATCTTAAAACCTATGGATTTATATGTCTCCGAAAGAGAATCAAGCGTGTGTACAGAGGCATAAACGTAGCAGTGATAGGATTGGTGAGGTTCGGTGAGCAAATGCAGACCCTTTGAAGTCATATTGCATGGTACCCATTCCATGGGTCTCAACTCTCCATGTTTAAGGGATTCTTCCTTCAGCTAAAACATGCATGTGGAACCCAGAGTATGATCTACCGTGTGATCGGAAAACGTGTTCAAATGTGTCTCAGTTTTCGTCCCCTGGTACTCGGGTGCAACATTCCAGACGCTTTACTAACACTCTCCCCACTTGGAGAGTCAGTGCCTAAAAGCTCCTGTTTGGCCCAGTTTGCAATTTCTGTGGAAAATGAACAGGAATAGGGAGAACCAATGAGAGACTAGGTGGAGGTGTCTGGACGGGCAAATTTAACTCTCATTTCCCACCAGGAAGAGAAATTAACCAAAGGCTCAGCATGCCTTGCCGGAACCAAACTAGGGCCTGAAGCAATCCTGCGGTGTTGCGGCCAGCTCACAAGAAAGCGAGTTGAAGAAAGGAGCTCAGGGGCACTGTAGTTCAGAAACCTGCAGAGTTATAAATGACAGCTATCTTGCAAAAATATATTGAAGTAAGGCTGCCAAGAGGAGTTGAAAGCGGGCAGAATTGCAGGAAACCGATTTCAGGAGGTAGACTGGAATTGCATGTAAAGCATAGGAAAAGAGGCAGAATGTCCACAATAATGCACTTGGCCAAAAAGGGCGTATGCGTTTTTTCCTGAATATATTCAGGAAAAAACGCATATGCACTTTTTGGCCAACCAAGCAAGCTTGCAAAGGAAATCTGCACTACAATGAAGTCTCACTGCCCCCCGGTCAAAAGGGCCATCTGAAAAAAGTGTAAAATCCAGAAAGGCAGGACAGGCCATGGAGAACTGGGAGCCTTGTTATGCTGATGGGTGGGATGTAAATTGCCAGCAGCCACTCTGGAGAAGTGTATGGTGTTTCCTGAAACATCCAAAAAACAAAGCAACAGAGCCTAGGGCACTTCCACTTATGGTCCTATAGCTTAGGGAAATTAAAATCAAAAAGACACAGCCACCCCAAAGTTTGGGACGGCTCTGTTTACAAGAACCTCGTTTACGGTACAAGTTCAATATCACACAAAGCGAAAAATGGATAAAGAAGTTGTGGTACTTAGGTACAATGCAATATCACTCAGCAATGAAATCTATGTCATCAGGCCCGTAGCAGCATAATGAGTGGATTCAGGTACGATGATTCTAAGTGAAATAAGTCACACAGAAAAAGAAACATCATAAGATATCACTAATACACGGAATGTAAACTTGGCTTCACAAGAACTGAATTACAAAACAGAACAGGGTGTCAAATGGAGAAAACCAACTTATGCTTGCTTAAGGGGAAAGGTGAGTTGGGGTGCTGCATAAAACCAGAGATTGAAATGAGCACAGATACCGTTCCATAAGCCAAATATGTAATAGACAAGAGCTACTCCTTGCTCAACGAAGTGGACTCAACACCCCATATTAAACGCCTAAGAATATACCTGACTAGTAAGAATCTTAAAACCTATGGATTTATATGTCTCTGAAAGAGAATCAAGCGTGTGTACAGCGGCATAAACGCAGCAGTGATAGGACTGTTGAGGTTCGGTGAGCAAATGCAGACCCTTTGAAGTCATATTGCATGGTACCCATTCCATGGGTCTCACCTCTCCATGTTTAAGGGATTCTTCCTTCAGCTAAAACATGCCTGTGGAACACAGAGTATGATCCACCGTGTGATCGGGAAACGTGTTCAAATGTGTCTCAGTTTTCGTCCCCTGGTACTCGGGTGCAACATTCCAGACGCTTTACTAACACTCTCCCCACTTGGAGAGTCAGTGCCTTTAACCTCCTGTTTGGCCCAGTTTGCAATTTCTGTGGAAAATGAACAGGAATAGGGAGAACCAATGAGAGACTAGGTGGAGGTGTCTGGAGGGGCAAATTTAACTCTCATTTCCCACCAGGAAGAGGAATTAACCAAAGGCTCAGCATGCCGTGCCGGAACCAAACTAGGGCCTGAAGCAATCCTGCGGTGTTGAGGCCAGCTCACAAGAAAGCGAGTTGAAGAAAGGAGCTCAGGGGCACTGTAATTCACAAACCTGCAGAGTTATAAATGACAGCTGTCTTCCAAAAATATATTGAAGTAAGGCAGCCAAGAGGAGTTGAAAGCCGGGCAGAATTGCAGGAAACCGATTTCAGGAGGTAGACTGGAATTGCATGTAAAGCATAGGAAAAGAGGCAGAACGTCCACAATGATGCACTTGGCCAAAAAGGGCGTATGCGTTTTTTCCTGAATATATTCAGGAAAAAACGCATACACCCTTTTTGGCCAAACAAGCAAGCTTGCAAAGGAAATCTGCACTACAATGAAGTCTCACTGCCCCCCGGTCAAAAGGGCAATCTGAAAAAAGTGTAAAATCCAGAAAGGCAGGACAGGCCATGGAGAACTGGGAGCCTTGTTATGCTGATGGGTGGGATGTAAATTGCCAGCAGCCACTCTGGAGAAGTGTATGGTGTTTCCTGAAACATCCAAAAAACAAAGCAACAGAGCCTAGGGCACTTCCACTTATGGTCCTATAGCTTAGGGAAATTAAAATCAAAAAGACACAGCCACCCCAAAGTTTGGGACGGCTCTGTTTACAAGAACCTCGTTTACAGTACAAGTTCAATATCACACAAAGCGAAAAATGGATAAAGAAGTTCAGGTACTTACGTACAATGCAATATCACTCAGCAATGAAATCTATGTCATCAGGCCCGTAGCAGCATAATGAGTGGATTCAGGTACGATGATTCTAAGTGAAATAAGTCACACAGAAAAAGAAACATCATAAGATATCACTACTACATGGAATGTAAACTTGGCTTCACAAGAACTGAATTACAAAACAGAACAGGGTGTCAAATGGAGAAAACCAACTTATGCTTGCTTAAGGGGAAAGGTGAGTTGGGGTGCTGCATAAAACCAGAGATTGAAATGAGCACAGATACCGTTCCATAAGCCAAATATGTAATAGACAAGAGCTACTCCTTGCTCAACGAAGTGGACTCAACACCCCATATTAAACGCCTAAGAATATACCTGACTAGTAAGAATCTTAAAACCTATGGATTTATATGTCTCCGAAAGAGAATCAAGCGTGTGTACAGCGGCATAAACGCAGCAGTGATAGGACTGTTGAGGTTCGGTGAGCAAATGCAGACCCTTTGAAGTCATATTGCATGGTACCCATTCCATGGGTCTCACCTCTCCATGTTTAAGGGATTCTTCCTTCAGCTAAAACATGCATGTGGAACCCAGAGTATGATCCACCGTGTGATCGGGAAACGTGTTCAAATGTGTCTCAGTTTTCGTCCCCTGGTACTCGGGTGCAACATTCCAGACGCTTTACTAACACTCTCCCCACTTGGAGAGTCAGTGCCTTTAACCTCCTGTTTGGCCAAGTTTGCACTTTCTGTGGAAAATGAACAGGAATAGGGAGAACCAATGAGAGATTAGGTGGAGGTGTCTGGACGGGCAAATTTAACTCTAATTTCCCACCAGGAAGAGGAATTAACCAAAGGCTCAGCATGCCGTGCCGGATCCAAACTAGCGCCTGAAGCAATCCTGCGGTGTTGCGGCCAGCTCACAAGAAAGCGAGTTGAAGAAAGGTGCTCAGGGGCACTGTAATTCACAAACCTGCAGAGTTATAAATGACAACTGTCTTCCAAAAATATATTGAAGTAAGGCAGCCAAGAGGAGTTGAAAGCCGGGCAGAATTGCAGGAAACCGATTTCAGGAGGTAGACTGGAATTGCATGTAAAGCATAGGAAAAGAGGCAGAACGTCCACAATGATGCACTTGGCCAAAAAGGGCGTATGCGTTTTTTCCTGAATATATTCAGGAAAAAACGCATACGCCCTTTTTAGCCAACCAAGTAAGCTTGCAAAGGAAATCTGCACTACAATGAAGTCTCACTGCCCCCCGGTCAAAAGGGCCATCTGAAAAAAGTGTAAAATCCAGAAAGGCAGGACAGGCCATGGAGAACTGGGAGCCTTGTTATGCTGATGGGCGGGATGTAAATTGCAAGCAGCCACTCTGGAGAAGTGTATGGTGTTTCCTGAAACATCCAAAAAACAAAGCAACAGAGCCTAGGGCACTTCCACTTATGGTCCTATAGCTTAGGGAAATTAAAATCTAAAAGACACAGCCACCCCAAAGTTTGGGACGGCTCTGTTTACAAGAACCTCGTTTACGGTACAAGTTCAATATCACAAAAAGCGAAAAATGGATAAAGAAGTTGTGGTACTTACGTACAATGCAATATCACTGAGCAATGAAATCTATGTCATCAGGCCCGTAGCAGCATAATGAGTGGATTCAGGTACGATGATTCTAAGTGAAATAAGTCACACAGAAAAAGAAACATCATAAGATATCACTAACACACGGAATGTAAACTTGGCTACACAGGAACTGAATTACAAAACAGAACAGGGTGTCAAATGTAGAAAACCAACTTATGCTTGCTTAAGGGGAAAGGTGAGTTGGGGTGCTGCATAAAACCAGAGATTGAAATTAGCACAGATACCGTTCCATAAGCCAAATATGTAATAGACAAGAGCTACTCCTTGCTCAACGAAGTGGACTCAACACCCCATATTAAACACCTAAGAATATACCTGACTAGTAAGAATCTTAAAACCTATGGATTTATATGTCTCTGAAAGAGAATCAAGCGTGTGTACAGCAGCATAAAAGCAGGAGTGACAGGATTGGTGAGGTTCGGTGAGCAAATGCAGACCCTTTGAAGTCATATTGCATGGTACCCATTCCATGGGTCTCAACTCTCCATGTTTAAGGGATTCTTCCTTCAGCTAAAACATGCATGTGGAACGCAGAGTATGATCCACCGTGTGGTCGGAAAACGTGTTCAAATGTGTCTCAGTTTTCGTCCCCTGGTACTCGGGTGCAACATTCCAGACGCTTTACTAACACTCTCCCCACTTGGAGAGTCAGTGCCTAAAAGCTCCTGTTTGGCCCAGTTTGCAATTTCTGTGGAAAATGAACAGGAATAGGGAGAACCAATGAGAGACTAGGTGGAGGTGTATGGACGGGCAAATTTAACTCTCATTTCCCACCAGGAAGAGAAATTAACCAAAGGCTCAGCATGCCGTGCCGGAACCAAACTAGGGCCTGAAGCAATCCTGCGGTGTTGCGGCCAGCTCACAAGAAAGCGAGTTGAAGAAAGGAGTTCAGGGGCACTGTAGTTCAGAAACCTGCAGAGTTATAAATGACAGCTATCTTGCAAAAATATATTGAAGTAAGGCTGCCAAGAGGAGTTGAAAGCGGGCAGAATTGCAGGAAACCGATTTCAGGAGGTAGACTGGAATTGCATGTAAAGCATAGGAAAAGAGGCAGAAGTCCACAATGATGCACTTGGCCAAAAAGGGCGTATGCGTCAGGAAAAAACGCATACGCCCTTTTTGGCCAACCAAGCAAGCTTGCAAAGGAAATCTGCACTACAATGAAGTCTCACTGCCCCCCGGTCAAAAGGGCCATCTGAAAAAAGTGTAAAATCCAGAAAGGCAGGACAGGCCATGGAGAACTGGGACCCTTGTTATGCTGAAAGGCGGGATGTAAATTGCCAGCAGCCACTCTGGAGAAGTGTATGGTGTTTCCTGAAACATCCAAAAAACAAAGCAACAGAGCCTAGGGCACTTCCACTTATGGTCCTATAGCTTAGGGAAATTAAAATCAAAAAGACACAGCCACCCCAAAGATTGGGACGGCTCTGTTTACAAGAACCTCGTTTACGGTACAAGTTCAATATCACACAAAGCGATAAATGGATAAAGAAGTTGTGGTACTTACGTACAATGCAATATCACTCAGCAATGAAATCTATGTCATCAGGCCCATAGCAGCATAATGAGTGGATTCAGGTACGATGATTCTAAGTGAAATAAGTCACACAGAAAAAGAAACATCATAAGATATCACTACTACACGGAATGTAAACTTGGCTACACAGGAAGTGAATTACAAAACAGAACAGGGTGTCAAATGTAGAAAACCAACTTATGCTTGCTTAAGAGGAAAGGTGAGTTGGGGTGTTGCATAAAACCAGAGATTGAAATTAGCACAGATACCGTTCCATAAGCCAAATATATAATAGACAAGAGCTACTCCTTGCTCAACGAAGTGGACTCAACACCCCATATTAAACGCCTAAGAATATACCTGACTAGTAAGAATCTTAAAACCTATGGATTGATATGTCTCCGAAAGAGAATCAAGCGTGTGTACAGCGGCATAAACGCAGCAGTGATAGGACTGGTGAGGTTCGGTGAGCAAATGCAGACCCATTGAAGTCATATTGCATGGTACCCATTCCACGGGTCTCAACTCTCCATGTTTAAGGGATTCTTCCTTCAGCTAAAACATGCCTGTGGAACACAGAGTATGATCCACCGTGTGATCGGGAAACGTGTTCAAATGTGTCTCAGTTTTCGTCCCCTGGTACTCGGGTGCAACATTCCAGACGCTTTACTAACACTCTCCCCACTTGGAGAGTCAGTGCCTTTAACCTCCTGTTTGGCCCAGTTTGCAATTTCTGTGGAAAATGAACAGGAATAGGGAGAACCAATGAGAGACTAGGTGGAGGTGTCTGGACGGGCAAATTTAACTCTCATTTCCCACCAGGAAGAGGAATTAACCAAAGGCTCAGCATGCCGTGCCGGAACCAAACTAGGGCCTGAAGCAATCCTGCGGTGTTGCGGCCAGCTCACAAGAAAGCGAGTTGAAGAAAGGAGCTCAGGGGCACTGTAATTCACAAACCTGCAGAGTTATAAATGACAGCTATCTTCCAAAAATATATTGAAGTAAGGCTGTCAAGAGGACTTGAAAGTGGAGCAGAATTGCAGGAAACCGATTTCAGGAGGTACACTGGAATTGCATGTAAAGCATAGGAAAAGAGGCAGAACGTCCACAATGATGCACTTGGCCAAAAAGGGCATATGCGTTTTTTCCTGAATATATTCAGGAAAAAACGCATACGCCCTTTTTGGCCAACCAAGCAAGCTTGCAAAGGAAATCTGCACTACAATGAAGTCTCACTGCCCCCCGGTCAAAAGGGCCATCTGAAAAAAGTGTAAAATCCAGAAAGGCAGGACAGGCCATGGAGAACTGGGACCCTTGTTATGCTGAAGGGCGGGATGTAAATTGCCAGCAGCCACTCTGGAGAAGTGTATGGTGTTTCCTGAAACATCCAAAAAACAAAGCAACAGAGCCTAGGGCACTTCCACTTATGGTCTTATAGCTTAGGGAAATTAAAATCAAAAAGACACAGCCACCCCAAAGTTTGGGACGGCTCTGTTTACAAGAACCTCGTTTACGGTACAAGTTCAATATCACACAAAGCGATAAATGGATAAAGAAGTTGTGGTACTTACGTACAATGCAATATCACTCAGCAATGAAATCTATGTCATCAGGCCCATAGCAGCATAATGAGTGGATTCAGGTACGATGATTCTAAGTGAAATAAGTCACACAGAAAAAGAAACATCATAAGATATCACTACTACACGGAATGTAAACTTGGCTACACAGGAAGTGAATTACAAAACAGAACAGGGTGTCAAATGTAGAAAACCAACTTATGCTTGCTTAAGAGGAAAGGTGAGTTGGGGTGTTGCATAAAACCAGAGATTGAAATTAGCACAGATACCGTTCCATAAGCCAAATATGTAATAGACAAGAGCTACTCCTTGCTCAATGAAGTGGACTCATCACCCCATATTAAACGCCTAAGAATATACCTGACTAGTAAGAATCTTAAAACCTATGGATTGATATGTCTCCGAAAGAGAATCAAGCGTGTGTACAGCGGCATAAACGCAGCAGTGATAGGACTGGTGAGGTTCGGTGAGCAAATGCAGACCCATTGAAGTCATATTGCATGGTACCCATTCCACGGGTCTCAACTCTCCATGTTTAAGGGACTCTTCCTTCAGCTAAAACATGCCTGTGGAACACAGAGTATGATCCACCGTGTGATCGGGAAACGTGTTCAAATGTGTCTCAGTTTTCGTCCCCTGGTACTCGGGTGCAACATTCCAGACGCTTTACTAACACTCTCCCCACTTGGAGAGTCAGTGCCTTTAACCTCCTGTTTGGCCCAGTTTGCAATTTCTGTGGAAAATGAACAGGAATAGGGAGAACCAATGAGAGACTAGGTGGAGGTGTCTGGACGGGCAAATTTAACTCTCATTTCCCACCAGGAAGAGGAATTAACCAAAGGCTCAGCATGCCGTGCCGGAACCAAACTAGGGCCTGAAGCAATCCTGCGGTGTTGCGGCCAGCTCACAAGAAAGCGAGTTGAAGAAAGGAGCTCAGGGGCACTGTAATTCACAAACCTGCAGAGTTATAAATGACAGCTATCTTCCAAAAATATATTGAAGTAAGGCTGTCAAGAGGACTTGAAAGTGGAGCAGAATTGCAGGAAACCGATTTCAGGAGGTAGACTGGAATTGCATGTAAAGCATAGGAAAAGAGGCAGAACGTCCACAATGATGCACTTGGCCAAAAAGGGCGTATGCGTTTTTTCCTGAATATATTCAGGAAAAAACGCATACGCCCTTTTTGGCCAACCAAGCAAGCTTGCAAAGGAAATCTGCACTACAATGAAGTCTCACTGCCCCCCGGTCAAAAGGGCCATCCGAAAAAAGCGTAAAATCCAGAAAGGCAGGACAGGCCATGGAGAACTGGGAGCCTTGTTATGCTGATGGGCGGGATGTGAATTGCCAGCAGCCACTCTGGAGAAGTGTATGGTGTTTCCTGAAACATCCAAAAAACAAAGCAACAGAGCCTAGGGCACTTCCACTTATGGTCCTATAGCTTAGGGAAATTAAAATAAAAAAGACACAGCCACCCCAAAGTTTGGGATGGCTCTGTTTACAAGAACCTCGTTTACGGTACAAGTTCAATATCACAGAAAGCGAAAAATGGATAAAGAAGTTGTGGTACTTACGTACAATGCAATATCACTCAGCAATGAAATCTATGTCATCAGGCCCGTAGCAGCATAATGAGTGGATTCAGGTACGATGATTCTAAGTGAAATAAGTCACACAGAAAAAGAAACATCATAAGATATCACTAATACACGGAATGTAAACTTGGCTACACAGGAAGTGAATTACAAAACAGAACAGGGTGTAAAATGTAGAAAACCAACTTATGCTTGCTTAAGGGGAAAGGTGAGTTGGGGTGTTGCATAAAACCAGAGATTGAAATTAGCACAGATACCGTTCCATAAGCCAAATATGTAATAGACAAGAGCTACTCCTTGCTCAACGAAGTGGACTCAACACCCCATATTAAACGCCTAAGAATATACCTGACTAGTAAGAATCTTAAAACCTATGGATTGATATGTCTCCGAAAGAGAATCAAGCGTGTGTACAGCGACATAAACGCAGCAGTGATAGGACTGGTGAGGTTCGGTGAGCAAATGCAGACCCATTGAAGTCATATTGCATGGTACCCATTCCACGGGTCTCAACTCTCCATGTTTAAGGGATTCTTCCTTCAGCTAAAACATGCCTGTGGAACACAGAGTATGATCCACCGTGTGATCGGGAAACGTGTTCAAATGTGTCTCAGTTTTCGTCCCCTGGTACTCGGGTGCAACATTCCAGACGCTTTACTAACACTCTCCCCACTTGGAGAGTCAGTGCCTTTAACCTCCTGTTTGGCCCAGTTTGCAATTTCTGTGGAAAATGAACAGGAATAGGGAGAACCAATGAGAGACTAGGTGGAGGTGTCTGGACGGGCAAATTTAACTCTCATTTCCCACCAGGAAGAGGAATTAACCAAAGGCTCAGCATGCCGTGCCGGAACCAAACTAGGGCCTGAAGCAATCCTGCGGTGTTGCGGCCAGCTCACAAGAAAGCGAGTTGAAGAAAGGAGCTCAGGGGCACTGTAATTCACAAACCTGCAGAGTTATAAATGACAGCTATCTTCCAAAAATATATTGAAGTAAGGCTGTCAAGAGGACTTGAAAGTGGAGCAGAATTGCAGGAAACCGATTTCAGGAGGTAGACTGGAATTGCATGTAAAGCATAGGAAAAGAGGCAGAACGTCCACAATGATGCACTTGGCCAAAAAGGGCGTATGCGTTTTTTCCTGAATATATTCAGGAAAAAACGCATACGCACTTTTTGGCCAACCAAGCAAGCTTGCAAAGGAAATCTGCACTACAATGAAGTCTCACTGCCCCCCGGTCAAAAGGGCCATCTGAAAAAAGTGTAAAATCCAGAAAGGCAGGACAGGCCATGGAGAACTGGGAGCCTTGTTATGCTGATGGGCGGGATGTGAATTGCCAGCAGCCACTCTGGAGAAGTGTATGGTGTTTCCTGAAACATCCAAAAAACAAAGCAACAGAGCCTAGGGCACTTCCACTTATGGTCCTATAGCTTAGGGAAATTAAAATCAAAAAGACACAGCCACCCCAAAGTTTGGGACGGCTCTGTTTACAAGAACCTCGTTTACGGTACAAGTTCAATATCACAGAAAGCGAAAAATGGATAAAGAAGTTGTGGTACTTACGTACAATGCAATATCACTCAGCAATGAAATCTATGTCATCAGGCCCGTAGCAGCATAATGAGTGGATTCAGGTACGATGATTCTAAGTGAAATAAGTCACACAGAAAAAGAAACATCATAAGATATCACTACTACACGGAATGTAAACTTGGCTTCACAAGAACTGAATTACAAAACAGAACAGGGTGTCAAATGTAGAAAACCAACTTATGCTTGCTTAAGGGGAAAGGTGAGTTAGGGTGCTGCATAAATCCAGAGATTGAAATGAGCACAGATACCATTCCATAAGCCAAATATGTAATAGACAAGAGCTACTCCTTGCTCAACGAAGTGGACTCAACACCCCATATTAAACGCCTAAGAATATACCTGACTAGTAAGAATCTTAAAACCTATGGATTTATATGTCTCCGAAAGAGAATCAAGCGTGTGTACAGCGGCATAAACGCAGCAGTGATAGGACCGGTGAGGTTCTGTTAGCAAATGCAGACCCTTTGAAGTCATATTGCATGGTACCCATTCCATGGGTCTCAACTCTCCATGTTTAAGGGATTCTTCCTTCAGCGAAAACATGCATGTGGAACCCAGAGTATGATCCACCGTGTAATCGGGAAACGTGTTCAAATGTGTCTCAGTTTTCGTCCCCTGGTACTCGGGTGCAACATTCCAGACGCTTTACTAACACTCTCCCCACTTGGAGAGTCAGTGCCTTTAACCTACTGTTTGGCCCAGTTTGCAATTTCTGTGGAAAATGAACAGGAATAGGGAGAACCAATGAGAGATTAGGTGGAGGTGTCTGGACGGGCAAATTTAACTCTCATTTCCCACCAGGATGAGGAATTAACCAAAGGCTCAGCATGCCGTGCCGGATCCAAACTAGGGCCTGAAGCAATCCTGCGGTGTTGCGGCCAGCTCACAAGAAAGCGAGTTGAAGAAAGGTGCTCAGGGGCACTGTAATTCACAAACCTGCAGAGTTATAAATGACAGCTGTCTTCCAAAAATATATTGAAGTAAGGCAGCCAAGAGGAGTTGAAAGCCGGGCAGAATTGCAGGAAACCGATTTCAGGAGGTAGACTGGAATTGCATGTAAAGCATAGGAAAAGAGGCAGAACGTCCACAATGATGCACTTGGCCAAAAAGGGCGTATGCGTTTTTTCCTGAATATATTCAGGAAAAAACGCATACGCCCTTTTTGGCCAAACAAGCAAGCTTGCAATGGAAATCTGCACTACAATGAAGTCTCACTGCCCCCCGGTCAAAAGGGCAATCTGAAAAAAGTGTAAAATCCAGAAAGGCAGGACAGGCCATGGAGAACTGGGAGCCTTGTTATGCTGATGGGTGGGATGTAAATTGCCAGCAGCCACTCTGGAGAAGTGTATGGTGTTTCCTGAAACATCCAAAAAACAAAGCAACAGAGCCTAGGGCACTTCCACTTATGGTCCTATAGCTTAGGGAAATTAAAATCAAAAAGACACAGCCACCCCAAAGTTTGGGAGGGCTCTGTTTACAAGAACCTCGTTTACGGTACAAGTTCAATATCACAGAAAGCGAAAAATGGATAAAGAAGTTGAGGTACTTACGTACAATGCAATATCACTCAGCAATGAAATCTATGTCATCAGGCCCGTAGCAGCATAATGAGTGGATTCAGGTACGATGATTCTAAGTGAAATAAGTCACACAGAAAAAGAAACATCATAAGATATCACTACTACACGGAATGTAAACTTGGCTTCACAAGAACTGAATTACAAAAGAGAACAGGGTGTCAAATGGAGAAAACCAACTTATGCTTGCTTAAGGGGAAAGGTGAGTTGGGGTGCTGCATAAAACCAGAGATTGAAATGAGCACAGATACCGTTCCATAAGCCAAATATGTAATAGACAAGAGCTACTCCTTGCTCAACGAAGTGGACTCAACACCCCATATTAAACGCCTAACAATATACCTGACTAGTAAGAATCTTAAAACCTATGGATTTATATGTCTCCGAAAGAGAATCAAGCGTGTGTACAGCGGCATAAACGCAGCAGTGATAGGACTGTTGTGGTTCGGTGAGCAAATGCAGACCCTTTGAAGTCATATTGCATGGTACCCATTCCATGGGTCTCACCTCTCCATGTTTAAGGGATTCTTCCTTCAGCTAAATCATGCATGTGGAACCCGGAGTATGATCCACCGTGTGATCGGGAAACGTGTTCAAATGTGTCTCAGTTTTCGTCCCCTGGTACTCGGGTGCAACATTCCAGACGCTTTACTAACACTCTCCCCACTTGGAGAGTCAGTGCCTTTAACCTCCTGTTTGGCCAAGTTTGCACTTTCTGTGGAAAATGAACAGGAATAGGGAGAACCAATGAGAGATTAGGTGGAGGTGTCTGGACGGGCAAATTTAACTCTAATTTCCCACCAGGAAGAGGAATTAACCAAAGGCTCAGCATGCCGTGCCGGATCCAAACTAGCGCCTGAAGCAATCCTGCGGTGTTGCGGCCAGCTCACAAGAAAGCGAGTTGAAGAAAGGTGCTCAGGGGCACTGTAATTCACAAACCTGCAGAGTTATAAATGACAACTGTCTTCCAAAAATATATAGAAGTAAGGCAGTCAAGAGGAGTTAAAAGCCGGGCAGAATTTCAAGAAACCGATTTCAGGAGGTAGACTGGAATTGCATGTAAAGCATAGGAAAAGAGGCAGAACGTCCACAATGATGCACTTGGCCAAAAAGGGCGTATGCGTTTTTTCCTGAATATATTCAGGAAAAAACGCATACGCCCTTTTTAGCCAACCAAGTAAGCTTGCAAAGGAAATCTGCACTACAATGAAGTCTCACTGCCCCCCGGTCAAAAGGGCCATCTGAAAAAAGTGTAAAATCCAGAAAGGCAGGACAGGCCATGGAGAACTGGGAGCCTTGTTATGCTGATGGGTGGGATGTAAATTGCCAGCAGCCACTCTGGAGAAGTGTATGGTGTTTCCTGAAACATCCAAAAAACAAAGCAACAGAGCCTAGGGCACTTCCACTTATGGTCCTATAGCTTAGGGAAATTAAAATCAAAAAGACACAGCCACCCCAAAGTTTGGGACGGCTC
Organism: Leucopleurus acutus; assembly: GCF_964270905.1. Classification (NCBI taxonomy): domain Eukaryota; kingdom Metazoa; phylum Chordata; class Mammalia; order Artiodactyla; family Delphinidae; genus Leucopleurus; species Leucopleurus acutus. The sequence continues at coordinate 321,185 of NW_028139054.1, read as the reverse complement.
TGTTTACAAGAACCTCGTTTACGGTACAAGTTCAATATCACAGAAAGCTAAAAATGGATAAAGAAGTTGTGGTACTTACGTACAATGCAATATCACTGAGCAATGAAATCTATGTCATCAGGCCCGTAGCAGCATAATGAGTGGATTCAGGTACGATGATTCTAAGTGAAATAAGTCACACAGAAAAAGAAACATCATAAGATATCACTACTACACGGAATGTAAACTTGGCTACACAGGAACTGAATTACAAAACAGAACAGGGTGTCAAATGTAGAAAACCAACTTATGCTTGCTTAAGGGGAAAGGTGAGTTGGGGTGCTGCATAAAACCAGAGATTGAAATTAGCACAGATACCGTTCCATAAGCCAAATATGTAATAGAAAAGAGCTACTCCTTGCTCAACGAAGTGGACTCAACACCCCATATTAAACGCCTAACAATATACCTGACTAGTAAGAATCTTAAAACCTATGGATTTATATGTCTCCGAAAGAGAATCAAGCGTGTGTACAGCGGCATAAACGCAGCAGTGATAGGATTGGTGAGGTTCGGTGAGCAAATGCAGACCCTTTGAAGTCATATTGCATGGTACCCATTCCATGGGTCTAAACTCTCCCTGTTTAAGGGATTCTTCCTTCAGCTAAAACATGCATGTGGAACCCAGAGTATGATCCACCGTGTGATCGGAAAACGTGTTCAAATGTGTCTCAGTTTTCGTCCCCTGGTACTCGGGTGCAACATTCCAGACGCTTTACTAACACTCTCCCCACTTTGAGAGTCAGTGCCTTTAACTTCCTGTTTGGCCCAGTTAGCAATTTCTGCGGAAGATAAACAGGAATAGGGAGAACCAATGAGAGATTAGGTGGAGGTGTCTGGACGGGCAAATTTAACTCTCATTTCCCACCAGGAAGAGGAATTAACTAAAGGCTCAGCATGCCGTGCCGGAACCAAACTAGGGCCTGAAGCAATCCTGCGGTGTTGCGGCCAGCTCTCAAGAAAGCGAGTTGAAGAAAGGAGCTCAGGGGCACTGTAATTCACAAACCTGCAGAGTTATAAATGACAGCTATCTTCCAAAAATATATTGAATTAGGCTGCCAAGAGGAGTTGAAAGCGGGACAGAATTGCAGGAAACCGATTTCAGGAGGTACACTGGAATTGCATGTAAAGCATAGGAAAAGAGGCAGAACGTCCACAATGATGCACTTGGTCAAAAAGGGCGTATGCGTTTTTTCCTGAATATATTCAGGAAAAAACGCATACGCCCTTTTTTCCAACCAAGCAAACTTGCAAAGGAAATCTGCACTACAATGAAGTCTCACTGCCCCCCGGTCAAAAGGGCCATCTGAAAAAAGTGTAAAATCCAGAAAGGCAGGACAGGCCATGGAGAACTCGGAGCCTAGTTATGCTGATGGGCGGGATATAAATTGCCAGCAGCCACTCTGGAGAAGTGTATGGTGTTTCCTGAAACATCCAAACAACAAAGCAACAGAGCCTAGGGCACTTCCACTTATGGTCCTATAGCTTAGGGAAATTAAAATCAAAAAGACACAGCCACCCCAAAGTTTGGGACGGCTCTGTTTACAAGAACCTCGTTTACCGAACAAGTTCAGTATCACAGAAAGCGAAAAATGGATAAAGAAGTTGTGGTACTTATGTACAATGCAATATCACTCTGCAATGAAATCTATGTCATCAGGCCCGTAGCAGCATAATGAGTGGATTCAGGTACGATGATTCTAAGTGAAATTAGTCACACAGAAAAAGAAACATCATAAGGTATCTCTAATACACGGAATGTAAACTTGGCTACACAAGAACTGAATTACAAAACAGAACAGGGTGTCAAATGTAGAAAACCAACTTATGCTTGCTTAAGGGGACGGGTGAGTTGGGGTGCTGCATAAAACCAGAGATTGAAATTAGCACAGATACCGTTCCATAAGCCAAATATATAACAGACAAGAGCTACTCCTTGCTCAACGAAGTGGACTCAACACCCCATATTAAACGCCTAAGAATATACCTGACTAGTAAGAATCAACCTGACTAGTAAGAATCTTAAAACCTATGGATTTATATGTCTCCGAAAGAGAATCAAGCGTGTGTACAGCGGCATAAACGCAGCAGTGATAGGATTGCTGAGGTTCGGTGAGCAAATGCAGACCCTTTGAAGTCATATTGCATGGTACCCATTCCATGGGTCTCAACTCTCCCTGTTTAAGGGATTCTTCCTTCAGCTAAAACATGCATGTGGAACCCAGAGTATGATCCACCGTGTTATTGGAAAACGTGTTCAAATGTGTCTCAGTTTTCGTCCCCTGGTACTCGGGTGCAACATTCCAGACGCTTTACTAACACTCTCCCCACTTGGAGAGTCAGTGCCTTTAACCTCCTGTTTGGTCCAGTTTGCAATTTCTATGGAAAATGAACAGGAATAGGGAGAACCAATGAGAGACTAGGTGGAGGTGTCCAGACGGGCAAATTTAACTCTCATTTCCCACCAGGAAGAGGAATTAACCAAAGGCTCAGCGTGCCATGCCGGAACCACACTAGGACCAGAAGCAATCCTGCGGTGTTGCGGCCAGCTCACAAAAAAGCGAGTTGAAGAAAGGAGCTCAGGGGCACTGTAATTCACAAACCTGCAGAGTTATAAAGGACAGCTATCTTCCAAAAATATATTGAAGTAAGGCTGCCAAGAGGAGTTGAAAGGGGGGCAGAATTGCAGGAAACCGATTTCAGGAGGTAGACTGGAATTGCATGTAAAGCATAGGAAAAGAGGCAGAACGTCCACAATGATGCACTTGGCCAAAAAGGGCGTATGCGTTTTTTCCTGAATATATTCAGGAAAAAACGCATACGCCCTTTTTGGCCAACCAAGCAAGCTTGCAAAGGAAATCTGCACTACAATGAAGTCTCACTGCCCCCCGGTCAAAAGGGCCATCTGAAAAAAGTGTAAAATCCAGAAAGGCAGGACAGGCCATGGAGAACTGGGAGCCTAGTTATGCTGATGGGCGGGATGTAAATTGCCAGCAGCCACTCTGGAGAAGTGTATGGTGTTTCCTGAAACATCCAAAAAACAAAGCAACAGAGCCTAGGGCACTTCCACTTATGGTCCTATAGCTTAGGGAAATTAAAATCAAAAAGACACAGCCACCCCAAAGTTTGGGACGGCTCTGTTTACAAGAACCTCGTTTACGGTACAAGTTCAATATCACAGAAAGCGAAAAATGGATAAAGAAGTTGTGGTACTTACGTACAATGCAATATCACTCAGCAATGAAATCTATGTCATCAGGCCCGTAGCATCATAATGAGTGGATTCAGGTACGATGATTCTAAGTGAAATAAGTCACACGGAAAAAGGAACATCATAAGATATCACTACTACACGGAATGTAAACTTGGCTACACAAGAACTGAATTACAAAACAGAACAGGGTGTCAAATGTACAAAACCAACATATGCTTGCTTAAGGGGAAAGGTGAGTTGGGGTGCTGCATAAAACCAGAGATTGAAATGAGCACAGATACCGTTCCATAAGCCAAATATATAATAGACAAGAGCTACTCCTTGCTCAACGAAGTGGACTCAACACCCCATATTAAACGCCTAAGAATATACCTGACTAGTAAGAATCTACCTGACTAGTAAGAATCTTAAAACCTATGGATTTATATGTCTCCGAAAGAGAATCAAGCGTGTGTACAGCGGCATAAACGCAGCAGTGATAGGATTGGTGAGGTTCGGTGAGCAAATGCAGACCCTTTGAAGTCATATTGCATGGTACCCATTCCATGGGTCTCAACTCTCCCTGTTTAAGGGATTCTTCCTTCAGCTAAAACATGCATGTGGAACCCAGAGTATGATCCACCGTGTGATCGGAAAACGTGTTCAAATGTGTCTCAGTTTTCGTCCCCTGGTACTCGGGTGCAACATTCCAGACGCTTTACTAACACTCTCCCCACTTCGAGAGTCAGTGCCTTTAAATTCCTGTTTGGCCCAGTTAGCAATTTCTGCGGAAGATAAACAGGAATAGGGAGAACCAATGAGAGATTAGGTGGAGGTGTCCAGACAGGCAAATTTAACTCTCATTTCCCACCAGGAAGAGGAATTAACTAAAGGCTCAGCATGCCGTGCCGGAACCAAACTAGGGCCTGAAGCAATCCTGCGGTGTTGCGGCCAGCTCTCAAGAAAGCGAGTTGAAGAAAGGAGCTCAGGGGCACTGTAATTCACAAACCTGCAGAGTTATAAATGACAGCTATCTTCCAAAAATATATTGAATTAGGCTGCCAAGAGGAGTTGAAAGCGGGGCAGAATTGCAGGAAACCGATTTCAGGAGGTAGACTGGAATTGCATGTAAAGCATAGGAAAAGAGGCAGAACGTCCACAATGATGCACTTGGCCAAAAAGGGCGTATGCGTTTTTTCCTGAATATATTCAGGAAAAAACGCATACGCCCTTTTTGGCCAACCAAGCAAACTTGCAAAGGAAATCTGCACTACAATGAAGTCTCACTGCCCCCCGGTCAAAAGGGCCATCTGAAAAAAGTGGAAAATCCAGAAAGGCAGGACAGGCCATGGAGAACTGGGAGCCTAGTTATGCTGATGGGCGGGATGTAAATTGCCAGCAGCCACTCTGGAGAAGTGTATGGTGTTTCCTGAAACATCCAAAAAACAAAGCAACAGAGCCTAGGGCACTTCCACTTATGGTCCTATAGCTTAGGGAAATTAAAATCAAAAAGACACAGCCACCCCAAAGTTTGGGACGGCTCTGTTTACAAGAACCTCGTTTACGGTACAAGTTCAATATCACAGAAGGCGAAAAATGGATAAAGAAATTGTGGTACTTATGTACAATGCAATATCACTCAGCAATGAAATCTATGTCATCAGGCCCGTAGCAGCATAATGAGTGGATTCAGGTACGATGATTCTAAGTGAAATTAGTCACACAGAAAAAGAAACATCATAAGATATCACTAATACACGGAATGTAAACTTGGCTACACAAGAACTGAATTACAAAACAGAACAGGGTGTCAAATGTAGAAAACCAACTTATGCTTGCTTAAGGGGACGGGTGAGTTGGGGTGCTGCATAAAACCAGAGATTGAAATGAGCACAGATACCGTTCCATAAGCCAAATATGTAATAGACAAGAGCTACTCCTTGCTCAACGAATTGGACTCAACACCCCATATTAAACGCCTAAGAATATACCTGACTAGTAAGAATCTACCTGACTAGTAAGAATCTTAAAACCTATGGATTTATATGTCTCCGAAAGAGAATCAAGCGTGTGTACAGCGGCATAAACGCAGCAGTGATAGGATTGGTGAGGTTCGGTGAGCAAATGCAGACCCTTTGAAGTCATATTGCATGGTACCCATTCCATGGGTCTCAACTCTCCAGGTTTAAGGGATTCTTCCTTCAGCTAAAACATGCATGTGGAACCCAGAGTATGATCCACCGTGTGATCGGAAAACGTGTTCAAATGTGTCTCAGTTTTCGTCCCCTGGTACTCGGGTGCAACATTCCAGACGCTTTACTAACACTCTCCCCACTTCGAGAGTCAGTGCCTTTAACTTCCTGTTTGGCCCAGTTAGCAATTTCTGCGGAAGATGAACAGGAATAGGGAGAACCAATGAGAGATTAGGTGGAGGTGTCCGGACGGGCAAATTTAACTCTCATTTCCCACCAGGAAGAGGAATTAACTAAAGGCTCAGCATGCCGTGCCGGAACCAAACTAGGGCCTGAAGCAATCCTGCGGTGTTGCGGCCAGCTCTCAAGAAAGCGAGTTGAAGAAAGGAGCTCAGGGGCACTGTAATTCACAAACCTGCAGAGTTATAAATGACAGCTATCTTCCAAAAATATATTGAATTAGGCTGCCAAGAGGAGTTGAAAGCGGGGCAGAATTGCAGGAAACCGATTTCAGGAGGTACACTGGAATTGCATGTAAAGCATAGGAAAAGAGGCAGAACGTCCACAATGATGCACTTGGCCAAAAAGGGCGTATGCGTTTTTTCCTGAATATATTCAGGAAAAAACGCATACGCCCTTTTTGGCCAACCAAGCAAGCTTGCAAAGGAAATCTGCACTACAATGAAGTCTCACTGCCCCCCGGTCAAAAGGGCCATCTGAAAAAAGTGTAAAATCCAGAAAGGCAGGACAGGCCATGGAGAACTGGGAGCCTAGTTATGCTGATGGGCGGGATGTAAATTGCCAGCAGCCACTCTGGAGAAGTGTATGGTGTTTCCTGAAACATCCAAAAAACAAAGCAACAGAGCCTAGGGCACTTCCACTTATGGTCCTATAGCTTAGGGAAATTAAAATCAAAAAGACACAGCCACCCCAAAGTTTGGGACGGCTCTGTTTACAAGAACCTCGTTTACGGTACAAGTTCAATATCACAGAAGGCGAAAAATGGATAAAGAAGTTGTGGTACTTACGTACAATGCAATATCACTCAGCAATGAAATCTATGTCATCAGGCTCATAGCAGCATAATGAGTGGATTCAGGTACGATGATTCTAAGTGAAATTAGTCACACAGAAAAAGAAACATCATAAGATATCACTAATACACGGAATGTAATCTTGGCTACACAAGAACTGAATTACAAAACAGAACAGGGTGTCAAATGTAGAAAACCAACTTATGCTTGCTTAAGGGGACGGGTGAGTTGGGGTGCTGCATAAAACCAGAGATTGAAATTAGCACAGATACCATTCCATAAGCTAAATATGTAATAGACAAGAGCTACTCCTTGCTCAACGAAGTGGACTCAACACCCCATATTAAACGCCTAAGAATATACCTGACTAGTAAGAATCTACCTGACTAGTAAGAATCTTAAAACCTATGGATTTATATGTCTCCAAAAGAGAATGAAGCGTGTGTACAGCGGCATAAACGCAGCAGTGATAGGATTGGTGAGGTTCGGTGAGCAAATGCAGACCCTTTGAAGTCATATTGCATGGTACCCATTCCATGGGTCTCAACTCTCCAGGTTTAAGGGATTCTTCCTTCAGCTAAAACATGCATGTGGAACACAGAGTATGATCCACCGTGTGATTGGAAAACGTGTTCAAATGTGTCTCAGTTTTCATCCCCTGGTACTCGGGTGCAACATTCCAGACGATTTACTAACACTCTCCCCACTTCGAGAGTCAGTGCCTTTAATTTCCTGTTTGGCCCAGTTAGCAATTTCTGCGGAAGATGAACAGGAATAGGGAGAACCAATGAGAGATTAGGTGGAGGTGTCCGGACGGGCAAATTTAACTCTCATTTCCCACCAGGAAGAGGAATTAACTAAAGGCTCAGCATGCCGTGCCGGAACCAAACTAGGGCCTGAAGCAATCCTGCGGTGTTGTGGCCAGCTCACAAGAAAGCGAGTTGAAGAAAGGAGCTCAGGGGCACTGTAATTCACAAACCTGCAGAGTTATAAATGACAGCTATCTTCCAAAAATATATTGAAGTAAGGCTGCCAAGAGGAGTTGAAAGCGGGGCAGAATTGCAGGAAACCGATTTCAGGAGGTAGACTGGAATTGCATGTAAAGCATAGGAAAAGAGGCAGAACGTCCACAATGATGCACTTGGCCAAAAAGGGCGTATGCGTTTTTTCCTGAATATATTCAGGAAAAAACGCATACGCCCTTTTTGGCCAACCAAGCAAGCTTGCAAAGGAAATCTGCACTACAATGAAGTCTCACTGCCCCCCGGTCAAAAGGGCCATCTGAAAAAAGTGTAAAATCCAGAAAGGCAGGACAGGCCATGGAGAACTGGGAGCCTTGTTATGCTGATGGGCGGGATGTAAATTGCCAGCAGCCACTCTGGAGAAGTGTATGGTGTTTCCTGAAACATCCAAAAAACAAAGCAACAGAGCCTAGGGCACTTCCACTTATGGTCCTATAGCTTAGGGAAATTAAAATCAAAAAGACACAGCCACCCCAAAGTTTGGGACGGCTCTGTTTACAAGAACCTCGTTTACGGTACAAGTTCAATATCACAGAAAGCGAAAAATGGATAAAGAAGTTGTGGTACTTACGTACAATGCAATATCACTCAGCAATGAAATCTATGTCATCAGGCCCGTAGCATCATAATGAGTGGATTCAGGTACGATGATTCTAAGTGAAATAAGTCACACGGAAAAAGGAACATCATAAGATATCACTACTACACGGAATGTAAACTTGGCTACACAAGAACTGAATTACAAAACAGAACAGGGTGTCAAATGTAGAAAACCAACTTATGCTTGCTTAAGGGGACGGGTGAGTTGGGGTGCTGCATAAAACCAGAGATTGAAATGAGCACAGATACCGTTCCATAAGCCAAATATGTAATAGACAAGAGCTACTCCTTGCTCAACGAAGTGGACTCAACACCCCATATTAAACGCCTAAGAATATACCTGACTAGTAAGAATCTACCTGACTAGTAAGAATCTTAAAACCTATGGATTTATATGTCTCCGAAAGAGAATCAAGCGTGTGTACAGCGGCATAAACGCAGCAGTGATAGGATTGGTGAGGTTCTGTGAGCAAATGCAGACCCTTTGAAGTCATATTGCATGGTACCCATTCCATGGGTCTCAACTCTCCAGGTTTAAGGGATTCTTCCTTCAGCTAAAACATGCATGTGGAACCCAGAGTATGATCCACCGTGTGATCGGAAAACGTGTTCAAATGTGTCTCAGTTTTCGTCCCCTGGTACTCGGGTGCAACATTCCAGACGCTTTACTAACACTCTCCCCACTTCGAGAGTCAGTGCCTTTAACTTCCTGTTTGGCCCAGTTAGCAATTTCTGCGGAAGATGAACAGGAATAGGGAGAACCAATGAGAGATTAGGTGGAGGTGTCCGGACGGGCAAATTTAACTCTCATTTCCCACCAGGAAGAGGAATTAACTAAAGGCTCAGCATGCCGTGCCAGAACCAAACTAGGGCCTGAAGCAATCCTGCGGTGTTGCGGCCAGCTCTCAAGAAAGTGAGTTGAAGAAAGGAGCTCAGGGGCACTGTAATTCACAAACCTGCAGAGTTATAAATGACAGCTATCTTCCAAAAATATATTGAAGTAAGGCTGCCAAAAGGAGTTGAAAGCGGGCAGAATTGCAGGAAACCGATTTCAGGAGGTAGACTGGAATTGCACGTAAAGCATAGGAAAAGAGGCAGAACGTCCACAATGATGCACTTGGCCAAAAAGTGCGTATGCGTTTTTTCCTGAATATATTCAGGAAAAAACGCATACGACCTTTTTGGCCAACCAAGCAAGCTTGCAAAGGAAATCTGCACTACAATGAAGTCTCACTGCCCCCCGGTCAAAAGGGCCATCTGAAAAAAGTGTAAAATCCAGAAAGGCAGGACAGGCCATGGAGAACTGGGAGCCTAGTTATGCTGATGGGCGGGATGTAAATTGCCAGCAGCCACTCTGGAGAAGTGTATGGTGTTTCCTGAAACATCCAAAAAACAAAGCAACAGAGCCTAGGGCACTTCCACTTATGGTCCTATAGCTTAGGGAAATTAAAATCAAAAAGACACAGCCACCCCAAAGTTTGGGACGGCTCTGTTTACAAGAACCTCGTTTACGGTACAAGTTCAATATCACAGAAAGCGAAAAATGGATAAAGAAGTTGTGGTACTTACGTACAATGCAATATCACTCAGCAATGAAATCTATGTCATCAGGCCCATAGCAGCATAATGAGTGGATTCAGGTACGATGATTCTAAGTGAAATTAGTCACACAGAAAAAGAAACATCATAAGATATCACTAATACACGGAATGTAATCTTGGCTACACAAGAACTGAATTACAAAACAGAACAGGGTGTCAAATGTAGAAAACCAACTTATGCTTGCTTAAGGGGACGGGTGAGTTGGGGTGCTGCATAAAACCAGAGATTGAAATTAGCACAGATACCATTCCATAAGCCAAATATGTAATAGACAAGAGCTACTCCTTGCTCAACGAAGTGGACTCAACACCCCATATTAAACGCCTAAGAATATACCTGACTAGTAAGAATCTACCTGACTAGTAAGAATCTTAAAACCTATGGATTTATATGTCTCCAAAAGAGAATGAAGCGTGTGTACAGCGGCATAAACGCAGCAGTGATAGGATTTGTGAGGTTCGGTGAGCAAATGCAGACCCTTTGAAGTCATATTGCATGGTACCCATTCCATGGGTCTCAACTCTCCATGTTTAAGGGATTCTTCCTTCAGCTAAAACATGCATGTGGAACCGAGAGTATGATCCACCATGTGATAGGAAAACGTGATCAAACGTGTCTCAGTTTTCGTCCCCTGGTACTCGGGTGCAACATTCCAGACGCTTTACTAACACTCTCCCCACTTCGAGAGTCTGTGCCTTTAACTTCCTGTTTGGCCCAGTTAGCAATTTCTGCGGAAGATGAACAGGAATAGGGAGAACCAATGAGAGATTAGGTGGAGGTGTCCGGACGGGCAAATTTAACTCTCATTTCCCACCAGGAAGAGGAATTAACTAAAGGCTCAGCATGCCGTGCCAGAACCAAACTAGGGCCTGAAGCAATCCTGCGGTGTTGCGGCCAGCTCTCAAGAAAGCGAGTTGAAGAAAGGAGCTCAGGGGCACTGTAATTCACAAACCTGCAGAGTTATAAATGACAGCTATCTTCCAAAAATATATTGAAGTAAGGCTGCCAAGAGGAGTTGAAAGCGGGCAGAATTGCAGGAAACCGATTTCAGGAGGTAGACTGGAATTGCACGTAAAGCATAGGAAAAGAGGCAGAACGTCCACAATGATGCACTTGGCCAAAAAGTGCATATGCGTTTTTTCCTGAATATATTCAGGAAAAAACGCATACGACTTTTTTGGCCAACCAAGCAAGCTTGCAAAGGAAATCTGCACTACAATGAAGTCTCACTGCCCCCCGGTCAAAAGGGCCATCCGAAAAAAGTGTAAAATCCAGACAGGCAGGACAGGCCAAGGAGAACTACGAGCCTTCTTATGCTGATGGGTGGGATGTAAATTGCCAGCAGCCACTCTGGAGAAGTGTATGGTGTTTCCTGAAACATCCAAAAAACAAAGCAACAGTGCCTAGGGCACTTCCACTTATGGTCCTATAGCTTAGGGAAATTAAAATCAAAAAGACACAGCCACCCCAAAGTTTGGGACGGCTCTGTTTACAAGAACCTCGTTTACGGTACAAGTTCAATATCACAGAAAGCGAAAAATGGATAAAGAAGTTGTGGTACTTACGTACAATGCAATATCACTCAGCAATGAAATCTATGTCATCAGGCCCGTAGCAGCATAATGAGTGGATTCAGGTACGATGATTCTAAGTGAAATAAGTCACACAGAAAAAGAAACATCATAAGATATCACTAACACACGGAATGTAAACTTGGCTACACAGGAACTGAATTACAAAACAGAACAGGGTGTCAAATGTAGAAAACCAACTTATGCTTGCTTAAGGGGAAAGGTGAGTTGGGGTGCTGCATAAAACCAGAGATTGAAATTAGCACAGATACCGTTCCATAAGCCAAATATGTAATAGACAAGAGCTACTCCTTGCTCAACGAAGTGGACTCAACACCCCATATTAAACGCCTAAGAATATACCTGACTAGTAAGAATCTTAAAACCTATGGATTTATATGTCTCCGAAAGAGAATCAAGCGTGTGTACAGAGGCATAAACGTAGCAGTGATAGGATTGGTGAGGTTCGGTGAGCAAATGCAGACCCTTTGAAGTCATATTGCATGGTACCCATTCCATGGGTCTCAACTCTCCATGTTTAAGGGATTCTTCCTTCAGCTAAAACATGCATGTGGAACCCAGAGTATGATCCACCGTGTGATCGGAAAACGTGTTCAAATGTGTCTCAGTTTTCGTCCCCTGGTACTCGGGTGCAACATTCCAGACGCTTTACTAACACTCTCCCCACTTCGAGAGTCAGTGCCTTTAACTTCCTGTTTGGCCCAGTTAGCAATTTCTGCGGAAGATGAACAGGAATAGGGAGAACCAATGAGAGATTAGGTGGAGGTGTCCGGACGGGCAAATTTAACTCTCATTTCCCACCAGGAAGAGGAATTAACTAAAGGCTCAGCATGCCGTGCCAGAACCAAACTAGGGCCTGAAGCAATCCTGCGGTGTTGCGGCCAGCTCTCAAGAAAGCGAGTTGAAGAAAGGAGCTCAGGGGCACTGTAATTCACAAACCTGCAGAGTTATAAATGACAGCTATCTTCCAAAAATATATTGAAGTAAGGCTGCCAAGAGGAGTTGAAAGCGGGCAGAATTGCAGGAAACCGATTTCAGGAGGTAGACTGGAATTGCACGTAAAGCATAGGAAAAGAGGCAGAACGTCCACAATGATGCACTTGGCCAAAAAGTGCGTATGCGTTTTTTCCTGAATATATTCAGGAAAAAACGCATACGACCTTTTTGGCCAACCAAGCAAGCTTGCAAAGGAAATCTGCACTACAATGAAGTCTCACTGCCCCCCGGTCAAAAGGGCCATCTGAAAAAAGTGTAAAATCCAGAAAGGCAGGACAGGCCATGGAGAACTGGGAGCCTAGTTATGCTGATGGGCGGGATGTAAATTGCCAGCAGCCACTCTGGAGAAGTGTATGGTGTTTCCTGAAACATCCAAAAAACAAAGCAACAGAGCCTAGGGCACTTCCACTTATGGTCCTATAGCTTAGGGAAATTAAAATCAAAAAGACACAGCCACCCCAAAGTTTGGGACGGCTCTGTTTACAAGAACCTCGTTTACGGTACAAGTTCAATATCACAGAAAGCGAAAAATGGATAAAGAAGTTGTGGTACTTACGTACAATGCAATATCACTCAGCAATGAAATCTATGTCATCAGGCCCATAGCAGCATAATGAGTGGATTCAGGTACGATGATTCTAAGTGAAATTAGTCACACAGAAAAAGAAACATCATAAGATATCACTAATACACGGAATGTAATCTTGGCTACACAAGAACTGAATTACAAAACAGAACAGGGTGTCAAATGTAGAAAACCAACTTATGCTTGCTTAAGGGGACGGGTGAGTTGGGGTGCTGCATAAAACCAGAGATTGAAATTAGCACAGATACCATTCCATAAGCCAAATATGTAATAGACAAGAGCTACTCCTTGCTCAACGAAGTGGACTCAACACCCCATATTAAACGCCTAAGAATATACCTGACTAGTAAGAATCTACCTGACTAGTAAGAATCTTAAAACCTATGGATTTATATGTCTCCAAAAGAGAATGAAGCGTGTGTACAGCGGCATAAACGCAGCAGTGATAGGATTTGTGAGGTTCGGTGAGCAAATGCAGACCCTTTGAAGTCATATTGCATGGTACCCATTCCATGGGTCTCAACTCTCCATGTTTAAGGGATTCTTCCTTCAGCTAAAACATGCATGTGGAACCGAGAGTATGATCCACCATGTGATAGGAAAACGTGATCAAACGTGTCTCAGTTTTCGTCCCCTGGTACTCGGGTGCAACATTCCAGACGCTTTACTAACACTCTCCCCACTTCGAGAGTCTGTGCCTTTAACTTCCTGTTTGGCCCAGTTAGCAATTTCTGCGGAAGATGAACAGGAATAGGGAGAACCAATGAGAGATTAGGTGGAGGTGTCCGGACGGGCAAATTTAACTCTCATTTCCCACCAGGAAGAGGAATTAACTAAAGGCTCAGCATGCCGTGCCAGAACCAAACTAGGGCCTGAAGCAATCCTGCGGTGTTGCGGCCAGCTCTCAAGAAAGCGAGTTGAAGAAAGGAGCTCAGGGGCACTGTAATTCACAAACCTGCAGAGTTATAAATGACAGCTATCTTCCAAAAATATATTGAAGTAAGGCTGCCAAGAGGAGTTGAAAGCGGGCAGAATTAAAGGAAACCGATTTCAGGAGGTAGACTGGAATTGCACGTAAAGCATAGGAAAAGAGGCAGAACGTCCACAATGATGCACTTGGCCAAAAAGTGCGTATGCGTTTTTTCCTGAATATATTCAGGAAAAAACGCATACGACTTTTTTGGCCAACCAAGCAAGCTTGCAAAGGAAATCTGCACTACAATGAAGTCTCACTGCCCCCCGGTCAAAAGGGCCATCCGAAAAAAGTGTAAAATCCAGAAAGGCAGGACAGGCCAAGGAGAACTACGAGCCTTCTTATGCTGATGGGTGGGATGTAAATTGCCAGCAGCCACTCTGGAGAAGTGTATGGTGTTTCCTGAAACATCCAAAAAACAAAGCAACAGTGCCTAGGGCACTTCCACTTATGGTCCTATAGCTTAGGGAAATTAAAATCAAAAAGACACAGCCACCCCAAAGTTTGGGACGGCTCTGTTTACAAGAACCTCGTTTACGGTACAAGTTCAATATCACAGAAAGCGAAAAATGGATAAAGAAGTTGTGGTACTTACGTACAATGCAATATCACTCAGCAATGAAATCTATGTCATCAGGCCCGTAGCAGCATAATGAGTGGATTCAGGTACGATGATTCTAAGTGAAATAAGTCACACAGAAAAAGAAACATCATAAGATATCACTAACACACGGAATGTAAACTTGGCTACACAGGAACTGAATTACAAAACAGAACAGGGTGTCAAATGTAGAAAACCAACTTATGCTTGCTTAAGGGGAAAGGTGAGTTGGGGTGCTGCATAAAACCAGAGATTGAAATTAGCACAGATACCGTTCCATAAGCCAAATATGTAATAGACAAGAGCTACTCCTTGCTCAACGAAGTGGACTCAACACCCCATATTAAACGCCTAAGAATATACCTGACTAGTAAGAATCTTAAAACCTATGGATTTATATGTCTCCGAAAGAGAATCAAGCGTGTGTACAGAGGCATAAACGTAGCAGTGATAGGATTGGTGAGGTTCGGTGAGCAAATGCAGACCCTTTGAAGTCATATTGCATGGTACCCATTCCATGGGTCTCACCTCTCCATGTTTAAGGGATTCTTCCTTCAGCTAAAACATGCATGTGGAACCCAGAGTATGATCCACCGTGTGATCGGAAAACGTGTTCAAATGTGTCTCAGTTTTCGTCCCCTGGTACTCGGGTGCAACATTCCAGACGCTTTACTAACACTCTCCCCACTTCGAGAGTCAGTGCCTTTAACTTCCTGTTTGGCCCAGTTAGCAATTTCTGCGGAAGATGAACAGGAATAGGGAGAACCAATGAGAGATTAGGTGGAGGTGTCCGGACGGGCAAATTTAACTCTCATTTCCCACCAGGAAGAGGAATTAACTAAAGGCTCAGCATGCCGTGCCAGAACCAAACTAGGGCCTGAAGCAATCCTGCGGTGTTGCGGCCAGCTCTCAAGAAAGCGAGTTGAAGAAAGGAGCTCAGGGGCACTGTAATTCACAAACCTGCAGAGTTATAAATGACAGCTATCTTCCAAAAATATATTGAAGTAAGGCTGCCAAGAGGAGTTGAAAGCGGGCAGAATTGCAGGAAACCGATTTCAGGAGGTAGACTGGAATTGCACGTAAAGCATAGGAAAAGAGGCAGAACGTCCACAATGATGCACTTGGCCAAAAAGTGCGTATGCGTTTTTTCCTGAATATATTCAGGAAAAAACGCATACGACCTTTTTGGCCAACCAAGCAAGCTTGCAAAGGAAATCTGCACTACAATGAAGTCTCACTGCCCCCCGGTCAAAAGGGCCATCCGAAAAAAGTGTAAAATCCAGAAAGGCAGGACAGGCCAAGGAGAACTAGGAGCCTTCTTATGCTGATGGGTGGGATGTAAATTGCCAGCAGCCACTCTGGAGAAGTGTATGGTGTTTCCTGAAACATCCAAAAAACAAAGCAACAGTGCCTAGGGCACTTCCACTTATGGTCCTATAGCTTAGGGAAATTAAAATCAAAAAGACACAGCCACCCCAAAGTTTGGGACGGCTCTGTTTACAAGAACCTCGTTTACGGTACAAGTTCAATATCACAGAAAGCGAAAAATGGATAAAGAAGTTGTGGTACTTACGTACAATGCAATATCACTCAGCAATGAAATCTATGTCATCAGGCCCGTAGCAGCATAATGAGTGGATTCAGGTACGATGATTCTAAGTGAAATAAGTCACACAGAAAAAGAAACATCATAAGATATCACTAACACACGGAATGTAAACTTGGCTACACAGGAACTGAATTACAAAACAGAACAGGGTGTCAAATGTAGAAAACCAACTTATGCTTGCTTAAGGGGAAAGGTGAGTTGGGGTGCTGCATAAAACCAGAGATTGAAATTAGCACAGATACCGTTCCATAAGCCAAATATGTAATAGACAAGAGCTACTCCTTGCTCAACGAAGTGGACTCAACACCCCATATTAAACGCCTAAGAATATACCTGACTAGTAAGAATCTTAAAACCTATGGATTTATATGTCTCCGAAAGAGAATCAAGCGTGTGTACAGAGGCATAAACGTAGCAGTGATAGGATTGGTGAGGTTCGGTGAGCAAATGCAGACCCTTTGAAGTCATATTGCATGGTACCCATTCCATGGGTCTCAACTCTCCATGTTTAAGGGATTCTTCCTTCAGCTAAAACATGCATGTGGAACCCAGAGTATCATCCACCATGTGATCGGAAAACGTGTTCAAATGTGTCTCAGTTTTCGTTCCCTGGTACTCGGGTGCAACATTCCAGACGCTTTACTAACACTCTCCCCACTTGGAGAGTCAGTGCCTTTAACCTCCTGTTTGGCCCAGTTTGCAATTTCTGTGGAAAATGAACAGGAATAGGGAGAACCAATGAGAGACTAGGTGGAGGTGTCTGGACGGGCAAATTTAACTCTCATTTCCCACCAGGAAGAGGAATTAACCAAAGGCTCAGCATGCCGTGCCAGAACCAAACTAGGGCCTGAAGCAATCCTGCGGTGTTGCGGCCAGCTCACAAGAAAGCGAGTTGAAGAAAGGAGCTCAGGGACACTGTAATTCACAAACCTGCAGAGTTATAAATGACAGCTATCTTCCAAAAATATATTGAAGTAAGGCTGCCAAGAGGAGTTGAAAGCGGGCAGAATTGCAGGAAACCGATTTCAGCAGGTAGACTGGAATTGCACGTAAAGCATAGGAAAAGAGGCAGAACGTCCACAATGATGCACTTGGCCAAAAAGTGCGTATGCGTTTTTTCCTGAATATATTCAGGAAAAAACGCATACGACCTTTTTGGCCAACCAAGCAAGCTTGCAAAGGAAATCTGCACTACAATGAAGTCTCACTGCCCCCCGGTCAAAAGGGCCATCCGAAAAAAGTGTACAATCCAGAAAGGCAGGACAGGCCAAGGAGAACTAGGAGCCTTCTTATGCTGATGGGTGGGATGTAAATTGCCAGCAGCCACTCTGGAGAAGTGTATGGTGTTTCCTGAAACATCCAAAAAACAAAGCAACAGTGCCTAGGGCAC
Source organism: Leucopleurus acutus (assembly GCF_964270905.1). NCBI lineage: Eukaryota > Metazoa > Chordata > Mammalia > Artiodactyla > Delphinidae > Leucopleurus > Leucopleurus acutus. The sequence continues at coordinate 303,756 of NW_028139054.1, read as the reverse complement.
TTCCACTTATGGTCCTATAGCTTAGGGAAATTAAAATCAAAAAGACACAGCCACCCCAAAGTTTGGGACGGCTCTGTTTACAAGAACCTCGTTTACGGTACAAGTTCAATATCACAGAAAGCGAAAAATGGATAAAGAAGTTGTGGTACTTACGTACAATGCAATATCACTCAGCAATGAAATCTATGTCATCAGGCCCGTAGCAGCATAATGAGTGGATTCAGGTACGATGATTCTAAGTGAAATAAGTCACACAGAAAAAGAAACATCATAAGATATCACTAACACACGGAATGTAAACTTGGCTACACAGGAACTGAATTACAAAACAGAACAGGGTGTCAAATGTAGAAAACCAACTTATGCTTGCTTAAGGGGAAAGGTGAGTTGGGGTGCTGCATAAAACCAGAGATTGAAATTAGCACAGATACCGTTCCATAAGCCAAATATGTAATAGACAAGAGCTACTCCTTGCTCAACGAAGTGGACTCAACACCCCATATTAAACGCCTAAGAATATACCTGACTAGTAAGAATCTTAAAACCTATGGATTTATATGTCTCCGAAAGAGAATCAAGCGTGTGTACAGAGGCATAAACGTAGCAGTGATAGGATTGGTGAGGTTCGGTGAGCAAATGCAGACCCTTTGAAGTCATATTGCATGGTACCCATTCCATGGGTCTCAACTCTCCATGTTTAAGGGATTCTTCCTTCAGCTAAAACATGCATGTGGAACCCAGAGTATCATCCACCATGTGATCGGAAAACGTGTTCAAATGTGTCTCAGTTTTCGTCCCCTGGTACTCGGGTGCAACATTCCAGACGCTTTACTAACACTCTCCCCACTTGGAGAGTCAGTGCCTTTAACCTCCTGTTTGGCCCAGTTTGCAATTTCTGTGGAAAATGAACAGGAATAGGGAGAACCAATGAGAGACTAGGTGGAGGTGTCTGGACGGGCAAATTTAACTCTCATTTCCCACCAGGAAGAGGAATTAACCAAAGGCTCAGCATGCCGTGCCGGAACCAAACTAGGGCCTGAAGCAATCCTGCGGTGTTGCGGCCAGCTCACAAGAAAGCGAGTTGAAGAAAGGAGCTCAGGGACACTGTAATTCACAAACCTGCAGAGTTATAAATGACAGCTATCTTCCAAAAATATATTGAAGTAAGGCTGCCAAGAGGAGTTGAAAGCGGGCAGAATTGCAGGAAACCGATTTCAGGAGGTAGACTGGAATTGCACGTAAAGCATAGGAAAAGAGGCAGAACGTCCACAATGATGCACTTGGCCAAAAAGTGCGTATGCGTTTTTTCCTGAATATATTCAGGAAAAAACGCATACGAACTTTTTGGCCAACCAAGCAAGCTTGCAAAGGAAATCTGCACTACAATGAAGTCTCACTGCCCCCCGGTCAAAAGGGCCATCCGAAAAAAGTGTAAAATCCAGAAAGGCAGGACAGGCCAAGGAGAACTACGAGCCTTCTTATGCTGATGGGTGGGATGTAAATTGCCAGCAGCCACTCTGGAGAAGTGTATGGTGTTTCCTGAAACATCCAAAAAACAAAGCAACAGTGCCTAGGGCACTTCCACTTATGGTCCTATAGCTTAGGGAAATTAAAATCAAAAAGACACAGCCACCCCAAAGTTTGGGACGGCTCTGTTTACAAGAACCTCGTTTACGGTACAAGTTCAATATCACAGAAAGCGAAAAATGGATAAAGAAGTTGTGGTACTTACGTACAATGCAATATCACTCAGCAATGAAATCTATGTCATCAGGCCCGTAGCAGCATAATGAGTGGATTCAGGTACGATGATTCTAAGTGAAATAAGTCACACAGAAAAAGAAACATCATAAGATATCACTAACACACGGAATGTAAACTTGGCTACACAGGAACTGAATTACAAAACAGAACAGGGTGTCAAATGTAGAAAACCAACTTATGCTTGCTTAAGGGGAAAGGTGAGTTGGGGTGCTGCATAAAACCAGAGATTGAAATTAGCACAGATACCGTTCCATAAGCCAAATATGTAATAGACAAGAGCTACTCCTTGCTCAACGAAGTGGACTCAACACCCCATATTAAACGCCTAAGAATATACCTGACTAGTAAGAATCTTAAAACCTATGGATTTATATGTCTCCGAAAGAGAATCAAGCGTGTGTACAGAGGCATAAACGTAGCAGTGATAGGATTGGTGAGGTTCGGTGAGCAAATGCAGACCCTTTGAAGTCATATTGCATGGTACCCATTCCATGGGTCTCAACTCTCCATGTTTAAGGGATTCTTCCTTCAGCTAAAACATGCATGTGGAACCCAGAGTATCATCCACCATGTGATCGGGAAACGTGTTCAAATGTGTCTCAGTTTTCGTCCCCTGGTACTCGGGTGCAACATTCCAGACGCTTTACTAACACTCTCCCCACTTGGAGAGTCAGTGCCTTTAACCTCCTGTTTGGCCCAGTTTGCAATTTCTGTGGAAAATGAACAGGAATAGGGAGAACCAATGAGAGACTAGGTGGAGGTGTCTGGACGGGCAAATTTAACTCTCATTTCCCACCAGGAAGAGGAATTAACCAAAGGCTCAGCATGCCGTGCCGGAACCAAACTAGGGCCTGAAGCAATCCTGCGGTGTTGCGGCCAGCTCACAAGAAAGCGAGTTGAAGAAAGGAGCTCAGGGGCACTGTAATTCACAAACCTGCAGAGTTATAAATGACAGCTATCGTCCAAAAATATACTGAAGTAAGGCTGCCAAGAGGACTTGAAAACGGGGCAGAATTGCAGGAAACCGATTTCAGGAGGTAGACTGGAATTGCATTTAAAGCATAGGAAAAGAGGCAGAACGTCCACAATGATGCACTTGGCCAAAAAGGGCGTATGCGTTTTTTCCTGAATATATTCAGGAAAAAACGCATACGAACTTTTTGGCCAACCAAGCAAGCTTGCAAAGGAAATCTGCACTACAATGAAGTCTCACTTCCCCCCGGTCAAAAGGGCCATCTGAAAAAAGTGTAAAATCCAGAAAGGCAGGACAGGCCATGGAGAACTGGGAGCCTTGTTATGCTGATGGGCGGGATGTAAATTGCCAACAGCCACTCGGGAGAGGTGTATGGTGTTTCCTGAAACATCTAAAAAACAAAGCAACAGAGCCTAGGGCACTTCCACTTATGGTCCTATAGCTTAGGGAAATTAAAATCAAAAAGACACAGCCACCCCAAAGTTTGGGACGGCTCTGTTTACAAGAACCTCGTTTACGGTACAAGTTCAATATCGCAGAAAGTGAAAAATAGATAAAGAAGTTGTGGTACTTACGTACAATGCAATATCACTCAGCAATGAAATCTATGTCATCAGGCCCATAGCAGCATAATGAGTGGATTCAGGTATGATGATTCTAACTGAAATAAGTCACACAGAAAAAGAAACATCATAAGATATCACTAATACACGGAATGTAAACTTGGCTACACAGGAACTGGATTACAAAACAGAACAGGGTCTCAAATTTAGAAAACCAACTTATGCTTGCTTAAGGGGAAAGGTGAGTTGGGGTGCTGCATCAAACCAGAGATTGAAATGAGCACAGATAAAGTTCCTTAAGCCAAATATGGAATAGACAAGAACTACTCCTTGCTCAACGAAATGGACTCAACACCCCATATTAAACGCCTAAGAATGTACCTGACTAGTAAGTATCTTAAAACCTATGGATTGCTATGTGTCTGAAAGAAAATCAAGCGTGTGTACAGGGGCATAAACGCAGCAGTGAGGGGATTGGAGAGGTTCGGTGAGCAAATGAAGACCCTTTGAAGTCATATTGCATGGTACCCATTCCACGGGACTCAACTCTCCAGGTTTAAGGGATTCTGCATTCAGGTAAAACATGCACATGGAACCCAGAGTATGATCAACCGTGTGGTCGGGAGACATGTTCCAATATGTCTCAGTTCTCGTCCCCTGGTACTCGGGTGCAACATTCCAGACGCTTTACTAACACTCTCCCGACTTGGAGAGTCAGTGCCTTTAACCTCCTGTTTGGCCCAGTTTGCAATATCTGCGGAAGATGAACAGGAATAGGGAGAACCAATGAGAGACTAGCTGGAGGTGTCTGGACGGGCAAATTTAACTCTTATTTCCCACCAGGAAGAGGAATTAACCAAAGGCTCAGCGTGCCGTGCCGGAACCAGATTAGGGCCTGAAGCAATCCTGCGGTGTTGCGGCCAGCTCACAAGAAAGCGAGTTGAAGAAAGGAGCTCAGGGGCACTGTAATTCACAAACCTGCAGAGTTATAAATGACAGCTATCGTCCAAAAATATACTGAAGTAAGGCTGCCAAGAGGACTTGAAAACGGGGCAGAATTGCAGGAAACCGATTTCAGGAGGTAGACTGGAATTGCATTTAAAGCATAGGAAAAGAGGCAGAACGTCCACAATGATGCACTTGGCCAAAATGGGCGTATGCGTTTTTTCCTGAATATATTCAGGAAAAAACGCATACGCACTTTTTGGCCAACCAAGCAAGCTTGCAAAGGAAATCTGCACTACAATGAAGTCTCACTTCCCCCCGGTCAAAAGGGCCATCTGAAAAAAGTGTAAAATCCAGAAAGGCAGGACAGGCCATGGAGAACTGGGAGCCTTGTTATGCTGATGGGCGGGATGTAAATTGCCAAGAGCCACTCGGGAGAGGTGTATGGTGTTTCCTGAAACATCTAAAAAACAAAGCAACAGAGCCTAGGGCACTTCCACTTATGGTCCTATAGCTTAGGGAAATTAAAATCAAAAAGACACAGCCACCCCAAAGTTTGGGACGGCTCTGTTTACAAGAACCTCGTTTACGGTACAAGTTCAATATCGCAGAAAGTGAAAAATGGATAAAGAAGTTGTGGTACTTACGTACAATGCAATATCACTCAGCAATGAAATCTATGTCATCAGGCCCGTAGCAGCATAATGAGTGGATTCAGGTATGATGATTCTAACTGAAATAAGTCACACAGAAAAAGAAACATCATAAGATATCACTAATAAACGGAATGTAAACTTGGCTACACAGGAACTGGATTACAAAACAGAACAGGGTCTCAAATTTAGAAAACCAACTTATGCTTGCTTAAGGGGAAAGGTGAGTTGGGGTGCTGCATAAAACCAGAGATTGAAATGAGCACAGATAAAGTTCCTTAAGCCAAATATAGAATAGACAAGAACTACTCCTTGCTCAACGAAATGGACTCAACACCCCATATTAAACGCCTAAGAATGTACCTGACTAGTAAGTATCTTAAAACCTATGGATTGCTATGTCTCTGAAAGAAAATCAAGCGTGTGTACAGGGGCATAAACGCAGCAGTGATAGGATTGGAGAGGTTCGGTGAGCAAATGAAGACCCTTTGAAGTCATATTGCATGGTACCCATTCCACGGGTCTCAACTCTCCAGGTTTAAGGGATTCTTCCTTCAGCTAAAACATGCACATGGAACCCAGAGTATGATCAACCGTGTGATCGGGAGACGTGTTCCAATATGTCTCAGTTCTCGTACCCTGGTACTCGGGTGCAACATTCCACACGCTTTACTAACACTCTCCCGACTTGGAGAGTCAGTGCCTTTAACCTCCTGTTTGGCCCAGTTTGCAATTTCTGCGGAAGATGAACAGGAATAGGGAGAACCAATGAGAGACTAGGTGGAGGTGTCTGGACGGGCAAATTTAACTCTCATTTCCCACCAGGAAGAGGAATTAACCAAAGGCTCAGCGTGCCGTGCCGGAACCAGATTAGGGCCTGAAGCAATCCTGCGGTGTTGCGGCCAGCTCACAAGAAAGCGAGTTGAAGAAAGGAGCTCAGGGGCACTGTAATTCACAAACCTGCAGAGTTATAAATGACAGCTATCGTCCAAAAATATACTGAAGTAAGGCTGCCAAGAGGACTTGAAAGCGGGGCAGAATTGCAGGAAACCGATTTCAGGAGGTAGACTGGAATTGCATTTAAAGCATAGGAAAAGAGGCAGAACGTCCACAATGATGCACTTGGCCAAAAAGGGCGTATGCGTTTTTTCCTGAATATATTCAGGAAAAAACGCATACGCCCTTTTTGGCCAACCAAGCAAGCTTGCAAAGGAAACCTGCACTACAATGAAGTCTCACTTCCCCCCGGTCAAAAGGGCCATCTGAAAAAAGTGTAAAATCCAGAAAGGCAGGACAGGCCATGGAGAACTGGGAGCCTTGTTATGCTGATGGGCGGGATGTAAATTGCCAAGAGCCACTCGGGAGAGGTGTATGGTGTTTCCTGAAACATCTAAAAAACAAAGCAACAGAGCCTAGGGCACTTCCACTTATGGTCCTATAGCTTAGGGAAATTAAAATCAAAAAGACACAGCCACCCCAAAGTTTGGGACGGCTCTGTTTACAAGAACCTCGTTTACGGTACAAGTTCAATATCGCAGAAAGTGAAAAATGGATAAAGAAGTTGTGGTACTTACGTACAATGCAATATCACTCAGCAATGAAATCTATGTCATCAGGCCCGTAGCAGCATAATGAGTGGATTCAGGTATGATGATTCTAACTGAAATAAGTCACACAGAAAAAGAAACATCATAAGATATCACTAATACACGGAATGTAAACTTGGCTACACAGGAACTGGATTACAAAACAGAACAGGGTCTCAAATTTAGAAAACCAACTTATGCTTGCTTAAGGGGAAAGGTGAGTTGGGGTGCTGCATCAAACCAGAGATTGAAATGAGCACAGATAAAGTTCCTTAAGCCAAATATGGAATAGACAAGAACTACTCCTTGCTCAACGAAATGGACTCAACACCCCATATTAAACGCCTAAGAATGTACCTGACTAGTAAGTATCTTAAAACCTATGGATTGCTATGTCTCTGAAAGAAAATCAAGCGTGTGTACAGGGGCATAAATGCAGGAGTGATAGGATTGGAGAGGTTCGGTGAGCAAATGAAGACCCTTTGAAGTCATATTGCATGGTACCCATTCCACGGGTCTCAACTCTCCAGGTTTAAGGGATTCTGCCTTCAGGTAAAACATGCACGTGGAACCCAGAGTATGATCACCCATGTGATCGGGAGACATGTTCCAATATGTCTCAGTTCTCGTCCCCTGGTACTCGGGTGCAACATTCCAGACGCTTTACTAACACTCTCCCGACTTGGAGAGTCAGTGCCTTTAACCTCCTGTTTGGCCCAGTTTGCAATTTCTGCGGAAGATGAACAGGAATAGGGAGAACCAATGAGAGACTAGCTGGAGGTGTCTGGACGGGCAAATTTAACTCTTATTTCCCACCAGGAAGAGGAATTAACCAAAGGCTCAGCGTGCCGTGCCGGAACCAGATTAGGGCCTGAAGCAATCCTGCGGTGTTGCGGCCAGCTCACAAGAAAGTGAGTTGAAGAAAGGAGCTCAGGGGCACTGTAATTCACAAACCTGCAGAGTTATAAATGACAGCTATCGTCCAAAAATATACTGAAGTAAGGCTGCCAAGAGGACTTGAAAACGGGGCAGAATTGCAGGAAACCGATTTCAGGAGGTAGACTGGAATTGCATTTAAAGCATAGGAAAAGAGGCAGAACGTCCACAATGATGCACTTGGCCAAAAAGGGCGTATGCGTTTTTTCCTGAATATATTCAGGAAAAAACGCATACGCCCTTTTTGGCCAACCAAGCAAGCTTGCAAAGGAAATCTGCACTACAATGAAGTCTCACTTCCCCCCGGTCAAAAGGGCCATCTGAAAAAAGTGTAAAATCCAGAAAGGCAGGACAGGCCATGGAGAACTGGGAGCCTTGTTATGCTGATGGGCGGGATGTAAATTGCCAACAGCCACTCGGGAGAGGTGTATGGTGTTTCCTGAAACATCTAAAATACAAAGCAACAGAGCCTAGGGCACTTCCACTTATGGTCCTATAGCTTAGGGAAATTAAAATCAAAAAGACACAGCCACCCCAAAGTTTGGGACGGCTCTGTTTACAAGAACCTCGTTTACGGTACAAGTTCAATATCGCAGAAAGTGAAAAATAGATAAAGAAGTTGTGGTACTTACGTACAATGCAATATCACTCAGCAATGAAATCTATGTCATCAGGCCCATAGCAGCATAATGAGTGGATTCAGGTATGATGATTCTAACTGAAATAAGTCACACAGAAAAAGAAACATCATAAGATATCACTAATACACGGAATGTAAACTTGGCTACACAGGAACTGGATTACAAAACAGAACAGTGTCTCAAATTTAGAAAACCAACTTATGCTTGCTTAAGGGGAAAGGTGAGTTGGGGTGCTGCATCAAACCAGAGATTGAAATGAGCACAGATAAAGTTCCTTAAGCCAAATATGGAATAGACAAGAACTACTCCTTTCTCAACGAAATGGACTCAACACCCCATATTAAACGCCTAAGAATGTACCTGACTAGTAAGTATCTTAAAACCTATGGATTGCTATGTGTCTGAAAGAAAATCAAGCGTGTGTACAGGGGCATAAACGCAGCAGTGATAGGATTGGAGAGGTTCGGTGAGCAAATGAAGACCCTTTGAAGTCATATTGCATGGTACCCATTCCACGGGACTCAACTCTCCAGGTTTAAGGGATTCTGCCTTCAGGTAAAACATGCACATGGAACCCAGAGTATGATCAACCGTGTGGTCAGGAGACAAGTTCCAATATGTCTCAGTTCTCGTCCCCTGGTACTCGGGTGCAACATTCCACACGCTTTACTAACACTCTCCCGACGTGGAGAGTCAGTGCCTTTAACCTCCTGTTTGGCCCATTTGCAATTTCTGAGGAAGATGAACAGGAATAGGGAGAACCAATGAGAGACTAGGTGGAGGTGTCTGGACGGGCAAATTTAACTCTCATTTCCTACCAGGAAGAGGAATTAACCAAAGGCTCAGCGTGCCGTGCCGGAACCAGATTAGGGCCTGAAGCAATCCTGCGGTGTTGCGGCCAGCTCACAAGAAAGCGAGTTGAAGAAAGGAGCTCAGGGGCACTGTAATTCACAAACCTGCAGAGTTATAAATGACAGCTATCGTCCAAAAATATACTGAAGTAAGGCTGCCAACAGGACTTGAAAGCGGGGCAGAATTGCAGGAAACCGATTTCAGGAGGTAGACTGGAATTGCATTTAAAGCATAGGAAAAGAGGCAGAACGTCCACAATGATGCACTTGGCCAAAAAGGGCGTATGCGTTTTTTCCTGAATATATTCAGGAAAAAACGCATACGCCCTTTTTGGCCAACCAAGCAAGCTTGCAAAGGAAATCTGCACTACAATGAAGTCTCACTTCCCCCCGGTCAAAAGGGCCATCTGAAAAAAGTGTAAAATCCAGAAAGGCAGGACAGGCCATGGAGAACTGGGAGCCTTGTTATGCTGATGGGCGGGATGTAAATTGCCAACAGCCACTCGGGAGAGGTGTATGGTGTTTCCTGAAACATCTAAAAAACAAAGCAACAGAGCCTAGGGCACTTCCACTTATGGTCCTATAGCTTAGGGAAATTAAAATCAAAAAGACACAGCCACCCCAAAGTTTGGGACGGCTCTGTTTACAAGAACCTCGTTTACGGTACAAGTTCAATATCGCAGAAAGTGAAAAATGGATAAAGAAGTTGTGGTACTTACGTACAATGCAATATCACTCAGCAATGAAATCTATGTCATCAGGCCCGTAGCAGCATAATGAGTGGATTCAGGTATGATGATTCTAACTGAAATAAGTCACACAGAAAAAGAAACATCATAAGATATCACTAATACACGGAATGTAAACTTGGCTACACAGGAACTGGATTACAAAACAGAACAGGGTCTCAAATTTAGAAAACCAACTTATGCTTGCTTAAGGGGAAAGGTGAGTTGGGGTGCTGCATCAAACCAGAGATTGAAATGAGCACAGATAAAGTTCCTTAAGCCAAATATGGAATAGACAAGAACTACTCCTTGCTCAACGAAATGGACTCAACACCCCATATTAAACGCCAAAGAATATACCTGACTAGTAAGAATCTTAAAACCTATGGATTTATATGTCTCTGAAAGAAAATCAAGCGTGTGTACAGGGGCATAAACGCAGCAGTGATAGGATTGGAGAGGTTCGGTGAGCAAATGAAGACCCTTTGAAGTCATATTGCATGGTACCCATTCCACGGGTCTCAACTCTCCAGGTTTAAGGGATTCTGCCTTCAGGTAAAACATGCACGTGGAACCCAGAGTATGATCAACCGTGTGATCGGGAGACGTGTTCCAATATGTCTCAGTTCTCGTCCCCTGGTACTCGGGTGCAACATTCCACACGCTTTACTAACACTCTCCCGACTTGGAGAGTCAGTGCCTTTAACCTCCTGTTTGGCCCAGTTTGCAATTTCTGCGGAAGATGAACAGGAATAGGGAGAACCAATGAGAGACTAGGTGGAGGTGTCTGGACGGGCAAATTTTACTCTCATTTCCCACCAGGAAGAGGAATTAACCAAAGGCTCAGCGTGCCGTGCCGGAACCAGATTAGGGCCTGAAGCAATCCTGCGGTGTTGCGGCCAGCTCACAAGAAAGCGAGTTGAAGAAAGGAGCTCAGGGGCACTGTAATTCACAAACCTGCAGAGTTATAAATGACAGCTATCGTCCAAAAATATACTGAAGTAAGGCTGCCAAGAGGACTTGAAAGCGGGGCAGAATTGCAGGAAACCGATTTCAGGAGGTAGACTGGAATTGCATTTAAAGCATAGGAAAAGAGGCAGAACGTCCACAATGATGCACTTGGCCAAAAAGGGCGTATGCGTTTTTTCCTGAATATATTCAGGAAAAAACGCATACGCCCTTTTTGGCCAACCAAGCAAGCTTGCAAAGGAAATCTGCACTACAATGAAGTCTCACTTCCCCCCGGTCAAAAGGGCCATCTGAAAAAAGTGTAAAATCCAGAAAGGCAGGACAGGCCATGGAGAACTGGGAGCCTTGTTATGCTGATGGGGGGGATGTAAATTGCCAACAGCCACTCGGGAGAGGTGTATGGTGTTTCCTGAAACATCTAAAAAACAAAGCAACAGAGCCTAGGGCACTTCCACTTATGGTCCTATAGCTTAGGGAAATTAAAATCAAAAAGACACAGCCACCCCAAAGTTTGGGACGGCTCTGTTTACAAGAACCTCGTTTACGGTACAAGTTCAATATCGCAGAAAGTGAAAAATAGATAAAGAAGTTGTGGTACTTACATACAATGCAATATCACTCAGCAATGAAATCTATGTCATCAGGCCCATAGCAGCATAATGAGTGGATTCAGGTATGATGATTCTAACTGAAATAAGTCACACAGAAAAAGAAACATCATAAGATATCATTAATACACGGAATGTAAACTTGGCTACACAGGAACTGGATTACAAAACAGAACAGGGTCTCAAATTTAGAAAACCAACTTATGCTTGCTTAAGGGGAAAGGTGAGTTGGGGTGCTGCATCAAACCAGAGATTGAAATGAGCACAGATAAAGTTCCTTAAGCCAAATATGGAATAGACAAGAACTACTCCTTGCTCAACGAAATGGACTCAACACCCCATATTAAACGCCTAAGAATGTACCTGACTAGTAAGTATCTTAAAACCTATGGATTGCTATGTGTCTGAAAGAAAATCAAGCGTGTGTACAGGGGCATAAACGCAGCAGTGAGGGGATTGGAGAGGTTCGGTGAGCAAATGAAGACCCTTTGAAGTCATATTGCATGGTACCCATTCCACGGGACTCAACTCTCCAGGTTTAAGGGATTCTGCCTTCAGGTAAAACATGCACATGGAACCCAGAGTATGATCAACCGTGTGGTCGGGAGACATGTTCCAATATGTCTCAGTTCTCATCCCCTGGTACTCGGGTGCAACATTCCAGACGCTTTACTAACACTCTCCCGACTTGGAGAGTCAGTGCCTTTAACCTCCTGTTTGGCCCAGTTTGCAATATCTGCGGAAGATGAACAGGAATAGGGAGAACCAATGAGAGACTAGCTGGAGGTGTCTGGACGGGCAAATTTAACTCTTATTTCCCACCAGGAAGAGGAATTAACCAAAGGCTCAGCGTGCCATGCCGGAACCAGATTAGGGCCTGAAGCAATCCTGCGGTGTTGCGGCCAGCTCACAAGAAAGCGAGTTGAAGAAAGGAGCTCAGGGGCACTGTAATTCACAAACCTGCAGAGTTATAAATGACAGCTATCGTCCAAAAATATACTGAAGTAAGGCTGCCAAGAGGACTTGAAAGCGGGGCAGAATTGCAGGAAACCGATTTCAGGAGGTAGACTGGAATTGCATTTAAAGCATAGGAAAAGAGGCAGAACGTCCACAATGATGCACTTGGCCAAAAAGGGCGTATGCGTTTTTTCCTGAATATATTCAGGAAAAAACGCATACGCCCTTTTTGGCCAACCAAGCAAGCTTGCAAAGGAAACCTGCACTACAATGAAGTCTCACTTCCCCCCGGTCAAAAGGGCCATCTGAAAAAAGTGTAAAATCCAGAAAGGCAGGACAGGCCATGGAGAACTGGGAGCCTTGTTATGCTGATGGGCGGGATGTAAATTGCCAAGAGCCACTCGGGAGAGGTGTATGGTGTTTCCTGAAACATCTAAAAAACAAAGCAACAGAGCCTAGGGCACTTCCACTTATGGTCCTATAGCTTAGGGAAATTAAAATCAAAAAGACACAGCCACCCCAAAGTTTGGGACGGCTCTGTTTACAAGAACCTCGTTTACGGTACAAGTTCAATATCGCAGAAAGTGAAAAATGGATAAAGAAGTTGTGGTACTTACGTACAATGCAATATCACTCAGCAATGAAATCTATGTCATCAGGCCCGTAGCAGCATAATGAGTGGATTCAGGTATGATGATTCTAACTGAAATAAGTCACACAGAAAAAGAAACATCATAAGATATCACTAATACACGGAATGTAAACTTGGCTACACAGGAACTGGATTACAAAACAGAACAGGGTCTCAAATTTAGAAAACCAACTTATGCTTGCTTAAGGGGAAAGGTGAGTTGGGGTGCTGCATCAAACCAGAGATTGAAATGAGCACAGATAAAGTTCCTTAAGCCAAATATGGAATAGACAAGAACTACTCCTTGCTCAACGAAATGGACTCAACACCCCATATTAAACGCCTAAGAATGTACCTGACTAGTAAGTATCTTAAAACCTATGGATTGCTATGTGTCTGAAAGAAAATCAAGCGTGTGTACAGGGGCATAAACGCAGCAGTGAGGGGATTGGAGAGGTTCGGTGAGCAAATGAAGACCCTTTGAAGTCATATTGCATGGTACCCATTCCACGGGACTCAACTCTCCAGGTTTAAGGGATTCTGCCTTCAGGTAAAACATGCACATGGAACCCAGAGTATGATCAACCGTGTGGTCGGGAGACATGTTCCAATATGTCTCAGTTCTCGTCCCCTGGTACTCGGGTGCAACATTCCAGACGCTTTACTAACACTCTCCCGACTTGGAGAGTCAGTGCCTTTAACCTCCTGTTTGGCCCAGTTTGCAATATCTGCGGAAGATGAACAGGAATAGGGAGAACCAATGAGAGACTAGCTGGAGGTGTCTGGACGGGCAAATTTAACTCTTATTTCCCACCAGGAAGAGGAATTAACCAAAGGCTCAGCGTGCCGTGCCGGAACCAGATTAGGGCCTGAAGCAATCCTGCAGTGTTGCGGCCAGCTCACAAGAAAGCGAGTTGAAGAAAGGAGCTCAGGGGCACTGTAATTCACAAACCTGCAGAGTTATAAATGACAGCTATCGTCCAAAAATATACTGAAGTAAGGCTGCCAAGAGGACTTGAAAACGGGGCAGAATTGCAGGAAACCGATTTCAGGAGGTAGACTGGAATTGCATTTAAAGCATAGGAAAAGAGGCAGAACGTCCACAATGATGCACTTGGCCAAAAAGGGCGTATGCGTTTTTTCCTGAATATATTCAGGAAAAAACGCATACGCACTTTTTGGCCAACCAAGCAAGCTTGCAAAGGAAATCTGCACTACAATGAAGTCTCACTTCCCCCCGGTCAAAAGGGCCATCTGAAAAAAGTGTAAAATCCAGAAAGGCAGGACAGGCCATGGAGAACTGGGAGCCTTGTTATGCTGATGGGCGGGATGTAAATTGCCAACAGCCACTCGGGAGAGGTGTATGGTGTTTCCTGAAACATCTAAAAAACAAAGCAACAGAGCCTAGGGCACTTCCACTTATGGTCCTATAGCTTAGGGAAATTAAAATCAAAAAGACACAGCCACCCCAAAGTTTGGGACGGCTCTGTTTACAAGAACCTCGTTTACGGTACAAGTTCAATATCGCAGAAAGTGAAAAATAGATAAAGAAGTTGTGGTACTTACGTACAATGCAATATCACTCAGCAATGAAATCTATGTCATCAGGCCCATAGCAGCATAATGAGTGGATTCAGGTATGATGATTCTAACTGAAATAAGTCACACAGAAAAAGAAACATCATAAGATATCACTAATACACGGAATGTAAACTTGGCTACACAGGAACTGGATTACAAAACAGAACAGGGTCTCAAATTTAGAAAACCAACTTATGCTTGCTTAAGGGGAAAGGTGAGTTGGGGTGCTGCATCAAACCAGAGATTGAAATGAGCACAGATAAAGTTCCTTAAGCCAAATATGGAATAGACAAGAACTACTCCTTGCTCAACGAAATGGACTCAACACCCCATATTAAACGCCTAAGAATGTACCTGACTAGTAAGTATCTTAAAACCTATGGATTGCTATGTGTCTGAAAGAAAATCAAGCGTGTGTACAGGGGCATAAACGCAGCAGTGAGGGGATTGGAGAGGTTCGGTGAGCAAATGAAGACCCTTTGAAGTCATATTGCATGGTACCCATTCCACGGGACTCAACTCTCCAGGTTTAAGGGATTCTGCCTTCAGGTAAAACATGCACATGGAACCCAGAGTATGATCAACCGTGTGGTCGGGAGACATGTTCCAATATGTCTCAGTTCTCGTCCCCTGGTACTCGGGTGCAACATTCCAGACGCTTTACTAACACTCTCCCGACTTGGAGAGTCAGTGCCTTTAACCTCCTGTTTGGCCCAGTTTGCAATATCTGCGGAAGATGAACAGGAATAGGGAGAACCAATGAGAGACTAGCTGGAGGTGTCTGGACGGGCAAATTTAACTCTTATTTCCCACCAGGAAGAGGAATTAACCAAAGGCTCAGCGTGCCGTGCCGGAACCAGATTAGGGCCTGAAGCAATCCTGCGGTGTTGCGGCCAGCTCACAAGAAAGCGAGTTGAAGAAAGGAGCTCAGGGGCACTGTAATTCACAAACCTGCAGAGTTATAAATGACAGCTATCGTCCAAAAATATACTGAAGTAAGGCTGCCAAGAGGACTTGAAAACGGGGCAGAATTGCAGGAAACCGATTTCAGGAGGTAGACTGGAATTGCATTTAAAGCATAGGAAAAGAGGCAGAACGTCCACAATGATGCACTTGGCCAAAAAGGGCGTATGCGTTTTTTCCTGAATATATTCAGGAAAAAACGCATACGCCCTTTTTGGCCAACCAAGCAAGCTTGCAAAGGAAATCTGCACTACAATGAAGTCTCACTTCCCCCCGGTCAAAAGGGCCATCTGAAAAAAGTGTAAAATCCAGAAAGGCAGGACAGGCCATGGAGAACTGGGAGCCTTGTTATGCTGATGGGCGGGATGTAAATTGCCAACAGCCACTCGGGAGAGGTGTATGGTGTTTCCTGAAACATCTAAAAAACAAAGCAACAGAGCCTAGGGCACTTCCACTTATGGTCCTATAGCTTAGGGAAATTAAAATCAAAAAGACACAGCCACCCCAAAGTTTGGGACGGCTCTGTTTACAAGAACCTCGTTTACGGTACAAGTTCAATATCGCAGAAAGTGAAAAATGGATAAAGAAGTTGTGGTACTTACGTACAATGCAATATCACTCAGCAATGAAATCTATGTCATCAGGCCCGTAGCAGCATAATGAGTGGATTCAGGTATGATGATTCTAACTGAAATAAGTCACACAGAAAAAGAAACATCATAAGATATCACTAATACACGGAATGTAAACTTGGCTACACAGGAACTGGATTACAAAACAGAACAGGGTCTCAAATTTAGAAAACCAACTTATGCTTGCTTAAGGGGAAAGGTGAGTTGGGGTGCTGCATCAAACCAGAGATTGAAATGAGCACAGATAAAGTTCCTTAAGCCAAATATGGAATAGACAAGAACTACTCCTTGCTCAACGAAATGGACTCAACACCCCATATTAAACGCCTAAGAATGTACCTGACTAGTAAGTATCTTAAAACCTATGGATTGCTATGTCTCTGAAAGAAAATCAAGCGTGTGTACAGGGGCATAAATGCAGCAGTGATAGGATTGGAGAGGTTCGGTGAGCAAATGAAGACCCTTTGAAGTCATATTGCATGGTACCCATTCCACGGGTCTCAACTCTCCAGGTTTAAGGGATTCTGCCTTCAGGTAAAACATGCACGTGGAACCCAGAGTATGATCACCCGTGTGATCGGGAGACATGTTCCAATATGTCTCAGTTCTCGTCCCCTGGTACTCGGGTGCAACATTCCAGACGCTTTACTAACACTCTCCCGACTTGGAGAGTCAGTGCCTTTAACCTCCTGTTTGGCCCAGTTTGCAATTTCTGCGGAAGATGAACAGGAATAGGGAGAACCAATGAGAGACTAGCTGGAGGTGTCTGGACGGGCAAATTTAACTCTTATTTCCCACCAGGAAGAGGAATTAACCAAAGGCTCAGCATGCCGTGCCGGAACCAGATTAGGGCCTGAAGCAATCCTGCGGTGTTGCGGCCAGCTCACAAGAAAGCGAGTTGAAGAAAGGAGCTCAGGGGCACTGTAATTCACAAACCTGCAGAGTTATAAATGACAGCTATCGTCCAAAAATATACTGAAGTAAGGCTGCCAAGAGGACATGAAAACGGGGCAGAATTGCAGGAAACCGATTTCAGGAGGTAGACTGGAATTGCATTTAAAGCATAGGAAAAGAGGCAGAACGTCCACAATGATGCACTTGGCCAAAAAGGGCGTATGCGTTTTTTCCTGAATATATTCAGGAAAAAACGCATACGCCCTTTTTGGCCAACCAAGCAAGCTTGCAAAGGAAATCTGCACTACAATGAAGTCTCACTTCCCCCCGGTCAAAAGGGCCATCTGAAAAAAGTGTAAAATCCAGAAAGGCAGGACAGGCCATGGAGAACTGGGAGCCTTGTTATGCTGATGGGCGGGATGTAAATTGCCAACAGCCACTCGGGAGAGGTGTATGGTGTTTCCTGAAACATCTAAAAAACAAAGCAACAGAGCCTAGGGCACTTCCACTTATGGTCCTATAGCTTAGGGAAATTAAAATCAAAAAGACACAGCCACCCCAAAGTTTGGGACGGCTCTGTTTACAAGAACCTCGTTTACGGTACAAGTTCAATATCGCAGAAAGTGAAAAATAGATAAAGAAGTTGTGGTACTTACGTACAATGCAATATCACTCAGCAATGAAATCTATGTCATCAGGCCCATAGCAGCATAATGAGTGGATTCAGGTATGATGATTCTAACTGAAATAAGTCACACAGAAAAAGAAACATCATAAGATATCACTAATACACGGAATGTAAACTTGGCTACACAGGAACTGGATTACAAAACAGAACAGGGTCTCAAATTTAGAAAACCAACTTATGCTTGCTTAAGGGGAAAGGTGAGTTGGGGTGCTGCATCAAACCAGAGATTGAAATGAGCACAGATAAAGTTCCTTAAGCCAAATATGGAATAGACAAGAACTACTCCTTGCTCAACGAAATGGACTCAACACCCCATATTAAACGCCTAAGAATGTACCTGACTAGTAAGTATCTTAAAACCTATGGATTGCTATGTGTCTGAAAGAAAATCAAGCGTGTGTACAGGGGCATAAACGCAGCAGTGAGGGGATTGGAGAGGTTCGGTGAGCAAATGAAGACCCTTTGAAGTCATATTGCATGGTACCCATTCCACGGGACTCAACTCTCCAGGTTTAAGGGATTCTGCCTTCAGGTAAAACATGCACGTGGAACCCAGAGTATGATCACCCGTGTGATCGGGAGACATGTTCCAATATGTCTCAGTTCTCGTCCCCTGGTACTCGGGTGCAACATTCCAGACGCTTTACTAACACTCTCCCGACTTGGAGAGTCAGTGCCTTTAACCTCCTGTTTGGCCCAGTTTGCAATTTCTGCGGAAGATGAACAGGAATAGGGAGAACCAATGAGAGACTAGCTGGAGGTGTCTGGACGGGCAAATTTAACTCTTATTTCCCACCAGGAAGAGGAATTAACCAAAGGCTCAGCATGCCGTGCCGGAACCAGATTAGGGCCTGAAGCAATCCTGCGGTGTTGCGGCCAGCTCACAAGAAAGCGAGTTGAAGAAAGGAGCTCAGGGGCACTGTAATTCACAAACCTGCAGAGTTATAAATGACAGCTATCGTCCAAAAATATACTGAAGTAAGGCTGCCAAGAGGACATGAAAACGGGGCAGAATTGCAGGAAACCGATTTCAGGAGGTAGACTGGAATTGCATTTAAAGCATAGGAAAAGAGGCAGAACGTCCACAATGATGCACTTGGCCAAAAAGGGCGTATGCGTTTTTTCCTGAATATATTCAGGAAAAAACGCATACGCCCTTTTTGGCCAACCAAGCAAGCTTGCAAAGGAAATCTGCACTACAATGAAGTCTCACTTCCCCCCGGTCAAAAGGGCCATCTGAAAAAAGTGTAAAATCCAGAAAGGCAGGACAGGCCATGGAGAACTGGGAGCCTTGTTATGCTGATGGGCGGGATGTAAATTGCCAACAGCCACTCGGGAGAGGTGTATGGTGTTTCCTGAAACATCTAAAAAACAAAGCAACAGAGCCTAGGGCACTTCCACTTATGGTCCTATAGCTTAGGGAAATTAAAATCAAAAAGACACAGCCACCCCAAAGTTTGGGACGGCTCTGTTTACAAGAACCTCGTTTACGGTACAAGTTCAATATCGCAGAAAGTGAAAAATAGATAAAGAAGTTGTGGTACTTACGTACAATGCAATATCACTCAGCAATGAAATCTATGTCATCAGGCCCATAGCAGCATAATGAGTGGATTCAGGTATGATGATTCTAACTGAAATAAGTCACACAGAAAAAGAAACATCATAAGATATCACTAATACACGGAATGTAAACTTGGCTACACAGGAACTGGATTACAAAACAGAACAGGGTCTCAAATTTAGAAAACCAACTTATGCTTGCTTAAGGGGAAAGGTGAGTTGGGGTGCTGCATCAAACCAGAGATTGAAATGAGCACAGATAAAGTTCCTTAAGCCAAATATGGAATAGACAAGAACTACTCCTTGCTCAACGAAATGGACTCAACACCCCATATTAAACGCCTAAGAATGTACCTGACTAGTAAGTATCTTAAAACCTATGGATTGCTATGTGTCTGAAAGAAAATCAAGCGTGTGTACAGGGGCATAAACGCAGCAGTGAGGGGATTGGAGAGGTTCGGTGAGCAAATGAAGACCCTTTGAAGTCATATTGCATGGTACCCATTCCACGGGACTCAACTCTCCAGGTTTAAGGGATTCTGCCTTCAGGTAAAACATGCACATGGAACCCAGAGTATGATCAACCGTGTGGTCGGGAGACATGTTCCAATATGTCTCAGTTCTCGTCCCCTGGTACTCGGGTGCAACATTCCAGACGCTTTACTAACACTCTCCCGACTTGGAGAGTCAGTGCCTTTAACCTCCTGTTTGGCCCAGTTTGCAATATCTGCGGAAGATGAACAGGAATAGGGAGAACCAATGAGAGACTAGCTGGAGGTGTCTGGACGGGCAAATTTAACTCTTATTTCCCACCAGGAAGAGGAATTAACCAAAGGCTCAGCGTGCCGTGCCGGAACCAGATTAGGGCCTGAAGCAATCCTGCGGTGTTGCGGCCAGCTCACAAGAAAGCGAGTTGAAGAAAGGAGCTCAGGGGCACTGTAATTCACAAACCTGCAGAGTTATAAATGACAGCTATCGTCCAAAAATATACTGAAGTAAGGCTGCCAAGAGGACTTGAAAACGGGGCAGAATTGCAGGAAACCGATTTCAGGAGGTAGACTGGAATTGCATTTAAAGCATAGGAAAAGAGGCAGAACGTCCACAATGATGCACTTGGCCAAAAAGGGCGTATGCGTTTTTTCCTGAATATATTCAGGAAAAAACGCATACGCCCTTTTTGGCCAACCAAGCAAGCTTGCAAAGGAAATCTGCACTACAATGAAGTCTCACTTCCCCCCGGTCAAAAGGGCCATCTGAAAAAAGTGTAAAATCCAGAAAGGCAGGACAGGCCATGGAGAACTGGGAGCCTTGTTATGCTGATGGGCGGGATGTAAATTGCCAACAGCCACTCGGGAGAGGTGTATGGTGTTTCCTGAAACATCTAAAAAACAAAGCAACAGAGCCTAGGGCACTTCCACTTATGGTCCTATAGCTTAGGGAAATTAAAATCAAAAAGACACAGCCACCCCAAAGTTTGGGACGGCTCTGTTTACAAGAACCTCGTTTACGGTACAAGTTCAATATTGCAGAAAGTGAAAAATGGATAAAGAAGTTGTGGTACTTACGTACAATGCAATATCACTCAGCAATGAAATCTATGTCATCAGGCCCATAGCAGCATAATGAGTGGATTCAGGTATGATGATTCTAACTGAAATAAGTCACACAGAAAAAGAAACATCATAAGATATCACTAATACACGGAATGTAAACTTGGCTACACAGGAACTGGATTACAAAACAGAACAGGGTCTCAAATTTAGAAAACCAACTTATGCTTGCTTAAGGGGAAAGGTGAGTTGGGGTGCTGCATCAAACCAGAGATTGAAATGAGCACAGATAAAGTTCCTTAAGCCAAATATGGAATAGACAAGAACTACTCCTTGCTCAACGAAATGGACTCAACACCCCATATTAAACGCCTAAGAATGTACCTGACTAGTAAGTATCTTAAAACCTATGGATTGCTATGTGTCTGAAAGAAAATCAAGCGTGTGTACAGGGGCATAAACGCAGCAGTGAGGGGATTGGAGAGGTTCGGTGAGCAAATGAAGACCCTTTGAAGTCATATTGCATGGTACCCATTCCACGGGACTCAACTCTCCAGGTTTAAGGGATTCTGCCTTCAGGTAAAACATGCACATGGAACCCAGAGTATGATCAACCGTGTGGTCGGGAGACATGTTCCAATATGTCTCAGTTCTCGTCCCCTGGTACTCGGGTGCAACATTCCAGACACTTTACTAACACTCTCCCGACGTGGAGAGTCAGTGCCTTTAACCTCCTGTTTGGCCCAGTTTGCAATTTCTGAGGAAGATGAACAGGAATAGGGAGAACCAATGAGAGACTAGGTGGAGGTGTCTGGACGGGCAAATTTAACTCTCATTTCCCACCAGGAAGAGGAATTAACCAAAGGCTCAGCGTGCCGTGCCGGAACCAGATTAGGGCCTGAAGCAATCCTGTGGTGTTGCGGCCAGCTCACAAGAAAGCGAGTTGAAGAAAGGAGCTCAGGGGCACTGTAATTCACAAACCTGCAGAGTTATAAATGACAGCTATCGTCCAAAAATATACTGAAGTAAGGCTGCCAAGAGGACTTGAAAGCGGGGCAGAATTGCAGGAAACCGATTTCAGGAGGTAGACTGGAATTGCATTTAAAGCATAGGAAAAGAGGCAGAACGTCCACAATGATGCACTTGGCCAAAAAGGGCGTATGCGTTTTTTCCTGAATATATTCAGGAAAAAACGCATACGCCCTTTTTGGCCAACCAAGCAAGCTTGCAAAGGAAATCTGCACTACAATGAAGTCTCACTTCCCCCCGGTCAAAAGGGCCATCTGAAAAAAGTGTAAAATCCAGAAAGGCAGGACAGGCCATGGAGAACTGGGAGCCTTGTTATGCTGATGGGCGGGATGTAAATTGCCAACAGCCACTCGGGAGAGGTGTATGGTGTTTCCTGAAACATCTAAAAAACAAAGCAACAGAGCCTAGGGCACTTCCACTTATGGTCCTATAGCTTAGGGAAATTAAAATCAAAAAGACACAGCCACCCCAAAGTTTGGGACGGCTCTGTTTACAAGAACCTTGTTTACGGAACAAGTTCAATATCGCAGAAAGTGAAAAATGGATAAAGAAGTTGTGGTACTTACGTACAATGCAATATCACTCAGCAATGAAATCTATGTCATCAGGCCCGTAGCAGCATAATGAGTGGATTCAAGTATGATGATTCTAACTGAAATAAGTCACACAGAAAAAGAAATATCATTAGATATCACTAATACACGGGATGTAAACTTGGCTACACAGGAACTGGATTACAAAACAGAACAGGGTCTCAAATTTAGAAAAACCAACTTATGCTTGCTTAAGGGGAAAGGTGAGTTGGGGTGCTGCATCAAACCAGAGATTGAAATGAGCACAGATAAAGTTCCTTAAGCCAAATATAGAATAGACAAGAACTACTCCTTGCTCAACGAAATGGACTCAACACCCCATATTAAACGCCTAAGAATGTACCTGACTAGTAAGTATCTTAAAACCTATGGATTGCTATGTCTCTGAAAGAAAATCAAGCGTGTGTACAGGGGGACAAACGCAGCAGTGATAGGATTGGAGAGGTTCGGTGAGCAAATGAAGACCCTTTGAAGTCATATTGCATGGTACCCATTCCACGGGTCTCAACTCTCCAGGTTTAAGGGATTCTTCCTTCAGCTAAAACATGCACGTGGAACCCAGAGTATGATCAACCGTGTGATCGGGAGACGTGTTCCAATATGTCTCAGTTCTCGTCCCCTGGTACTCGGGTGCAACATTCCAGACGCTTTACTAACACTCTCCCGACTTGGAGAGTCAGTGCCTTTAACCTCCTGTTTGGCCCAGTTTGCAATTTCTGCGGAAGATGAACAGGAATAGGGAGAACCAATGAGAGACTAGCTGGAGGTGTCTGGACGGGCAAATTTAACTCTTATTTCCCACCAGGAAGAGGAATTAACCAAAGGCTCAGCATGCCGTGCCGGAACCAGATTAGGGCCTGAAGCAATCCTGCGGTGTTGCGGCCAGCTCACAAGAAAGCGAGTTGAAGAAAGGAGCTCAGGGGCACTGTAATTCACAAACCTGCAGAGTTATAAATGACAGCTATCGTCCAAAAATATACTGAAGTAAGGCTGCCAAGAGGACATGAAAACGGGGCAGAATTGCAGGAAACCGATTTCAGGAGGTAGACTGGAATTGCATTTAAAGCATAGGAAAAGAGGCAGAACGTCCACAATGATGCACTTGGCCAAAAAGGGCGTATGCGTTTTTTCCTGAATATATTCAGGAAAAAACGCATACGCCCTTTTTGGCCAACCAAGCAAGCTTGCAAAGGAAATCTGCACTACAATGAAGTCTCACTTCCCCCCAGTCAAAAGGGCCATCTGAAAAAAGTGTAAAATCCAGAAAGGCAGGACAGGCCATGGAGAACTGGGAGCCTTGTTATGCTGATGGGCGGGATGTAAATTGCCAAGAGCCACTCGGGAGAGGTGTATGGTGTTTCCTGAAACATCTAAAAAACAAAGCAACAGAGCCTAGGGCACTTCCACTTATGGTCCTATAGCTTAGGGAAATTAAAATCAAAAAGACACAGCCACCCCAAAGTTTGGGACGGCTCTGTTTACAAGAACCTCGTTTACAGTACAAGTTCAATATCGCAGAAAGTGAAAAATGGATAAAGAAGTTGTGGTACTTACGTACAATGCAATATCACTCAGCAATGAAATCTATGTCATCAGGCCCATAGCAGCATAATGAGTGCATTCAGGTATGATGATTCTAACTGAAATAAGTCACACAGAAAAAGAAACATCATAAGATATCACTAATACACGGAATGTAAACTTGGCTACACAGGAACTGGATTACAAAACAGAACAGGGTCTCAAATTTAGAAAACCAACTTATGCTTGCTTAAGGGGAAAGGTGAGTTGGGGTGCTGCATCAAACCAGAGATTGAAATGAGCACAGATAAAGTTCCTTAAGCCAAATATGGAATAGACAAGAACTACTCCTTGCTCAACGAAATGGACTCAACACCCCATATTAAACGCCTAAGAATGTACCTGACTAGTAAGTATCTTAAAACCTATGGATTGCTATGTGTCTGAAAGAAAATCAAGCGTGTGTACAGGGGCATAAACGCAGCAGTGATAGGATTGGAGAGGTTCGGTGAGCAAATGAAGACCCTTTGAAGTCATATTGCATGGTACCCATTCCACGGGACTCAACTCTCCAGGTTTAAGGGATTCTGCCTTCAGGTAAAACATGCACATGGAACCCAGAGTATGATCAACCGTGTGGTCGGGAGACATGTTCCAATATGTCTCAGTTCTCGTCCCCTGGTACTCGGGTGCAACATTCCAGACGCTTTACTAACACTCTCCCGACGTGGAGAGTCAGTGCCTTTAACCTCCTGTTTGGCCCATTTGCAATTTCTGAGGAAGATGAACAGGAATAGGGAGAACCAATGAGAGACTAGGTGGAGGTGTCTGGACGGGCAAATTTAACTCTCATTTCCCACCAGGAAGAGGAATTAACCAAAGGCTCAGCGTGCCGTGCCGGAACCAGATTAGGGCCTGAAGCAATCCTGCGGTGTTGCGGCCAGCTCACAAGAAAGCGAGTTGAAGAAAGGAGCTCAGGGGCACTGTAATTCACAAACCTGCAGAGTTATAAATGACAGCTATCGTCCAAAAATATACTGAAGTAAGGCTGCCAAGAGGACTTGAAAACGGGGCAGAATTGCAGGAAACCGATTTCAGGAGGTAGACTGGAATTGCATTTAAAGCATAGGAAAAGAGGCAGAACGTCCACAATGATGCACTTGGCCAAAAAGGGCGTATGCGTTTTTTCCTGAATATATTCAGGAAAAAACGCATACGCACTTTTTGGCCAACCAAGCAAGCTTGCAAAGGAAATCTGCACTACAATGAAGTCTCACTTCCCCCCGGTCAAAAGGACCATCTGAAAAAAGTGTAAAATCCAGAAAGGCAGGACAGGCCATGGAGAACTGGGAGCCTTGTTATGCTGATGGGCGGGATGTAAATTGCCAACAGCCACTCGGGAGAGGTGTATGGTGTTTCCTGAAACATCTAAAAAACAAAGCAACAGAGCCTAGGGCACTTCCACTTATGGTCCTATAGCTTAGGGAAATTAAAATCAAAAAGACACAGCCACCCCAAAGTTTGGGACGGCTCTGTTTACAAGAACCTCGTTTACGGTACAAGTTCAATATCGCAGAAAGTGAAAAATAGATAAAGAAGTTGTGGTACTTACGTACAATGCAATATCACTCAGCAATGAAATCTATGTCATCAGGCCCATAGCAGCATAATGAGTGGATTCAGGTATGATGATTCTAACTGAAATAAGTCACACAGAAAAAGAAACATCATAAGATATCACTAATACACGGAATGTAAACTTGGCTACACAGGAACTGGATTACAAAACAGAACAGGGTCTCAAATTTAGAAAACCAACTTATGCTTGCTTAAGGGGAAAGGTGAGTTGGGGTGCTGCATCAAACCAGAGATTGAAATGAGCACAGATAAAGTTCCTTAAGCCAAATATGGAATAGACAAGAACTACTCCTTGCTCAACGAAATGGACTCAACACCCCATATTAAACGCCTAAGAATGTACCTGACTAGTAAGTATCTTAAAACCTATGGATTGCTATGTGTCTGAAAGAAAATCAAGCGTGTGTACAGGGGCATAAACGCAGCAGTGAGGGGATTGGAGAGGTTCGGTGAGCAAATGAAGACCCTTTGAAGTCATATTGCATGGTACCCATTCCACGGGACTCAACTCTCCAGGTTTAAGGGATTCTGCCTTCAGGTAAAACATGCACATGGAACCCAGAGTATGATCAACCGTGTGGTCGGGAGACATGTTCCAATATGTCTCAGTTCTCGTCCCCTGGTACTCGGGTGCAACATTCCAGACACTTTACTAACACTCTCCCGACGTGGAGAGTCAGTGCCTTTAACCTCCTGTTTGGCCCAGTTTGCAATTTCTGAGGAAGATGAACAGGAATAGGGAGAACCAATGAGAGACTAGGTGGAGGTGTCTGGACGGGCAAATTTAACTCTCATTTCCCACCAGGAAGAGGAATTAACCAAAGGCTCAGCGTGCCGTGCCGGAACCAGATTAGGGCCTGAAGCAATCCTGTGGTGTTGCGGCCAGCTCACAAGAAAGCGAGTTGAAGAAAGGAGCTCAGGGGCACTGTAATTCACAAACCTGCAGAGTTATAAATGACAGCTATCGTCCAAAAATATACTGAAGTAAGGCTGCCAAGAGGACTTGAAAGCGGGGCAGAATTGCAGGAAACCGATTTCAGGAGGTAGACTGGAATTGCATTTAAAGCATAGGAAAAGAGGCAGAACGTCCACAATGATGCACTTGGCCAAAAAGGGCGTATGCGTTTTTTCCTGAATATATTCAGGAAAAAACGCATACGCCCTTTTTTGCCAACCAAGCAAGCTTGCAAAGGAAATCTGCACTACAATGAAGTCTCACTTCCCCCCGGTCAAAAGGACCATCTGAAAAAAGTGTAAAATCCAGAAAGGCAGGACAGGCCATGGAGAACTGGGAGCCTTGTTATGCTGATGGGCGGGATGTAAATTGCCAACAGCCACTCGGGAGAGGTGTATGGTGTTTCCTGAAACATCTAAAAAACAAAGCAACAGAGCCTAGGGCACTTCCACTTATGGTCCTATAGCTTAGGGAAATTAAAATCAAAAAGACACAGCCACCCCAAAGTTTGGGACGGCTCTGTTTACAAGAACCTCGTTTACGGAACAAGTTCAATATCGCAGAAAGTGAAAAATGGATAAAGAAGTTGTGGTACTTACGTACAATGCAATATCACTCAGCAATGAAATCTATGTCATCAGGCCCGTAGCAGCATAATGAGTGGATTCAGGTATGATGATTCTAACTGAAATAAGTCACACAGAAAAAGAAATATCATAAGATATCACTAATACACGGGATGTAAACTTGGCTACACAGGAACTGGATTACAAAACAGAACAGGGTCTCAAATTTAGAAAAACCAACTTATGCTTGCTTAAGGGGAAAGGTGAGTTGGGGTGCTGCATCAAACCAGAGATTGAAATGAGCACAGATAAAGTTCCTTAAGCCAAATATAGAATAGACAAGAACTACTCCTTGCTCAACGAAATGGACTCAACACCCCATATTAAACGCCTAAGAATGTACCTGACTAGTAAGTATCTTAAAACCTATGGATTGCTATGTCTCTGAAAGAAAATCAAGCGTGTGTACAGGGGGACAAACGCAGCAGTGATAGGATTGGAGAGGTTCGGTGAGCAAATGAAGACCCTTTGAAGTCATATTGCATGGTACCCATTCCACGGGTCTCAACTCTCCAGGTTTAAGGGATTCTTCCTTCAGCTAAAACATGCACGTGGAACCCAGAGTATGATCAACCGTGTGATCGGGAGACGTGTTCCAATATGTCTCAGTTCTCGTCCCCTGGTACTCGGGTGCAACATTCCAGACGCTTTACTAACACTCTCCCGACTTGGAGAGTCAGTGCCTTTAACCTCCTGTTTGGCCCAGTTTGCAATTTCTGCGGAAGATGAACAGGAATAGGGAGAACCAATGAGAGACTAGGTGGAGGTGTCTGGACGGGCAAATTTAACTCTCATTTCCCACCAGGAAGAGGAATTAACCAAAGGCTCAGCGTGCCGTGCCGGAACCAGATTAGGGCCTGAAGCAATCCTGCGGTGTTGCGGCCAGCTCACAAGAAAGCGAGTTGAAGAAAGGAGCTCAGGGGCACTGTAATTCACAAACCTGCAGAGTTATAAATGACAGCTATCGTCCAAAAATATACTGAAGTAAGGCTGCCAAGAGGACTTGAAAGCGGGGCAGAATTGCAGGAAACCGATTTCAGGAGGTAGACTGGAATTGCATTTAAAGCATAGGAAAAGAGGCAGAACGTCCACAATGATGCACTTGGCCAAAAAGGGCGTATGCGTTTTTTCCTGAATATATTCAGGAAAAAACGCATACGCCCTTTTTGGCCAACCAAGCAAGCTTGCAAAGGAAATCTGCACTACAATGAAGTCTCACTTCCCCCCGGTCAAAAGGACCATCTGAAAAAAGTGTAAAATCCAGAAAGGCAGGACAGGCCATGGAGAACTGGGAGCCTTGTTATGCTGATGGGCGGGATGTAAATTGCCAAGAGCCACTCCGCAGAGGTGTATGGTGTTTCCTGAAACATCTAAAAAACAAAGCAACAGAGCCTAGGGCACTTCCACTTATGGTCCTATAGCTTAGGGAAATTAAAATCAAAAAGACACAGCCACCCCAAAGTTTGGGACGGCTCTGTTTACAAGAACCTCGTTTACGGAACAAGTTCAATATCGCAGAAAGTGAAAAATGGATAAAGAAGTTGTGGTACTTACGTACAATGCAATATCACTCAGCAATGAAATCTATGTCATCAGGCCCGTAGCAGCATAATGAGTGGATTCAGGTATGATGATTCTAACTGAAATAAGTCACACAGAAAAAGAAACATCATAAGATATCACTAATACACGGAATGTAAACTTGGCTACACAATAACTGGATTACAAAACAGAACAGGGTGTCAAATTTAGAAAACCAACTTATGCTTGCTTAAGGGGAAAGGTGAGTTGGGGTGCTGCATCAAACCAGAGATTGAAATGAGCACAGATAAAGTTCCTTAAGCCAAATATGGAATAGACAAGAACTACTCCTTGCTCAACGAAATGGACTCAACACCCCATATTAAACGCCTAAGAATGTACCTGACTAGTAAGTATCTTAAAACCTATGGATTGCTATGTCTCTGAAAGAAAATCAAGCGTGTGTACAGGGGGACAAACGCAGCAGTGATAGGATTGGAGAGGTTCGGTGAGCAAATGAAGACCCTTTGAAGTCATATTGCATGGTACCCATTCCACGGGTCTCAACTCTCCAGGTTTAAGGGATTCTTCCTTCAGCTAAAACATGCACGTGGAACCCAGAGTATGATCAACCGTGTGATCGGGAGACGTGTTCCAATATGTCTCAGTTCTCGTCCCCTGGTACTCGGGTGCAACATTCCAGACGCTTTACTAACACTCTCCCGACTTGGAGAGTCAGTGCCTTTAACCTCCTGTTTGGCCCAGTTTGCAATTTCTGCGGAAGATGAACAGGAATAGGGAGAACCAATGAGAGACTAGGTGGAGGTGTCTGGACGGGCAAATTTAACTCTCATTTCCCACCAGGAAGAGGAATTAACCAAAGGCTCAGCGTGCCGTGCCGGAACCAGATTAGGGCCTGAAGCAATCCTGCGGTGTTGCGGCCAGCTCACAAGAAAGCGAGTTGAAGAAAGGAGCTCAGGGGCACTGTAATTCACAAACCTGCAGAGTTATAAATGACAGCTATCGTCCAAAAATATACTGAAGTAAGGCTGCCAAGAGGACTTGAAAGCGGGGCAGAATTGCAGGAAACCGATTTCAGGAGGTAGACTGGAATTGCATTTAAAGCATAGGGAAAGAGGCAGAACGTCCACAATGATGCACTTGGCCAAAAAGGGCGTATGCGTTTTTTCCTGAATATATTCAGGAAAAAACGCATACGCCCTTTTTGGCCAACCAAGCAAGCTTGCAAAGGAAATCTGCACTACAATGAAGTCTCACTTCCCCCCGGTCAAAAGGACCATCTGAAAAAAGTGTAAAATCCAGAAAGGCAGGACAGGCCATGGAGAACTGGGAGCCTTGTTATGCTGATGGGCGGGATGTAAATTGCCAAGAGCCACTCCGCAGAGGTGTATGGTGTTTCCTGAAACATCTAAAAAACAAAGCAACAGAGCCTAGGGCACTTCCACTTATGGTCCTATAGCTTAGGGAAATTAAAATCAAAAAGACACAGCCACCCCAAAGTTTGGGACGGCTCTGTTTACAAGAACCTCGTTTACGGAACAAGTTCAATATCGCAGAAAGTGAAAAATGGATAAAGAAGTTGTGGTACTTACGTACAATGCAATATCACTCAGCAATGAAATCTATGTCATCAGGCCCGTAGCAGCATAATGAGTGGATTCAGGTATGATGATTCTAACTGAAATAAGTCACACAGAAAAAGAAACATCATAAGATATCACTAATACACGGAATGTAAACTTGGCTACACAATAACTGGATTACAAAACAGAACAGGGTGTCAAATTTAGAAAACCAACTTATGCTTGCTTAAGGGGAAAGGTGAGTTGGGGTGCTGCATCAAACCAGAGATTGAAATGAGCACAGATAAAGTTCCTTAAGCCAAATATGGAATAGACAAGAACTACTCCTTGCTCAACGAAATGGACTCAACACCCCATATTAAACGCCTAAGAATGTACCTGACTAGTAAGTATCTTAAAACATATGGATTGCTATGTCTCTGAAAGAAAATCAAGCGTGTGTACAGGGGCATAAACGCAGCAGTGATAGGATTGGAGAGGTTCGGTGAGCAAATGAAGACCCTTTGAAGTCATATTGCATGGTATCCATTCCACGGGTCTCAACTCTCCAGGTTTAAGGGATTCTGCCTTCAGGTAAAACATGCACGTGGAACCCAGAGTATGATCAACCGTGTGATCGGGAGACGTGTTCCAATATGTCTCAGTTCTCGTCCCCTGGTACTCGGGTGCAACATTCCACACGCTTTACTAACACTCTCCCGACTTGGAGAGTCAGTGCCTTTAACCTCCTGTTTGGCCCAGTTTGCAATTTCTGCGGAAGATGTACAGGAATAGGGAGAACCAATGAGAGACTAGCTGGAGGTGTCTGGACGGGCAAATTTAACTCTCATTTCCCACCAGGAAGAGGAATTAACCAAAGGCTCAGCGTGCCGTGCCGGAACCAGATTAGGGCCTGAAGCAATCCTGCGGTGTTGCGGCCAGCTCACAAGAAAGCGAGTTGAAGAAAGGAGCTCAGGGGCACTGTAATTCACAAACCTGCAGAGTTATAAATGACAGCTATCGTCCAAAAATATACTGAAGTAAGGCTGCCAAGAGGACTTGAAAGCGGGGCAGAATTGCAGGAAACCGATTTCAGGAGGTAGACTGGAATTGCATTTAAAGCATAGGAAAAGAGGCAGAACGTCCACAATGATGCACTTGGCCAAAAAGGGCGTATGCGTTTTTTCCTGAATATATTCAGGAAAAAACGCATACGCCCTTTTTGGCCAACCAAGCAAGCTTGCAAAGGAAATCTGCACTACAATGAAGTCTCACTTCCCCCCGGTCAAAAGGGCCATCTGAAAAAAGTGTAAAATCCAGAAAGGCAGGACAGGCCATGGAGAACTGGGAGCCTTGTTATGCTGATGGGCGGGATGTAAATTGCCAACAGCCACTCGGGAGAGGTGTATGGTGTTTCCTGAAACATCTAAAAAACAAAGCAACAGAGCCTAGGGCACTTCCACTTATGGTCCTATAGCTTAGGGAAATTAAAATCAAAAAGACACAGCCACCCCAAAGTTTGGGACGGCTCTGTTTACAAGAACCTCGTTTACGGTACAAGTTCAATATCACAGAAAGTGAAAAATGGATAAAGAAGTTGTGGTACTTACGTACAATGCAATATCACTCAGCAATGAAATCTATGTCATCAGGCCCGTAGCAGCATAATGAGTGGATTCAGGTATGATGATTCTAACTGAAATAAGTCACACAGAAAAAGAAACATCATAAGATATCACTAATACACGGGATGTAAACTTGGCTACACAGGAACTGGATTACAAAACAGAACAGGGTCTCAAATTTAGAAAACCAACTTATGCTTGCTTAAGGGGAAAGGTGAGTTGGG
This sequence comes from Leucopleurus acutus, assembly GCF_964270905.1. Lineage (NCBI taxonomy): Eukaryota > Metazoa > Chordata > Mammalia > Artiodactyla > Delphinidae > Leucopleurus > Leucopleurus acutus. The sequence continues at coordinate 271,765 of NW_028139054.1, read as the reverse complement.
GTGCTGCATCAAACCAGAGATTGAAATGAGCACAGATAAAGTTCCTTAAGCCAAATATGGAATAGACAAGAACTACTCCTTGCTCAACGAAATGGACTCAACACCCCATATTAAACGCCTAAGAATGTACCTGACTAGTAAGTATCTTAAAACCTATGGATTGCTATGTCTCTGAAAGAAAATCAAGCGTGTGTACAGGGGCATAAATGCAGCAGTGATAGGATTGGAGAGGTTCGGTGAGCAAATGAAGACCCTTTGAAGTCATATTGCATGGTACCCATTCCACGGGTCTCAACTCTCCAGGTTTAAGGGATTCTGCCTTCAGGTAAAACATGCACGTGGAACCCAGAGTATGATCACCCGTGTGATCGGGAGACATGTTCCAATATGTCTCAGTTCTCGTCCCCTGGTACTCGGGTGCAACATTCCAGACGCTTTACTAACACTCTCCCGACTTGGAGAGTCAGTGCCTTTAACCTCCTGTTTGGCCCAGTTTGCAATTCCTGCGGAAGATGAACAGGAATAGGGAGAACCAATGAGAGACTAGCTGGAGGTGTCTGGACGGGCAAATTTAACTCTTATTTCCCACCAGGAAGAGGAATTAACCAAAGGCTCAGCATGCCGTGCCGGAACCAGATTAGGGCCTGAAGCAATCCTGTGGTGTTGCGGCCAGCTCACAAGAAAGCGAGTTGAAGAAAGGAGCTCAGGGGCACTGTAATTCACAAACCTGCAGAGTTATAAATGACAGCTATCGTCCAAAAATATACTGAAGTAAGGCTGCCAAGAGGACATGAAAACGGGGCAGAATTGCAGGAAACCGATTTCAGGAGGTAGACTGGAATTGCATTTAAAGCATAGGAAAAGAGGCAGAACGTCCACAATGATGCACTTGGCCAAAAAGGGCGTATGCGTTTTTTCCTGAATATATTCAGGAAAAAACGCATACGCCCTTTTTGGCCAACCAAGCAAGCTTGCAAAGGAAATCTGCACTACAATGAAGTCTCACTTCCCCCCGGTCAAAAGGGCCATCTGAAAAAAGTGTAAAATCCAGAAAGGCAGGACAGGCCATGGAGAACTGGGAGCCTTGTTATGCTGATGGGCGGGATGTAAATTGCCAAGAGCCACTCGGGAGAGGTGTATGGTGTTTCCTGAAACATCTAAAAAACAAAGCAACAGAGCCTAGGGCACTTCCACTTATGGTCCTATAGCTTAGGGAAATTAAAATCAAAAAGACACAGCCACCCCAAAGTTTGGGACGGCTCTGTTTACAAGAACCTCGTTTACAGTACAAGTTCAATATCGCAGAAAGTGAAAAATGGATAAAGAAGTTGTGGTACTTACGTACAATGCAATATCACTCAGCAATGAAATCTATGTCATCAGGCCCATAGCAGCATAATGAGTGCATTCAGGTATGATGATTCTAACTGAAATAAGTCACACAGAAAAAGAAACATCATAAGATATCACTAATACACGGAATGTAAACTTGGCTACACAGGAACTGGATTACAAAACAGAACAGGGTCTCAAATTTAGAAAACCAACTTATGCTTGCTTAAGGGGAAAGGTGAGTTGGGGTGCTGCATAAAACCAGAGATTGAAATGAGCACAGATAAAGTTCCTTAAGCCAAATATGGAATAGACAAGAACTACTCCTTGCTCAACGAAATGGACTCAACACCCCATATTAAACGCCTAAGAATGTACCTGACTAGTAAGTATCTTAAAACCTATGGATTGCTATGTGTCTGAAAGAAAATCAAGCGTGTGTACAGGGGCATAAACGCAGCAGTGATAGGATTGGAGAGGTTCGGTGAGCAAATGAAGACCCTTTGAAGTCATATTGCATGGTACCCATTCCACGGGACTCAACTCTCCAGGTTTAAGGGATTCTGCCTTCAGGTAAAACATGCACATGGAACCCAGAGTATGATCAACCGTGTGGTCGGGAGACATGTTCCAATATGTCTCAGTTCTCGTCCCCTGGTACTCGGGTGCAACATTCCAGACGCTTTACTAACACTCTCCCGACGTGGAGAGTCAGTGCCTTTAACCTCCTGTTTGGCCCATTTGCAATTTCTGAGGAAGATGAACAGGAATAGGGAGAACCAATGAGAGACTAGGTGGAGGTGTCTGGACGGGCAAATTTAACTCTCATTTCCCACCAGGAAGAGGAATTAACCAAAGGCTCAGCGTGCCGTGCCGGAACCAGATTAGGGCCTGAAGCAATCCTGCGGTGTTGCGGCCAGCTCACAAGAAAGCGAGTTGAAGAAAGGAGCTCAGGGGCACTGTAATTCACAAACCTGCAGAGTTATAAATGACAGCTATCGTCCAAAAATATACTGAAGTAAGGCTGCCAAGAGGACTTGAAAGCGGGGCAGAATTGCAGGAAACCGATTTCAGGAGGTAGACTGGAATTGCATTTAAAGCATAGGAAAAGAGGCAGAACGTCCACAATGATGCACTTGGCCAAAAAGGGCGTATGCGTTTTTTCCAGGAAAAAACGCATACGCCCTTTTTGGCCAACCAAGCAAGCTTGCAAAGGAAATCTGCACTACAATGAAGTCTCACTTCCCCCCGGTCAAAAGGGCCATCTGAAAAAAGTGTAAAATCCAGAAAGGCAGGACAGGCCATGGAGAACTGGGAGCCTTGTTATGCTGATGGGCGGGATGTAAATTGCCAACAGCCACTCGGGAGAGGTGTATGGTGTTTCCTGAAACATCTAAAAAACAAAGCAACAGAGCCTAGGGCACTTCCACTTATGGTCCTATAGCTTAGGGAAATTAAAATCAAAAAGACACAGCCACCCCAAAGTTTGGGACGGCTCTGTTTACAAGAACCTCGTTTACAGTACAAGTTCAATATCGCAGAAAGTGAAAAATGGATAAAGAAGTTGTGGTACTTACGTACAATGCAATATCACTCAGCAATGAAATCTATGTCATCAGGCCCATAGCAGCATAATGAGTGCATTCAGGTATGATGATTCTAACTGAAATAAGTCACACAGAAAAAGAAACATCATAAGATATCACTAATACACGGAATGTAAACTTGGCTACACAGGAACTGGATTACAAAACAGAACAGGGTCTCAAATTTAGAAAACCAACTTATGCTTGCTTAAGGGGAAAGGTGAGTTGGGGTGCTGCATCAAACCAGAGATTGAAATGAGCACAGATAAAGTTCCTTAAGCCAAATATGGAATAGACAAGAACTACTCCTTGCTCAACGAAATGGACTCAACACCCCATATTAAACGCCTAAGAATGTACCTGACTAGTAAGTATCTTAAAACCTATGGATTGCTATGTGTCTGAAAGAAAATCAAGCGTGTGTACAGGGGCATAAACGCAGCAGTGATAGGATTGGAGAGGTTCGGTGAGCAAATGAAGACCCTTTGAAGTCATATTGCATGGTACCCATTCCACGGGACTCAACTCTCCAGGTTTAAGGGATTCTGCCTTCAGGTAAAACATGCACATGGAACCCAGAGTATGATCAACCGTGTGGTCGGGAGACATGTTCCAATATGTCTCAGTTCTCGTCCCCTGGTACTCGGGTGCAACATTCCAGACGCTTTACTAACACTCTCCCGACGTGGAGAGTCAGTGCCTTTAACCTCCTGTTTGGCCCATTTGCAATTTCTGAGGAAGATGAACAGGAATAGGGAGAACCAATGAGAGACTAGGTGGAGGTGTCTGGACGGGCAAATTTAACTCTCATTTCCCACCAGGAAGAGGAATTAACCAAAGGCTCAGCGTGCCGTGCCGGAACCAGATTAGGGCCTGAAGCAATCCTGTGGTGTTGCGGCCAGCTCACAAGAAAGCGAGTTGAAGAAAGGAGCTCAGGGGCACTGTAATTCACAAACCTGCAGAGTTATAAATGACAGCTATCGTCCAAAAATATACTGAAGTAAGGCTGCCAAGAGGACTTGAAAGCGGGGCAGAATTGCAGGAAACCGATTTCAGGAGGTAGACTGGAATTGCATTTAAAGCATAGGAAAAGAGGCAGAACGTCCACAATGATGCACTTGGCCAAAAAGGGCGTATGCGTTTTTTCCTGAATATATTCAGGAAAAAACGCATACGCCCTTTTTGGCCAACCAAGCAAGCTTGCAAAGGAAATCTGCACTACAATGAAGTCTCACTTCCCCCCGGTCAAAAGGGCCATCTGAAAAAAGTGTAAAATCCAGAAAGGCAGGACAGGCCATGGAGAACTGGGAGCCTTGTTATGCTGATGGGCGGGATGTAAATTGCCAACAGCCACTCGGGAGAGGTGTATGGTGTTTCCTGAAACATCTAAAAAACAAAGCAACAGAGCCTAGGGCACTTCCACTTATGGTCCTATAGCTTAGGGAAATTAAAATCAAAAAGACACAGCCACCCCAAAGTTTGGGACGGCTCTGTTTACAAGAACCTTGTTTACGGAACAAGTTCAATATCGCAGAAAGTGAAAAATGGATAAAGAAGTTGTGGTACTTACGTACAATGCAATATCACTCAGCAATGAAATCTATGTCATCAGGCCCGTAGCAGCATAATGAGTGGATTCAAGTATGATGATTCTAACTGAAATAAGTCACACAGAAAAAGAAATATCATTAGATATCACTAATACACGGGATGTAAACTTGGCTACACAGGAACTGGATTACAAAACAGAACAGGGTCTCAAATTTAGAAAAACCAACTTATGCTTGCTTAAGGGGAAAGGTGAGTTGGGGTGCTGCATCAAACCAGAGATTGAAATGAGCACAGATAAAGTTCCTTAAGCCAAATATAGAATAGACAAGAACTACTCCTTGCTCAACGAAATGGACTCAACACCCCATATTAAACGCCTAAGAATGTACCTGACTAGTAAGTATCTTAAAACCTATGGATTGCTATGTCTCTGAAAGAAAATCAAGCGTGTGTACAGGGGGACAAACGCAGCAGTGATAGGATTGGAGAGGTTCGGTGAGCAAATGAAGACCCTTTGAAGTCATATTGCATGGTACCCATTCCACGGGTCTCAACTCTCCAGGTTTAAGGGATTCTTCCTTCAGCTAAAACATGCACGTGGAACCCAGAGTATGATCAACCGTGTGATCGGGAGACGTGTTCCAATATGTCTCAGTTCTCGTCCCCTGGTACTCGGGTGCAACATTCCAGACGCTTTACTAACACTCTCCCGACTTGGAGAGTCAGTGCCTTTAACCTCCTGTTTGGCCCAGTTTGCAATTTCTGCGGAAGATGAACAGGAATAGGGAGAACCAATGAGAGACTAGCTGGAGGTGTCTGGACGGGCAAATTTAACTCTTATTTCCCACCAGGAAGAGGAATTAACCAAAGGCTCAGCATGCCGTGCCGGAACCAGATTAGGGCCTGAAGCAATCCTGCGGTGTTGCGGCCAGCTCACAAGAAAGCGAGTTGAAGAAAGGAGCTCAGGGGCACTGTAATTCACAAACCTGCAGAGTTATAAATGACAGCTATCGTCCAAAAATATACTGAAGTAAGGCTGCCAAGAGGACATGAAAACGGGGCAGAATTGCAGGAAACCGATTTCAGGAGGTAGACTGGAATTGCATTTAAAGCATAGGAAAAGAGGCAGAACGTCCACAATGATGCACTTGGCCAAAAAGGGCGTATGCGTTTTTTCCTGAATATATTCAGGAAAAAACGCATACGCCCTTTTTGGCCAACCAAGCAAGCTTGCAAAGGAAATCTGCACTACAATGAAGTCTCACTTCCCCCCAGTCAAAAGGGCCATCTGAAAAAAGTGTAAAATCCAGAAAGGCAGGACAGGCCATGGAGAACTGGGAGCCTTGTTATGCTGATGGGCGGGATGTAAATTGCCAAGAGCCACTCGGGAGAGGTGTATGGTGTTTCCTGAAACATCTAAAAAACAAAGCAACAGAGCCTAGGGCACTTCCACTTATGGTCCTATAGCTTAGGGAAATTAAAATCAAAAAGACACAGCCACCCCAAAGTTTGGGACGGCTCTGTTTACAAGAACCTCGTTTACAGTACAAGTTCAATATCGCAGAAAGTGAAAAATGGATAAAGAAGTTGTGGTACTTACGTACAATGCAATATCACTCAGCAATGAAATCTATGTCATCAGGCCCATAGCAGCATAATGAGTGCATTCAGGTATGATGATTCTAACTGAAATAAGTCACACAGAAAAAGAAACATCATAAGATATCACTAATACACGGAATGTAAACTTGGCTACACAGGAACTGGATTACAAAACAGAACAGGGTCTCAAATTTAGAAAACCAACTTATGCTTGCTTAAGGGGAAAGGTGAGTTGGGGTGCTGCATCAAACCAGAGATTGAAATGAGCACAGATAAAGTTCCTTAAGCCAAATATGGAATAGACAAGAACTACTCCTTGCTCAACGAAATGGACTCAACACCCCATATTAAACGCCTAAGAATGTACCTGACTAGTAAGTATCTTAAAACCTATGGATTGCTATGTGTCTGAAAGAAAATCAAGCGTGTGTACAGGGGCATAAACGCAGCAGTGATAGGATTGGAGAGGTTCGGTGAGCAAATGAAGACCCTTTGAAGTCATATTGCATGGTACCCATTCCACGGGACTCAACTCTCCAGGTTTAAGGGATTCTGCCTTCAGGTAAAACATGCACATGGAACCCAGAGTATGATCAACCGTGTGGTCGGGAGACATGTTCCAATATGTCTCAGTTCTCGTCCCCTGGTACTCGGGTGCAACATTCCAGACGCTTTACTAACACTCTCCCGACGTGGAGAGTCAGTGCCTTTAACCTCCTGTTTGGCCCATTTGCAATTTCTGAGGAAGATGAACAGGAATAGGGAGAACCAATGAGAGACTAGGTGGAGGTGTCTGGACGGGCAAATTTAACTCTCATTTCCCACCAGGAAGAGGAATTAACCAAAGGCTCAGCGTGCCGTGCCGGAACCAGATTAGGGCCTGAAGCAATCCTGCGGTGTTGCGGCCAGCTCACAAGAAAGCGAGTTGAAGAAAGGAGCTCAGGGGCACTGTAATTCACAAACCTGCAGAGTTATAAATGACAGCTATCGTCCAAAAATATACTGAAGTAAGGCTGCCAAGAGGACTTGAAAACGGGGCAGAATTGCAGGAAACCGATTTCAGGAGGTAGACTGGAATTGCATTTAAAGCATAGGAAAAGAGGCAGAACGTCCACAATGATGCACTTGGCCAAAAAGGGCGTATGCGTTTTTTCCTGAATATATTCAGGAAAAAACGCATACGCACTTTTTGGCCAACCAAGCAAGCTTGCAAAGGAAATCTGCACTACAATGAAGTCTCACTTCCCCCCGGTCAAAAGGACCATCTGAAAAAAGTGTAAAATCCAGAAAGGCAGGACAGGCCATGGAGAACTGGGAGCCTTGTTATGCTGATGGGCGGGATGTAAATTGCCAACAGCCACTCGGGAGAGGTGTATGGTGTTTCCTGAAACATCTAAAAAACAAAGCAACAGAGCCTAGGGCACTTCCACTTATGGTCCTATAGCTTAGGGAAATTAAAATCAAAAAGACACAGCCACCCCAAAGTTTGGGACGGCTCTGTTTACAAGAACCTCGTTTACGGTACAAGTTCAATATCGCAGAAAGTGAAAAATAGATAAAGAAGTTGTGGTACTTACGTACAATGCAATATCACTCAGCAATGAAATCTATGTCATCAGGCCCATAGCAGCATAATGAGTGGATTCAGGTATGATGATTCTAACTGAAATAAGTCACACAGAAAAAGAAACATCATAAGATATCACTAATACACGGAATGTAAACTTGGCTACACAGGAACTGGATTACAAAACAGAACAGGGTCTCAAATTTAGAAAACCAACTTATGCTTGCTTAAGGGGAAAGGTGAGTTGGGGTGCTGCATCAAACCAGAGATTGAAATGAGCACAGATAAAGTTCCTTAAGCCAAATATGGAATAGACAAGAACTACTCCTTGCTCAACGAAATGGACTCAACACCCCATATTAAACGCCTAAGAATGTACCTGACTAGTAAGTATCTTAAAACCTATGGATTGCTATGTGTCTGAAAGAAAATCAAGCGTGTGTACAGGGGCATAAACGCAGCAGTGAGGGGATTGGAGAGGTTCGGTGAGCAAATGAAGACCCTTTGAAGTCATATTGCATGGTACCCATTCCACGGGACTCAACTCTCCAGGTTTAAGGGATTCTGCCTTCAGGTAAAACATGCACATGGAACCCAGAGTATGATCAACCGTGTGGTCGGGAGACATGTTCCAATATGTCTCAGTTCTCGTCCCCTGGTACTCGGGTGCAACATTCCAGACACTTTACTAACACTCTCCCGACGTGGAGAGTCAGTGCCTTTAACCTCCTGTTTGGCCCAGTTTGCAATTTCTGAGGAAGATGAACAGGAATAGGGAGAACCAATGAGAGACTAGGTGGAGGTGTCTGGACGGGCAAATTTAACTCTCATTTCCCACCAGGAAGAGGAATTAACCAAAGGCTCAGCGTGCCGTGCCGGAACCAGATTAGGGCCTGAAGCAATCCTGTGGTGTTGCGGCCAGCTCACAAGAAAGCGAGTTGAAGAAAGGAGCTCAGGGGCACTGTAATTCACAAACCTGCAGAGTTATAAATGACAGCTATCGTCCAAAAATATACTGAAGTAAGGCTGCCAAGAGGACTTGAAAGCGGGGCAGAATTGCAGGAAACCGATTTCAGGAGGTAGACTGGAATTGCATTTAAAGCATAGGAAAAGAGGCAGAACGTCCACAATGATGCACTTGGCCAAAAAGGGCGTATGCGTTTTTTCCTGAATATATTCAGGAAAAAACGCATACGCCCTTTTTTGCCAACCAAGCAAGCTTGCAAAGGAAATCTGCACTACAATGAAGTCTCACTTCCCCCCGGTCAAAAGGACCATCTGAAAAAAGTGTAAAATCCAGAAAGGCAGGACAGGCCATGGAGAACTGGGAGCCTTGTTATGCTGATGGGCGGGATGTAAATTGCCAACAGCCACTCGGGAGAGGTGTATGGTGTTTCCTGAAACATCTAAAAAACAAAGCAACAGAGCCTAGGGCACTTCCACTTATGGTCCTATAGCTTAGGGAAATTAAAATCAAAAAGACACAGCCACCCCAAAGTTTGGGACGGCTCTGTTTACAAGAACCTCGTTTACGGAACAAGTTCAATATCGCAGAAAGTGAAAAATGGATAAAGAAGTTGTGGTACTTACGTACAATGCAATATCACTCAGCAATGAAATCTATGTCATCAGGCCCGTAGCAGCATAATGAGTGGATTCAGGTATGATGATTCTAACTGAAATAAGTCACACAGAAAAAGAAATATCATAAGATATCACTAATACACGGGATGTAAACTTGGCTACACAGGAACTGGATTACAAAACAGAACAGGGTCTCAAATTTAGAAAAACCAACTTATGCTTGCTTAAGGGGAAAGGTGAGTTGGGGTGCTGCATCAAACCAGAGATTGAAATGAGCACAGATAAAGTTCCTTAAGCCAAATATAGAATAGACAAGAACTACTCCTTGCTCAACGAAATGGACTCAACACCCCATATTAAACGCCTAAGAATGTACCTGACTAGTAAGTATCTTAAAACCTATGGATTGCTATGTCTCTGAAAGAAAATCAAGCGTGTGTACAGGGGGACAAACGCAGCAGTGATAGGATTGGAGAGGTTCGGTGAGCAAATGAAGACCCTTTGAAGTCATATTGCATGGTACCCATTCCACGGGTCTCAACTCTCCAGGTTTAAGGGATTCTTCCTTCAGCTAAAACATGCACGTGGAACCCAGAGTATGATCAACCGTGTGATCGGGAGACGTGTTCCAATATGTCTCAGTTCTCGTCCCCTGGTACTCGGGTGCAACATTCCAGACGCTTTACTAACACTCTCCCGACTTGGAGAGTCAGTGCCTTTAACCTCCTGTTTGGCCCAGTTTGCAATTTCTGCGGAAGATGAACAGGAATAGGGAGAACCAATGAGAGACTAGGTGGAGGTGTCTGGACGGGCAAATTTAACTCTCATTTCCCACCAGGAAGAGGAATTAACCAAAGGCTCAGCGTGCCGTGCCGGAACCAGATTAGGGCCTGAAGCAATCCTGCGGTGTTGCGGCCAGCTCACAAGAAAGCGAGTTGAAGAAAGGAGCTCAGGGGCACTGTAATTCACAAACCTGCAGAGTTATAAATGACAGCTATCGTCCAAAAATATACTGAAGTAAGGCTGCCAAGAGGACTTGAAAGCGGGGCAGAATTGCAGGAAACCGATTTCAGGAGGTAGACTGGAATTGCATTTAAAGCATAGGAAAAGAGGCAGAACGTCCACAATGATGCACTTGGCCAAAAAGGGCGTATGCGTTTTTTCCTGAATATATTCAGGAAAAAACGCATACGCCCTTTTTGGCCAACCAAGCAAGCTTGCAAAGGAAATCTGCACTACAATGAAGTCTCACTTCCCCCCGGTCAAAAGGACCATCTGAAAAAAGTGTAAAATCCAGAAAGGCAGGACAGGCCATGGAGAACTGGGAGCCTTGTTATGCTGATGGGCGGGATGTAAATTGCCAAGAGCCACTCCGCAGAGGTGTATGGTGTTTCCTGAAACATCTAAAAAACAAAGCAACAGAGCCTAGGGCACTTCCACTTATGGTCCTATAGCTTAGGGAAATTAAAATCAAAAAGACACAGCCACCCCAAAGTTTGGGACGGCTCTGTTTACAAGAACCTCGTTTACGGAACAAGTTCAATATCGCAGAAAGTGAAAAATGGATAAAGAAGTTGTGGTACTTACGTACAATGCAATATCACTCAGCAATGAAATCTATGTCATCAGGCCCGTAGCAGCATAATGAGTGGATTCAGGTATGATGATTCTAACTGAAATAAGTCACACAGAAAAAGAAACATCATAAGATATCACTAATACACGGAATGTAAACTTGGCTACACAATAACTGGATTACAAAACAGAACAGGGTGTCAAATTTAGAAAACCAACTTATGCTTGCTTAAGGGGAAAGGTGAGTTGGGGTGCTGCATCAAACCAGAGATTGAAATGAGCACAGATAAAGTTCCTTAAGCCAAATATGGAATAGACAAGAACTACTCCTTGCTCAACGAAATGGACTCAACACCCCATATTAAACGCCTAAGAATGTACCTGACTAGTAAGTATCTTAAAACCTATGGATTGCTATGTCTCTGAAAGAAAATCAAGCGTGTGTACAGGGGGACAAACGCAGCAGTGATAGGATTGGAGAGGTTCGGTGAGCAAATGAAGACCCTTTGAAGTCATATTGCATGGTACCCATTCCACGGGTCTCAACTCTCCAGGTTTAAGGGATTCTTCCTTCAGCTAAAACATGCACGTGGAACCCAGAGTATGATCAACCGTGTGATCGGGAGACGTGTTCCAATATGTCTCAGTTCTCGTCCCCTGGTACTCGGGTGCAACATTCCAGACGCTTTACTAACACTCTCCCGACTTGGAGAGTCAGTGCCTTTAACCTCCTGTTTGGCCCAGTTTGCAATTTCTGCGGAAGATGAACAGGAATAGGGAGAACCAATGAGAGACTAGGTGGAGGTGTCTGGACGGGCAAATTTAACTCTCATTTCCCACCAGGAAGAGGAATTAACCAAAGGCTCAGCGTGCCGTGCCGGAACCAGATTAGGGCCTGAAGCAATCCTGCGGTGTTGCGGCCAGCTCACAAGAAAGCGAGTTGAAGAAAGGAGCTCAGGGGCACTGTAATTCACAAACCTGCAGAGTTATAAATGACAGCTATCGTCCAAAAATATACTGAAGTAAGGCTGCCAAGAGGACTTGAAAGCGGGGCAGAATTGCAGGAAACCGATTTCAGGAGGTAGACTGGAATTGCATTTAAAGCATAGGGAAAGAGGCAGAACGTCCACAATGATGCACTTGGCCAAAAAGGGCGTATGCGTTTTTTCCTGAATATATTCAGGAAAAAACGCATACGCCCTTTTTGGCCAACCAAGCAAGCTTGCAAAGGAAATCTGCACTACAATGAAGTCTCACTTCCCCCCGGTCAAAAGGACCATCTGAAAAAAGTGTAAAATCCAGAAAGGCAGGACAGGCCATGGAGAACTGGGAGCCTTGTTATGCTGATGGGCGGGATGTAAATTGCCAAGAGCCACTCCGCAGAGGTGTATGGTGTTTCCTGAAACATCTAAAAAACAAAGCAACAGAGCCTAGGGCACTTCCACTTATGGTCCTATAGCTTAGGGAAATTAAAATCAAAAAGACACAGCCACCCCAAAGTTTGGGACGGCTCTGTTTACAAGAACCTCGTTTACGGAACAAGTTCAATATCGCAGAAAGTGAAAAATGGATAAAGAAGTTGTGGTACTTACGTACAATGCAATATCACTCAGCAATGAAATCTATGTCATCAGGCCCGTAGCAGCATAATGAGTGGATTCAGGTATGATGATTCTAACTGAAATAAGTCACACAGAAAAAGAAACATCATAAGATATCACTAATACACGGAATGTAAACTTGGCTACACAATAACTGGATTACAAAACAGAACAGGGTGTCAAATTTAGAAAACCAACTTATGCTTGCTTAAGGGGAAAGGTGAGTTGGGGTGCTGCATCAAACCAGAGATTGAAATGAGCACAGATAAAGTTCCTTAAGCCAAATATGGAATAGACAAGAACTACTCCTTGCTCAACGAAATGGACTCAACACCCCATATTAAACGCCTAAGAATGTACCTGACTAGTAAGTATCTTAAAACATATGGATTGCTATGTCTCTGAAAGAAAATCAAGCGTGTGTACAGGGGCATAAACGCAGCAGTGATAGGATTGGAGAGGTTCGGTGAGCAAATGAAGACCCTTTGAAGTCATATTGCATGGTATCCATTCCACGGGTCTCAACTCTCCAGGTTTAAGGGATTCTGCCTTCAGGTAAAACATGCACGTGGAACCCAGAGTATGATCAACCGTGTGATCGGGAGACGTGTTCCAATATGTCTCAGTTCTCGTCCCCTGGTACTCGGGTGCAACATTCCACACGCTTTACTAACACTCTCCCGACTTGGAGAGTCAGTGCCTTTAACCTCCTGTTTGGCCCAGTTTGCAATTTCTGCGGAAGATGTACAGGAATAGGGAGAACCAATGAGAGACTAGCTGGAGGTGTCTGGACGGGCAAATTTAACTCTCATTTCCCACCAGGAAGAGGAATTAACCAAAGGCTCAGCGTGCCGTGCCGGAACCAGATTAGGGCCTGAAGCAATCCTGCGGTGTTGCGGCCAGCTCACAAGAAAGCGAGTTGAAGAAAGGAGCTCAGGGGCACTGTAATTCACAAACCTGCAGAGTTATAAATGACAGCTATCGTCCAAAAATATACTGAAGTAAGGCTGCCAAGAGGACTTGAAAGCGGGGCAGAATTGCAGGAAACCGATTTCAGGAGGTAGACTGGAATTGCATTTAAAGCATAGGAAAAGAGGCAGAACGTCCACAATGATGCACTTGGCCAAAAAGGGCGTATGCGTTTTTTCCTGAATATATTCAGGAAAAAACGCATACGCCCTTTTTGGCCAACCAAGCAAGCTTGCAAAGGAAATCTGCACTACAATGAAGTCTCACTTCCCCCCGGTCAAAAGGGCCATCTGAAAAAAGTGTAAAATCCAGAAAGGCAGGACAGGCCATGGAGAACTGGGAACCTTGTTATGCTGATGGGCGGGATGTAAATTGCCAAGAGCCACTCCGCAGAGGTGTATGGTGTTTCCTGAAACATCTAAAAAACAAAGCAACAGAGCCTAGGGCACTTCCACTTATGGTCCTATAGCTTAGGGAAATTAAAATCAAAAAGACACAGCCACCCCAAAGTTTGGGACGGCTCTGTTTACAAAAACCTCGTTTACGGTACAAGTTCAATATCGCAGAAAGTGAAAAATGGATAAAGAAGTTGTGGTACTTACGTACAATGCAATATCACTCAGCAATGAAATCTATGTCATCAGGCCCGTAGCAGCATAATGAGTGGATTCAGGTATGATGATTCTAACTGAAATAAGTCACACAGAAAAAGAAACATCATAAGATATCACTAATACACGGAATGTAAACTTGGCTACACAGGAACTGGATTACAAAACAGAACAGGGTCTCAAATTTAGAAAACCAACTTATGCTTGCTTAAGGGGAAAGGTGAGTTGGGGTGCTGCATCAAACCAGAGATTGAAATGAGCACAGATAAAGTTCCTTAAGCCAAATATGGAATAGACAAGAACTACTCCTTGCTCAACGAAATGGACTCAACACCCCATATTAAACGCCTAAGAATGTACCTGACTAGTAAGTATCTTAAAACCTATGGATTGCTATGTCTCTGAAAGAAAATCAAGCGTGTGTACAGGGGCATAAATGCAGCAGTGATAGGATTGGAGAGGTTCGGTGAGCAAATGAAGACCCTTTGAAGTCATATTGCATGGTACCCATTCCACGGGTCTCAACTCTCCAGGTTTAAGGGATTCTGCCTTCAGGTAAAACATGCACGTGGAACCCAGAGTATGATCACCCGTGTGATCGGGAGACATGTTCCAATATGTCTCAGTTCTCGTCCCCTGGTACTCGGGTGCAACATTCCAGACGCTTTACTAACACTCTCCCGACTTGGAGAGTCAGTGCCTTTAACCTCCTGTTTGGCCCAGTTTGCAATTCCTGCGGAAGATGAACAGGAATAGGGAGAACCAATGAGAGACTAGCTGGAGGTGTCTGGACGGGCAAATTTAACTCTTATTTCCCACCAGGAAGAGGAATTAACCAAAGGCTCAGCATGCCGTGCCGGAACCAGATTAGGGCCTGAAGCAATCCTGTGGTGTTGCGGCCAGCTCACAAGAAAGCGAGTTGAAGAAAGGAGCTCAGGGGCACTGTAATTCACAAACCTGCAGAGTTATAAATGACAGCTATCGTCCAAAAATATACTGAAGTAAGGCTGCCAAGAGGACATGAAAACGGGGCAGAATTGCAGGAAACCGATTTCAGGAGGTAGACTGGAATTGCATTTAAAGCATAGGAAAAGAGGCAGAACGTCCACAATGATGCACTTGGCCAAAAAGGGCGTATGCGTTTTTTCCTGAATATATTCAGGAAAAAACGCATACGCCCTTTTTGGCCAACCAAGCAAGCTTGCAAAGGAAATCTGCACTACAATGAAGTCTCACTTCCCCCCGGTCAAAAGGGCCATCTGAAAAAAGTGTAAAATCCAGAAAGGCAGGACAGGCCATGGAGAACTGGGAGCCTTGTTATGCTGATGGGCGGGATGTAAATTGCCAAGAGCCACTCGGGAGAGGTGTATGGTGTTTCCTGAAACATCTAAAAAACAAAGCAACAGAGCCTAGGGCACTTCCACTTATGGTCCTATAGCTTAGGGAAATTAAAATCAAAAAGACACAGCCACCCCAAAGTTTGGGACGGCTCTGTTTACAAGAACCTCGTTTACAGTACAAGTTCAATATCGCAGAAAGTGAAAAATGGATAAAGAAGTTGTGGTACTTACGTACAATGCAATATCACTCAGCAATGAAATCTATGTCATCAGGCCCATAGCAGCATAATGAGTGCATTCAGGTATGATGATTCTAACTGAAATAAGTCACACAGAAAAAGAAACATCATAAGATATCACTAATACACGGAATGTAAACTTGGCTACACAGGAACTGGATTACAAAACAGAACAGGGTCTCAAATTTAGAAAACCAACTTATGCTTGCTTAAGGGGAAAGGTGAGTTGGGGTGCTGCATAAAACCAGAGATTGAAATGAGCACAGATAAAGTTCCTTAAGCCAAATATGGAATAGACAAGAACTACTCCTTGCTCAACGAAATGGACTCAACACCCCATATTAAACGCCTAAGAATGTACCTGACTAGTAAGTATCTTAAAACCTATGGATTGCTATGTGTCTGAAAGAAAATCAAGCGTGTGTACAGGGGCATAAACGCAGCAGTGATAGGATTGGAGAGGTTCGGTGAGCAAATGAAGACCCTTTGAAGTCATATTGCATGGTACCCATTCCACGGGACTCAACTCTCCAGGTTTAAGGGATTCTGCCTTCAGGTAAAACATGCACATGGAACCCAGAGTATGATCAACCGTGTGGTCGGGAGACATGTTCCAATATGTCTCAGTTCTCGTCCCCTGGTACTCGGGTGCAACATTCCAGACGCTTTACTAACACTCTCCCGACGTGGAGAGTCAGTGCCTTTAACCTCCTGTTTGGCCCATTTGCAATTTCTGAGGAAGATGAACAGGAATAGGGAGAACCAATGAGAGACTAGGTGGAGGTGTCTGGACGGGCAAATTTAACTCTCATTTCCCACCAGGAAGAGGAATTAACCAAAGGCTCAGCGTGCCGTGCCGGAACCAGATTAGGGCCTGAAGCAATCCTGCGGTGTTGCGGCCAGCTCACAAGAAAGCGAGTTGAAGAAAGGAGCTCAGGGGCACTGTAATTCACAAACCTGCAGAGTTATAAATGACAGCTATCGTCCAAAAATATACTGAAGTAAGGCTGCCAAGAGGACTTGAAAGCGGGGCAGAATTGCAGGAAACCGATTTCAGGAGGTAGACTGGAATTGCATTTAAAGCATAGGAAAAGAGGCAGAACGTCCACAATGATGCACTTGGCCAAAAAGGGCGTATGCGTTTTTTCCAGGAAAAAACGCATACGCCCTTTTTGGCCAACCAAGCAAGCTTGCAAAGGAAACCTGCACTACAATGAAGTCTCACTTCCCCCCGGTCAAAAGGGCCATCTGAAAAAAGTGTAAAATCCAGAAAGGCAGGACAGGCCATGGAGAACTGGGAGCCTTGTTATGCTGATGGGCGGGATGTAAATTGCCAACAGCCACTCGGGAGAGGTGTATGGTGTTTCCTGAAACATCTAAAAAACAAAGCAACAGAGCCTAGGGCACTTCCACTTATGGTCCTATAGCTTAGGGAAATTAAAATCAAAAAGACACAGCCACCCCAAAGTTTGGGACGGCTCTGTTTACAAGAACCTCGTTTACGGTACAAGTTCAATATCGCAGAAAGTGAAAAATGGATAAAGAAGTTGTGGTACTTACGTACAATGCAATATCACTCAGCAATGAAATCTATGTCATCAGGCCCGTAGCAGCATAATGAGTGGATTCAGGTATGATGATTCTAACTGAAATAAGTCACACAGAAAAAGAAACATCATAAGATATCACTAATACACGGAATGTAAACTTGGCTACACAGGAACTGGATTACAAAACAGAACAGGGTCTCAAATTTAGAAAACCAACTTATGCTTGCTTAAGGGGAAAGGTGAGTTGGGGTGCTGCATCAAACCAGAGATTGAAATGAGCACAGATAAAGTTCCTTAAGCCAAATATGGAATAGACAAGAACTACTCCTTGCTCAACGAAATGGACTCAACACCCCATATTAAACGCCTAAGAATGTACCTGACTAGTAAGTATCTTAAAACCTATGGATTGCTATGTCTCTGAAAGAAAATCAAGCGTGTGTACAGGGGCATAAATGCAGCAGTGATAGGATTGGAGAGGTTCGGTGAGCAAATGAAGACCCTTTGAAGTCATATTGCATGGTACCCATTCCACGGGTCTCAACTCTCCAGGTTTAAGGGATTCTGCCTTCAGGTAAAACATGCACGTGGAACCCAGAGTATGATCACCCGTGTGATCGGGAGACATGTTCCAATATGTCTCAGTTCTCGTCCCCTGGTACTCGGGTGCAACATTCCAGACGCTTTACTAACACTCTCCCGACTTGGAGAGTCAGTGCCTTTAACCTCCTGTTTGGCCCAGTTTGCAATTTCTGCGGAAGATGAACAGGAATAGGGAGAACCAATGAGAGACTAGCTGGAGGTGTCTGGACGGGCAAATTTAACTCTTATTTCCCACCAGGAAGAGGAATTAACCAAAGGCTCAGCATGCCGTGCCGGAACCAGATTAGGGCCTGAAGCAATCCTGCGGTGTTGCGGCCAGCTCACAAGAAAGCGAGTTGAAGAAAGGAGCTCAGGGGCACTGTAATTCACAAACCTGCAGAGTTATAAATGACAGCTATCGTCCAAAAATATACTGAAGTAAGGCTGCCAAGAGGACATGAAAACGGGGCAGAATTGCAGGAAACCGATTTCAGGAGGTAGACTGGAATTGCATTTAAAGCATAGGAAAAGAGGCAGAACGTCCACAATGATGCACTTGGCCAAAAAGGGCGTATGCGTTTTTTCCTGAATATATTCAGGAAAAAACGCATACGCCCTTTTTGGCCAACCAAGCAAGCTTGCAAAGGAAATCTGCACTACAATGAAGTCTCACTTCCCCCCGGTCAAAAGGGCCATCTGAAAAAAGTGTAAAATCCAGAAAGGCAGGACAGGCCATGGAGAACTGGGAGCCTTGTTATGCTGATGGGCGGGATGTAAATTGCCAACAGCCACTCGGGAGAGGTGTATGGTGTTTCCTGAAACATCTAAAAAACAAAGCAACAGAGCCTAGGGCACTTCCACTTATGGTCCTATAGCTTAGGGAAATTAAAATCAAAAAGACACAGCCACCCCAAAGTTTGGGACGGCTCTGTTTACAAGAACCTCGTTTACAGTACAAGTTCAATATCGCAGAAAGTGAAAAATGGATAAAGAAGTTGTGGTACTTACGTACAATGCAATATCACTCAGCAATGAAATCTATGTCATCAGGCCCATAGCAGCATAATGAGTGCATTCAGGTATGATGATTCTAACTGAAATAAGTCACACAGAAAAAGAAACATCATAAGATATCACTAATACACGGAATGTAAACTTGGCTACACAGGAACTGGATTACAAAACAGAACAGGGTCTCAAATTTAGAAAACCAACTTATGCTTGCTTAAGGGGAAAGGTGAGTTGGGGTGCTGCATCAAACCAGAGATTGAAATGAGCACAGATAAAGTTCCTTAAGCCAAATATGGAATAGACAAGAACTACTCCTTGCTCAACGAAATGGACTCAACACCCCATATTAAACGCCTAAGAATGTACCTGACTAGTAAGTATCTTAAAACCTATGGATTGCTATGTGTCTGAAAGAAAATCAAGCGTGTGTACAGGGGCATAAACGCAGCAGTGATAGGATTGGAGAGGTTCGGTGAGCAAATGAAGACCCTTTGAAGTCATATTGCATGGTACCCATTCCACGGGACTCAACTCTCCAGGTTTAAGGGATTCTGCCTTCAGGTAAAACATGCACATGGAACCCAGAGTATGATCAACCGTGTGGTCGGGAGACATGTTCCAATATGTCTCAGTTCTCGTCCCCTGGTACTCGGGTGCAACATTCCAGACGCTTTACTAACACTCTCCCGACGTGGAGAGTCAGTGCCTTTAACCTCCTGTTTGGCCCATTTGCAATTTCTGAGGAAGATGAACAGGAATAGGGAGAACCAATGAGAGACTAGGTGGAGGTGTCTGGACGGGCAAATTTAACTCTCATTTCCCACCAGGAAGAGGAATTAACCAAAGGCTCAGCGTGCCGTGCCGGAACCAGATTAGGGCCTGAAGCAATCCTGCGGTGTTGCGGCCAGCTCACAAGAAAGCGAGTTGAAGAAAGGAGCTCAGGGGCACTGTAATTCACAAACCTGCAGAGTTATAAATGACAGCTATCGTCCAAAAATATACTGAAGTAAGGCTGCCAAGAGGACTTGAAAACGGGGCAGAATTGCAGGAAACCGATTTCAGGAGGTAGACTGGAATTGCATTTAAAGCATAGGAAAAGAGGCAGAACGTCCACAATGATGCACTTGGCCAAAAAGGGCGTATGCGTTTTTTCCTGAATATATTCAGGAAAAAACGCATACGCACTTTTTGGCCAACCAAGCAAGCTTGCAAAGGAAATCTGCACTACAATGAAGTCTCACTTCCCCCCGGTCAAAAGGGCCATCTGAAAAAAGTGTAAAATCCAGAAAGGCAGGACAGGCCATGGAGAACTGGGAGCCTTGTTATGCTGATGGGCGGGATGTAAATTGCCAACAGCCACTCGGGAGAGGTGTATGGTGTTTCCTGAAACATCTAAAAAACAAAGCAACAGAGCCTAGGGCACTTCCACTTATGGTCCTATAGCTTAGGGAAATTAAAATCAAAAAGACACAGCCACCCCAAAGTTTGGGACGGCTCTGTTTACAAGAACCTCGTTTACGGTACAAGTTCAATATTGCAGAAAGTGAAAAATGGATAAAGAAGTTGTGGTACTTACGTACAATGCAATATCACTCAGCAATGAAATCTATGTCATCAGGCCCATAGCAGCATAATGAGTGGATTCAGGTATGATGATTCTAACTGAAATAAGTCACACAGAAAAAGAAACATCATAAGATATCACTAATACACGGAATGTAAACTTGGCTACACAGGAACTGGATTACAAAACAGAACAGGGTCTCAAATTTAGAAAACCAACTTATGCTTGCTTAAGGGGAAAGGTGAGTTGGGGTGCTGCATCAAACCAGAGATTGAAATGAGCACAGATAAAGTTCCTTAAGCCAAATATGGAATAGACAAGAACTACTCCTTGCTCAACGAAATGGACTCAACACCCCATATTAAACGCCTAAGAATGTACCTGACTAGTAAGTATCTTAAAACCTATGGATTGCTATGTGTCTGAAAGAAAATCAAGCGTGTGTACAGGGGCATAAACGCAGCAGTGAGGGGATTGGAGAGGTTCGGTGAGCAAATGAAGACCCTTTGAAGTCATATTGCATGGTACCCATTCCACGGGACTCAACTCTCCAGGTTTAAGGGATTCTGCCTTCAGGTAAAACATGCACATGGAACCCAGAGTATGATCAACCGTGTGGTCGGGAGACATGTTCCAATATGTCTCAGTTCTCGTCCCCTGGTACTCGGGTGCAACATTCCAGACACTTTACTAACACTCTCCCGACGTGGAGAGTCAGTGCCTTTAACCTCCTGTTTGGCCCAGTTTGCAATTTCTGAGGAAGATGAACAGGAATAGGGAGAACCAATGAGAGACTAGGTGGAGGTGTCTGGACGGGCAAATTTAACTCTCATTTCCCACCAGGAAGAGGAATTAACCAAAGGCTCAGCGTGCCGTGCCGGAACCAGATTAGGGCCTGAAGCAATCCTGTGGTGTTGCGGCCAGCTCACAAGAAAGCGAGTTGAAGAAAGGAGCTCAGGGGCACTGTAATTCACAAACCTGCAGAGTTATAAATGACAGCTATCGTCCAAAAATATACTGAAGTAAGGCTGCCAAGAGGACTTGAAAGCGGGGCAGAATTGCAGGAAACCGATTTCAGGAGGTAGACTGGAATTGCATTTAAAGCATAGGAAAAGAGGCAGAACGTCCACAATGATGCACTTGGCCAAAAAGGGCGTATGCGTTTTTTCCTGAATATATTCAGGAAAAAACGCATACGCCCTTTTTGGCCAACCAAGCAAGCTTGCAAAGGAAATCTGCACTACAATGAAGTCTCACTTCCCCCCGGTCAAAAGGGCCATCTGAAAAAAGTGTAAAATCCAGAAAGGCAGGACAGGCCATGGAGAACTGGGAGCCTTGTTATGCTGATGGGCGGGATGTAAATTGCCAACAGCCACTCGGGAGAGGTGTATGGTGTTTCCTGAAACATCTAAAAAACAAAGCAACAGAGCCTAGGGCACTTCCACTTATGGTCCTATAGCTTAGGGAAATTAAAATCAAAAAGACACAGCCACCCCAAAGTTTGGGACGGCTCTGTTTACAAGAACCTTGTTTACGGAACAAGTTCAATATCGCAGAAAGTGAAAAATGGATAAAGAAGTTGTGGTACTTACGTACAATGCAATATCACTCAGCAATGAAATCTATGTCATCAGGCCCGTAGCAGCATAATGAGTGGATTCAAGTATGATGATTCTAACTGAAATAAGTCACACAGAAAAAGAAATATCATAAGATATCACTAATACACGGGATGTAAACTTGGCTACACAGGAACTGGATTACAAAACAGAACAGGGTCTCAAATTTAGAAAAACCAACTTATGCTTGCTTAAGGGGAAAGGTGAGTTGGGGTGCTGCATCAAACCAGAGATTGAAATGAGCACAGATAAAGTTCCTTAAGCCAAATATAGAATAGACAAGAACTACTCCTTGCTCAACGAAATGGACTCAACACCCCATATTAAATGCCTAAGAATGTACCTGACTAGTAAGTATCTTAAAACCTATGGATTGCTATGTCTCTGAAAGAAAATCAAGCGTGTGTACAGGGGGACAAACGCAGCAGTGATAGGATTGGAGAGGTTCGGTGAGCAAATGAAGACCCTTTGAAGTCATATTGCATGGTACCCATTCCACGGGTCTCAACTCTCCAGGTTTAAGGGATTCTTCCTTCAGCTAAAACATGCACGTGGAACCCAGAGTATGATCAACCGTGTGATCGGGAGACGTGTTCCAATATGTCTCAGTTCTCGTCCCCTGGTACTCGGGTGCAACATTCCAGACGCTTTACTAACACTCTCCCGACTTGGAGAGTCAGTGCCTTTAACCTCCTGTTTGGCCCAGTTTGCAATTTCTGCGGAAGATGAACAGGAATAGGGAGAACCAATGAGAGACTAGCTGGAGGTGTCTGGACGGGCAAATTTAACTCTTATTTCCCACCAGGAAGAGGAATTAACCAAAGGCTCAGCATGCCGTGCCGGAACCAGATTAGGGCCTGAAGCAATCCTGCGGTGTTGCGGCCAGCTCACAAGAAAGCGAGTTGAAGAAAGGAGCTCAGGGGCACTGTAATTCACAAACCTGCAGAGTTATAAATGACAGCTATCGTCCAAAAATATACTGAAGTAAGGCTGCCAAGAGGACATGAAAACGGGGCAGAATTGCAGGAAACGGATTTCAGGAGGTAGACTGGAATTGCATTTAAAGCATAGGAAAAGAGGCAGAACGTCCACAATGATGCACTTGGCCAAAAAGGGCGTATGCGTTTTTTCCTGAATATATTCAGGAAAAAACGCATACGCCCTTTTTGGCCAACCAAGCAAGCTTGCAAAGGAAATCTGCACTACAATGAAGTCTCACTTCCCCCCGGTCAAAAGGGCCATCTGAAAAAAGTGTAAAATCCAGAAAGGCAGGACAGGCCATGGAGAACTGGGAGCCTTGTTATGCTGATGGGCGGGATGTAAATTGCCAAGAGCCACTCGGGAGAGGTGTATGGTGTTTCCTGAAACATCTAAAAAACAAAGCAACAGAGCCTAGGGCACTTCCACTTATGGTCCTATAGCTTAGGGAAATTAAAATCAAAAAGACACAGCCACCCCAAAGTTTGGGACGGCTCTGTTTACAAGAACCTCGTTTACAGTACAAGTTCAATATCGCAGAAAGTGAAAAATGGATAAAGAAGTTGTGGTACTTACGTACAATGCAATATCACTCAGCAATGAAATCTATGTCATCAGGCCCATAGCAGCATAATGAGTGCATTCAGGTATGATGATTCTAACTGAAATAAGTCACACAGAAAAAGAAACATCATAAGATATCACTAATACACGGAATGTAAACTTGGCTACACAGGAACTGGATTACAAAACAGAACAGGGTCTCAAATTTAGAAAACCAACTTATGCTTGCTTAAGGGGAAAGGTGAGTTGGGGTGCTGCATCAAACCAGAGATTGAAATGAGCACAGATAAAGTTCCTTAAGCCAAATATGGAATAGACAAGAACTACTCCTTGCTCAACGAAATGGACTCAACACCCCATATTAAACGCCTAAGAATGTACCTGACTAGTAAGTATCTTAAAACCTATGGATTGCTATGTGTCTGAAAGAAAATCAAGCATGTGTACAGGGGCATAAACGCAGCAGTGATAGGATTGGAGAGGTTCGGTGAGCAAATGAAGACCCTTTGAAGTCATATTGCATGGTACCCATTCCACGGGACTCAACTCTCCAGGTTTAAGGGATTCTGCCTTCAGGTAAAACATGCACATGGAACCCAGAGTATGATCAACCGTGTGGTCGGGAGACATGTTCCAATATGTCTCAGTTCTCGTCCCCTGGTACTCGGGTGCAACATTCCAGACGCTTTACTAACACTCTCCCGACGTGGAGAGTCAGTGCCTTTAACCTCCTGTTTGGCCCATTTGCAATTTCTGAGGAAGATGAACAGGAATAGGGAGAACCAATGAGAGACTAGGTGGAGGTGTCTGGACGGGCAAATTTAACTCTCATTTCCCACCAGGAAGAGGAATTAACCAAAGGCTCAGCGTGCCGTGCCGGAACCAGATTAGGGCCTGAAGCAATCCTGCGGTGTTGCGGCCAGCTCACAAGAAAGCGAGTTGAAGAAAGGAGCTCAGGGGCACTGTAATTCACAAACCTGCAGAGTTATAAATGACAGCTATCGTCCAAAAATATACTGAAGTAAGGCTGCCAAGAGGACTTGAAAACGGGGCAGAATTGCAGGAAACCGATTTCAGGAGGTAGACTGGAATTGCATTTAAAGCATAGGAAAAGAGGCAGAACGTCCACAATGATGCACTTTGCCAAAAAGGGCGTATGCGTTTTTTCCTGAATATATTCAGGAAAAAACGCATACGCACTTTTTGGCCAACCAAGCAAGCTTGCAAAGGAAATCTGCACTACAATGAAGTCTCACTTCCCCCCGGTCAAAAGGGCCATCTGAAAAAAGTGTAAAATCCAGAAAGGCAGGACAGGCCATGGAGAACTGGGAGCCTTGTTATGCTGATGGGCGGGATGTAAATTGCCAACAGCCACTCGGGAGAGGTGTATGGTGTTTCCTGAAACATCTAAAAAACAAAGCAACAGAGCCTAGGGCACTTCCACTTATGGTCCTATAGCTTAGGGAAATTAAAATCAAAAAGACACAGCCACCCCAAAGTTTGGGACGGCTCTGTTTACAAGAACCTCGTTTACGGTACAAGTTCAATATCGCAGAAAGTGAAAAATAGATAAAGAAGTTGTGGTACTTACGTACAATGCAATATCACTCAGCAATGAAATCTATGTCATCAGGCCCATAGCAGCATAATGAGTGGATTCAGGTATGATGATTCTAACTGAAATAAGTCACACAGAAAAAGAAACATCATAAGATATCACTAATACACGGAATGTAAACTTGGCTACACAGGAACTGGATTACAAAACAGAACAGGGTCTCAAATTTAGAAAACCAACTTATGCTTGCTTAAGGGGAAAGGTGAGTTGGGGTGCTGCATCAAACCAGAGATTGAAATGAGCACAGATAAAGTTCCTTAAGCCAAATATGGAATAGACAAGAACTACTCCTTGCTCAACGAAATGGACTCAACACCCCATATTAAACGCCTAAGAATGTACCTGACTAGTAAGTATCTTAAAACCTATGGATTGCTATGTGTCTGAAAGAAAATCAAGCGTGTGTACAGGGGCATAAACGCAGCAGTGAGGGGATTGGAGAGGTTCGGTGAGCAAATGAAGACCCTTTGAAGTCATATTGCATGGTACCCATTCCACGGGACTCAACTCTCCAGGTTTAAGGGATTCTGCCTTCAGGTAAAACATGCACATGGAACCCAGAGTATGATCAACCGTGTGGTCGGGAGACATGTTCCAATATGTCTCAGTTCTCGTCCCCTGGTACTCGGGTGCAACATTCCAGACGCTTTACTAACACTCTCCCGACGTGGAGAGTCAGTGCCTTTAACCTCCTGTTTGGCCCAGTTTGCAATTTCTGAGGAAGATGAACAGGAATAGGGAGAACCAATGAGAGACTAGGTGGAGGTGTCTGGACGGGCAAATTTAACTCTCATTTCCCACCAGGAAGAGGAATTAACCAAAGGCTCAGCGTGCCGTGCCGGAACCAGATTAGGGCCTGAAGCAATCCTGTGGTGTTGCGGCCAGCTCACAAGAAAGCGAGTTGAAGAAAGGAGCTCAGGGGCACTGTAATTCACAAACCTGCAGAGTTATAAATGACAGCTATCGTCCAAAAATATACTGAAGTAAGGCTGCCAAGAGGACTTGAAAGCGGGGCAGAATTGCAGGAAACCGATTTCAGGAGGTAGACTGGAATTGCATTTAAAGCATAGGAAAAGAGGCAGAACGTCCACAATGATGCACTTGGCCAAAAAGGGCGTATGCGTTTTTTCCTGAATATATTCAGGAAAAAACGCATACGCCCTTTTTGGCCAACCAAGCAAGCTTGCAAAGGAAATCTGCACTACAATGAAGTCTCACTTCCCCCCGGTCAAAAGGACCATCTGAAAAAAGTGTAAAATCCAGAAAGGCAGGACAGGCCATGGAGAACTGGGAGCCTTGTTATGCTGATGGGCGGGATGTAAATTGCCAACAGCCACTCGGGAGAGGTGTATGGTGTTTCCTGAAACATCTAAAAAACAAAGCAACAGAGCCTAGGGCACTTCCACTTATGGTCCTATAGCTTAGGGAAATTAAAATCAAAAAGACACAGCCACCCCAAAGTTTGGGACGGCTCTGTTTACAAGAACCTCGTTTACGGAACAAGTTCAATATCGCAGAAAGTGAAAAATGGATAAAGAAGTTGTGGTACTTACGTACAATGCAATATCACTCAGCAATGAAATCTATGTCATCAGGCCCGTAGCAGCATAATGAGTGGATTCAGGTATGATGATTCTAACTGAAATAAGTCACACAGAAAAAGAAATATCATAAGATATCACTAATACACGGGATGTAAACTTGGCTACACAGGAACTGGATTACAAAACAGAACAGGGTCTCAAATTTAGAAAAACCAACTTATGCTTGCTTAAGGGGAAAGGTGAGTTGGGGTGCTGCATCAAACCAGAGATTGAAATGAGCACAGATAAAGTTCCTTAAGCCAAATATAGAATAGACAAGAACTACTCCTTGCTCAACGAAATGGACTCAACACCCCATATTAAACGCCTAAGAATGTACCTGACTAGTAAGTATCTTAAAACCTATGGATTGCTATGTCTCTGAAAGAAAATCAAGCGTGTGTACAGGGGGACAAACGCAGCAGTGATAGGATTGGAGAGGTTCGGTGAGCAAATGAAGACCCTTTGAAGTCATATTGCATGGTACCCATTCCACGGGTCTCAACTCTCCAGGTTTAAGGGATTCTTCCTTCAGCTAAAACATTCATGTGGAACCCAGAGTATGATCCACCGTGTTATCGGAAAACGTGTTCAAATGTGTCTCAGTTTTCGTCCCCTGGTACTCGGGTGCAACATTCCAGACGCTTTACTAACACTCTCCCCACTTGGAGAGTCAGTGCCTTTAACCTCCTGTTTGGCCCAGTTTGCAATTTCTGTGGAAAATGAACAGGAATAGGGAGAACCAATGAGAGACTAGGTGGAGGTGTCTGGACGGGCAAATTTAACTCTAATTTCCCACCAGGAAGAGGAATTAACCAAAGGCTCAGCATGCCGTGCCGGAACCAAACTAGGGCCTGAAGCAATCCTGCGGTGTTGCGGCCAGCTCACAAGAAAGCGAGTTGAAGAAAGGAGCTCAGGGGCACTGTAATTCACAAACCTGCAGAGTTATAAATGACAGCTATCTTCCAAAAATATATTGAAGTAAGGATGCCAAGAGGAGTTGAAAGCGGGCAGAATTGCAGGAAACCGATTTCAGGAGGTAGACTGGAATTGCACGTAAAGCATAGGAAAAGAGGCAGAACGTCCACAATGATGCACTTGGCCAAAACGGGCATATGCGTTTTTTCCTGAATATATTCAGGAAAAAACGCATACGACCTTTTTGGCCAACCAAGCAAGCTTGAAAAGGAAATCTGCACTACAATGAAGTCTCACTGCCCCCCGGTCAAAAGGGCCATCCGAAAAAAGTGTAAAATCCAGAAAGGCAGGACAGGCCAAGGAGAACTAGGAGCCTTCTTATGCTGATGGGTGGGATGTAAATTGCCAGCAGCCACTCTGGAGAAGTGTATGGTGTTTCCTGAAACATCCAAAAAACAAAGCAACAGAGCCTAGGGCACTTCCACTTATGGTCCTATAGCTTAGGGAAATTAAAATCAAAAAGACACAGCCACCCCAAAGTTTGGGACGGCTCTGTTTACAAGAACCTCGTTTACGGTACAAGTTCAATATCACAGAAAGCGAAAAATGGATAAAGAAGTTGTGGTACTTACGTACAATGCAATATCACTCAGCAATGAAATCTATGTCATCAGGCCCGTAGCAGCATAATGAGTGGATTCAGGTACGATGATTCTAAGTGAAATAAGTCACACAGAAAAAGAAACATCATAAGATATCACTAACACACGGAATGTAAACTTGGCTACACAGGAACTGAATTACAAAACAGAACAGGGTGTCAAATGTAGAAAACCAACTTATGCTTGCTTAAGGGGAAAGGTGAGTTGGGGTGCTGCATAAAACCAGAGATTGAAATTAGCACAGATACCGTTCCATAAGCCAAATATGTAATAGACAAGAGCTACTCCTTGCTCAACGAAGTAGACTCAACACCCCATATTAAACGCCTAACAATATACCTGACCAGTAAGAATCTTAAAACCTATGGATTTATATGTCTCCGAAAGAGAATCATGCATGTGTACAGCAGCATAAGCGCAGCAGTGATAGGATTGGTGAGGTTCGGTGAGCAAATGCAGACCCTTTGAAGTCATAATGCATGGTACCCATTCCATGGGTCTCAACTCTCCATGTTTAAGGGATTCTTCCTTCAGCTAAAACATGCATGTGGAACCCAGAGTATGATCCACCATGTGATTGGAAAACGTGTTCAAATGTGTCTCAGTTTTCGTCCCCTGGTACTCGGGTGCAACATTCCAGACGCTTTACTAACACTCTCCCCACTTGGAGAGTCAGTGCCTTTAACCTCCTGTTTGGCCCAGTTTGCAATTTCTGTGGAAAATGAACAGGAATAGGGAGAACCAATGAGAGACTAGGTGGAGGTGTCCGGACGGGCAAATTTAACTCTCATTTCCCACCAGGAAGAGGAATTAACCAAAGGCTCAGCATGCCGTGCCGGAACCAAACTAGGGCCTGAAGCAATCCTGCGGTGTTGCGGCCAGCTCACAAGAAAGCGAGTTGAAGAAAGGAACTCAGGGGCACTGTAATTCACAAACCTGCAGAGTTATAAATGACAGCTATCTTCCAAAAATATATTGAAGTAAGGCTGCCAAGAGGAGTTGAAAGCGGCAGAATTGCAAGAAACCGATTTCAGGAGGTAGACTGGAATTGCACGTAAAGCATAGGAAAAGAGGCAGAACGTCCACAATGATGCACTTGGCCAAAAAGGGCGTATGCGTTTTTTCCTGAATATATTCAGGAAAAAACGCATACGCCCTTTTTGGCCAACCAAGCAAGCTTGCAAAGGAAATCTGCACTACAATGAAGTCTCACTGCCCCCCGGTCAAGAGGGCCATCCGAAAAAAGTGTAAAATCCAGACAGGCAGGACAGGCCAAGGAGAACTAGGAGCCTTCTTATGTTGATGGGTGGGATGTAAATTGCCAGCAGCCACTCTGGAGAAGTGTATGGTGTTTCCTGAAACATCCAAAAAACAAAGCAACAGAGCCTAGGGCACTTCCACTTATGGTCCTATAGCTTAGGGAAATTAAAATCAAAAAGACACAGCCACCCCAAAGTTTGGGACGGCTCTGTTTACAAGAACCTCGTTTACGGTACAAGTTCAATATCACAGAAAGCGAAAAATGGATAAAGAAGTTGTGGTACTTACGTACAATGCAATATCACTCAGCAATGAAATCTATGTCATCAGGCCCGTAGCAGCATAATGAGTGGATTCAGGTACGATGATTCTAAGTGAAATAAGTCACACAGAAAAAGAAACATCATAAGATATCACTAACACACGGAATGTAAACTTGGCTACACAGGAACTGAATTACAAAACAGAACAGGGTGTCAAATGTAGAAAACCAACTTATGCTTGCTTAAGGGGAAAGGTGAGTTGGGGTGCTGCATAAAACCAGAGATTGAAATTAGCACAGATACCGTTCCATAAGCCAAATATGTAATAGACAAGAGCTACTCCTTGCTCAACGAAGTAGACTCAACACCCCATATTAAACGCCTAAGAATCTACCTGACTAGTAAGAATCTTAAAACCTATGTATTTATATGTCTCCGAAAGAGAATCAAGCGTGTGTACAGCGGCATAAACGCAGCAGTGATAGGATTGGTGAGGTTCGGTGAGCAAATGCAGACCCTTTGAAGTCATATTGCATGGTACCCATTCCATGGGTCTCAACTCTCCCTGTTTAAGGGATTCTTCCTTCAGCTAAAACATTCATGTGGAACCCAGAGTATGATCCACCGTGTTATCGGAAAACGTGTTCAAATGTGTCTCAGTTTTCATCCCCTGGTACTCGGGTGCAACATTCCAGACGCTTTACTAACACTCTCCCCACTTGGAGAGTCAGTGCCTTTAACCTCCTGTTTGGCCCAGTTTGCAATTTCTGTGGAAAATGAACAGGAATAGGGAGAACCAATGAGAGACTAGGTGGAGGTGTCTGGACGGGCAAATTTAACTCTAATTTCCCACCAGGAAGAGGAATTAACCAAAGGCTCAGCATGCCGTGCCGGAACCAAACTAGGGCCTGAAGCAATCCTGCGGTGTTGCGGCCAGCTCACAAGAAAGCGAGTTGAAGAAAGGAGCTCAGGGGCACTGTAATTCACAAACCTGCAGAGTTATAAATGACAGCTATCTTCCAAAAATATATTGAAGTAAGGCTGCCAAGAGGAGTTGAAAGCGGGCAGAATTGCAGGAAACCGATTTCAGGAGGTAGACTGGAATTGCACGTAAAGCATAGGAAAAGAGGCAGAACGTCCACAATGATGCACTTGGCCAAAACGGGCGTATGCGTTTTTTCCTGAATATATTCAGGAAAAAACGCATACGACCTTTTTGGCCAACCAAGCAAGCTTGAAAAGGAAATCTGCACTACAATGAAGTCTCACTGCCCCCCGGTCAAAAGGGCCATCCGAAAAAAGTGTAAAATCCAGAAAGGCAGGACAGGCCAAGGAGAACTAGGAGCCTTCTTATGTTGATGGGTGGGATGTAAATTGCCAGCAGCCACTCTGGAGAAGTGTATGGTGTTTCCTGAAACATCTAAAAAAAAAAGCAACAGAGCCTAGGGCACTTCCACTTATGGTCCTATAGCTTAGGGAAATTAAAATCAAAAAGACACAGCCACCCCAAAGTTTGGGACGGCTCTGTTTACAAGAAACTCGTTTACGGTACAAGTTCAATATCACAGAAAGCGAAAAATGGATAAAGAAGTTGTGGTACTTACGTACAATGCAATATCACTCAGCAATGAAATCTATGTCATCAGGCCCGTAGCAGCATAATGAGTGGATTCAGGTACGATGATTCTAACTGAAATAAGTCACACAGAAAAAGAAACATCATAAGATATCACTAACACACGGAATGTAAACTTGGCTACACAGGAACTGAATTACAAAACAGAACAGGGTGTCAAATGTAGAAAACCAACTTATGCTTGCTTAAGGGGAAAGGTGAGTTGGGGTGCTGCATAAAACCAGAGATTGAAATTAGCACAGATACCGTTCCATAAGCCAAATATGTAATAGACAAGAGCTACTCCTTGCTCAACGAAGTGGACTCAACACCCCACATTAAACGCCTAAGAATATACCTGACTAATAAGAATGTTAAAACCTATGGATTTATATGTCTCCGAAAGAGAATCAAGCGTGTGTACAGCGGCATAAATGCAGCAGTGATAGGACTGGTGAGGTTCGGTGAGCAAATGCAGACCCTTTGAAATCATATTGCATGGTACCCATTCCATGGGTCTCAACTCTCCCTGTTTAAGGGATTCTTCCTTCAGCTAAAACATTCATGTGGAACCCAGAGTATGATCCACCGTGTTATCGGAAAACGTGTTCAAATGTGTCTCAGTTTTCATCCCCTGGTACTCGGGTGCAACATTCCAGACGCTTTACTAACACTCTCCCCACTTGGAGAGTCAGTGCCTTTAACCTCCTGTTTGGCCCAGTTTGCAATTTCTGTGGAAAATGAACAGGAATAGGGAGAACCAATGAGAGACTAGGTGGAGGTGTCCGGACGGGCAAATTTAACTCTAATTTCCCACCAGGAAGAGGAATTAACCAAAGGCTCAGCATGCCGTGCCGGAACCAAACTAGGGCCTGAAGCAATCCTGCGGTGTTGCGGCCAGCTCACAAGAAAGCGAGTTGAAGAAAGGAGCTCAGGGGCACTGTAATTCACAAACCTGCAGAGTTATAAATGACAGCTATCTTCCAAAAATATATTGAAGTAAGGCTGCCAAGAGGAGTTGAAAGCGGGCAGAATTGCAGGAAACCGATTTCAGGAGGTAGACTGGAATTGCACGTAAAGCATAGGAAAAGAGGCAGAACGTCCACAATGATGCACTTGGCCAAAACGGGCGTATGCGTTTTTTCCTGAATATATTCAGGAAAAAACGCATACGACCTTTTTGGCCAACCAAGCAAGCTTGAAAAGGAAATCTGCACTACAATGAAGTCTCACTGCCCCCCGGTCAAAAGGGCCATCCGAAAAAAGTGTAAAATCCAGAAAGGCAGGACAGGCCAAGGAGAACTAGGAGCCTTCTTATGTTGATGGGTGGGATGTAAATTGCCAGCAGCCACTCTGGAGAAGTGTATGGTGTTTCCTGAAACATCTAAAAAAAAAAGCAACAGAGCCTAGGGCACTTCCACTTATGGTCCTATAGCTTAGGGAAATTAAAATCAAAAAGACACAGCCACCCCAAAGTTTGGGACGGCTCTGTTTACAAGAAACTCGTTTACGGTACAAGTTCAATATCACAGAAAGCGAAAAATGGATAAAGAAGTTGTGGTACTTACGTACAATGCAATATCACTCAGCAATGAAATCTATGTCATCAGGCCCGTAGCAGCATAATGAGTGGATTCAGGTACGATGATTCTAACTGAAATAAGTCACACAGAAAAAGAAACATCATAAGATATCACTAACACACGGAATGTAAACTTGGCTACACAGGAACTGAATTACAAAACAGAACAGGGTGTCAAATGTAGAAAACCAACTTATGCTTGCTTAAGGGGAAAGGTGAGTTGGGGTGCTGCATAAAACCAGAGATTGAAATTAGCACAGATACCGTTCCATAAGCCAAATATGTAATAGACAAGAGCTACTCCTTGCTCAACGAAGTAGACTCAACACCCCATATTAAACGCCTAACAATATACCTGACTAGTAAGAATCTTAAAACCTATGGATTTATATGTCTCCGAAAGAGAATCATGCATGTGTACAGCAGCATAAGCGCAGCAGTGGTAGGATTGGTGAGGTTCGGTGAGCAAATGCAGACCCTTTGAAGTCATAATGCATGGTACCCATTCCATGGGTCTCAACTCTCCATGTTTAAGGGATTCTTCCTTCAGCTAAAACATGCATGTGGAACCCAGAGTATGATCCACCATGTGATTGGAAAACGTGTTCAAATGTGTCTCAGTTTTCGTCCCCTGGTACTCGGGTGCAACATTCCAGACGCTTTACTAACACTCTCCCCACTTGGAGAGTCAGTGCCTTTAACCTCCTGTTTGGCCCAGTTTGCAATTTCTGTGGAAAATGAACAGGAATAGGGAGAACCAATGAGAGACTAGGTGGAGGTGTCCGGACGGGCAAATTTAACTCTCATTTCCCACCAGGAAGAGGAATTAACCAAAGGCTCAGCATGCCGTGCCGGAACCAAACTAGGGCCTGAAGCAATCCTGCGGTGTTGCGGCCAGCTCACAAGAAAGCGAGTTGAAGAAAGGAGCTCAGGGGCACTGTAATTCACAAACCTGCAGAGTTATAAATGACAGCTATCTTCCAAAAATATATTGAAGTAAGGCTGCCAAGAGGAGTTGAAAGCGGGCAGAATTGCAAGAAACCGATTTCAGGAGGTAGACTGGAATTGCACGTAAAGCATAGGAAAAGAGGCAGAACGTCCACAATGATGCACTTGGCCAAAAAGGGCGTATGCGTTTTTTCCTGAATATATTCAGGAAAAAACGCATACGCCCTTTTTGGCCAACCAAGCAAGCTTGCAAAGGAAATCTGCACTACAATGAAGTCTCACTGCCCCCCGGTCAAAAGGGCCATCTGAAAAAAGTGTAAAATCCAGAAAGGCAGGACAGGCCATGGAGAACTGGGACCCTTGTTATGCTGAAGGGTGGGATGTAAATTGCCAGCAGCCACTCTGGAGAAGTGTATGGTGTTTCATGAAACATCCAAAAAACAAAGCAACAGAGTTATAAATGACAGCTATCTTGCAAAAATATATTGAAGTAAGGCTGCCAAGAGGAGTTGAAAGCGGGCAGAATTGCAGGAAACCGATTTCAGGAGGTAGACTGGAATTGCATGTAAAGCATAGGAAAAGAGGCAGAACGTCCACAATAATGCACTTGGCCAAAAAGGGCGTATGCGTTTTTTCCTGAATATATTCAGTAAAATATATTCAGGAAAAAACGCATACGCCCTTTTTGGCCAACCAAGCAAGCTTGCAAAGGAAATCTGCACTACAATGAAGTCTCACTGCCCCCTGGTCAAAAGGGCCATCTGAAAAAAGTGTAAAAATCCAGAAAGGCAGGACAGGCCATGGAGAACTGGGAGCCTTGTTATGCTGATGGGCGGGATGTAAATTGCCAGCAGCCACTCTGGAGAAGTGTATGGTGTTTCCTGAAACATCCAAAAAACAAAGCAACAGAGCCTAGGGCACTTCCACTTATGGTCCTATAGCTTAGGGAAATTAAAATCAAAAAGACACAGCCACCCCAAAGTTTGGGACGGCTCTGTTTACAAGAACCTCGTTTACGGTACAAGTTCAATATCACACAAAGCGAAAAATGGATAAAGAAGTTGTGGTACTTAGGTACAATGCAATATCACTCAGCAATGAAATCTATGTCATCAGGCCCGTAGCAGCATAATGAGTGGATTCAGGTACGATGATTCTAAGTGAAATAAGTCACACAGAAAAAGAAACATCATAAGGTATCACTAATACATGGAATGTAAACTTGGCTACACAGGAACTGAATTACAAAGCAAAACAGGGTCTCAAATATAGAAAACCAAGTTATGCTTGCTTAAGGGGAAAGGTGAGTTGGGGTGCTGCATAAAACCAGAGATTGAAATTAGCACAGATACCGATCCCTAAGCCAAATATGTAATAGAGAAGAGCTACTCCTTGCTCAACGAACTGGACTCAACACACCATATTAAACGCCTAAGAATATACCTGACTAGTAAGAAACTTAAAACCTATGGATTCATATGTGTCCAAAAGAGAATCAAGCGTTTGTACAGCGACATAAACGCAGCAGTGATAGGATTGGTGAGGTTCCGTGAGCAAATGCAGACCCTTTGAAGTCATATTGCATGGTACCCATTCTATGGGTCTCAACTCTCCAGGTTTAAGGGATTCTTCCTTCAGCTAAAACATGCATGTGGAACCCAGAGTATGATCCACCGTGTGATCGGGAAACGTGTTCAAATGTGTCTCAGTTTTCGTCCCCAGGTACTCGGGTGCAACATTCCAGACGCTTTACTAACACTCTCCCCACTTGGAGAGTCAGTGCCTTTAACCTCCTGTTTGGCCCAGTTTGCAATTTCTGTGGAAAATGAACAGGAATAGGGAGAACCAATGAGAGACTAGGTGGAGGTGTCTGGACGGGCAAATTTTACTCTCATTTCCCACCAGGAAGAGGAATTAACCAAAGGCTCAGCATGCCGTGCCGGAACCAAACTAGGGCCTGAAGCAATACTGCGGTGTTGCGGCCAGCTCAGAAGAAAGCGACTTGAAGAAAGGAGGTCAGGGGCACTGTAATTCACAAACCTGCAGAGTTATAAATGACAGCTATCTTGCAAAAATATATTGAAGTAAGGCTGCCAAGAGGAGTTGAAAGCGGGCAGAATTGCAGGAAACCGATTTCAGGAGGTAGACTGGAATTGCATGTAAAGCATAGGAAAAGAGGCAGAAGTCCACAATGATGCACTTGGCCAAAAAGGGCGTATGCGTCAGGAAAAAATGCATACGCCCTTTTTGGCCAACCAAGCAAGCTTGCAAAGGAAATCTGCACTACAATGAAGTCTCACTGCCCCCCGGTCAAGAGGGCCATCCGAAAAAAGTGTAAAATCCAGACAGGCAGGACAGGCCAAGGAGAACTAGGAGCCTTCTTATGTTGATGGGTGGGATGTAAATTGCCAGCAGCCACTCTGGAGAAGTGTATGGTGTTTCCTGAAACATCCAAAAAACAAAGCAACAGAGCCTAGGGCACTTCCACTTATGGTCCTATAGCTTAGGGAAATTAAAATCAAAAAGACACAGCCACCCCAAAGTTTGGGACGGCTCTGTTTACAAGAACCTCGTTTACGGTACAAGTTCAATATCACAGAAAGCGAAAAATGGATAAAGAAGTTGTGGTACTTACGTACAATGCAATATCACTCAGCAATGAAATCTATGTCATCAGGCCCATAGCAGCATAATGAGTGGATTCAGGTACGATGATTCTAAGTGAAATAAGTCACACAGAAAAAGAAACATCATAAGATATCACTAACACACGGAATGTAAACTTGGCTACACAAGAACTGAATTACAAAACAGAACAGGGTGTCAAATGTAGAAAACCAACTTATGCTTGCTTAAGGGGAAAGGTGAGTTGGGGTGCTGCATAAAACCAGAGATTGAAATTAGCACAGATACCGTTCCATAAGCCAAATATGTAATAGACAAGAGCTACTCCTTGCTCAACGAAGTGGACTCAACACCCCATATTAAACGCCTAAGAATCTACCTGACTAGTAAGAATCTTAAAACCTATGTATTTATATGTCTCCGAAAGAGAATCAAGCGTGTGTACAGCGGCATAAACGCAGCAGTGATAGGATTGGTGAGGTTCGGTGAGCAAATGCAGACCCTTTGAAGTCATATTGCATGGTACCCATTCCATGGGTCTCAACTCTCCCTGTTTAAGGGATTCTTCCTTCAGCTAAAACATTCATGTGGAACCCAGAGTATGATCCACCGTGTTATCGGAAAACGTGTTCAAATGTGTCTCAGTTTTCGTCCCCTGGTACTCGGGTGCAACATTCCAGACGCTTTACTAACACTCTCCCCACTTGGAGAGTCAGTGCCTTTAACCTCCTGTTTGGCCCAGTTTGCAATTTCTGTGGAAAATGAACAGGAATAGGGAGAACCAATGAGAGACTAGGTGGAGGTGTCTGGACGGGCAAATTTAACTCTAATTTCCCACCAGGAAGAGGAATTAACCAAAGGCTCAGCATGCCGTGCCGGAACCAAACTAGGGCCTGAAGCAATCCTGCGGTGTTGCGGCCAGCTCACAAGAAAGCGAGTTGAAGAAAGGAGCTCAGGGGCACTGTAATTCACAAACCTGCAGAGTTATAAATGACAGCTATCTTCCAAAAATATATTGAAGTAAGGATGCCAAGAGGAGTTGAAAGCGGGCAGAATTGCAGGAAACCGATTTCAGGAGGTAGACTGGAATTGCACGTAAAGCATAGGAAAAGAGGCAGAACGTCCACAATGATGCACTTGGCCAAAACGGGCATATGCGTTTTTTCCTGAATATATTCAGGAAAAAACGCATACGACCTTTTTGGCCAACCAAGCAAGCTTGAAAAGGAAATCTGCACTACAATGAAGTCTCACTGCCCCCCGGTCAAAAGGGCCATCCGAAAAAAGTGTAAAATCCAGAAAGGCAGGACAGGCCAAGGAGAACTAGGAGCCTTCTTATGCTGATGGGTGGGATGTAAATTGCCAGCAGCCACTCTGGAGAAGTGTATGGTGTTTCCTGAAACATCCAAAAAACAAAGCAACAGAGCCTAGGGCACTTCCACTTATGGTCCTATAGCTTAGGGAAATTAAAATCAAAAAGACACAGCCACCCCAAAGTTTGGGACGGCTCTGTTTACAAGAACCTCGTTTACGGTACAAGTTCAATATCACAGAAAGCGAAAAATGGATAAAGAAGTTGTGGTACTTACGTACAATGCAATATCACTCAGCAATGAAATCTATGTCATCAGGCCCGTAGCAGCATAATGAGTGGATTCAGGTACGATGATTCTAAGTGAAATAAGTCACACAGAAAAAGAAACATCATAAGATATCACTAACACACGGAATGTAAACTTGGCTACACAGGAACTGAATTACAAAACAGAACAGGGTGTCAAATGTAGAAAACCAACTTATGCTTGCTTAAGGGGAAAGGTGAGTTGGGGTGCTGCATAAAACCAGAGATTGAAATTAGCACAGATACCGTTCCATAAGCCAAATATGTAATAGACAAGAGCTACTCCTTGCTCAACGAAGTAGACTCAACACCCCATATTAAACGCCTAACAATATACCTGACCAGTAAGAATCTTAAAACCTATGGATTTATATGTCTCCGAAAGAGAATCATGCATGTGTACAGCAGCATAAGCGCAGCAGTGATAGGATTGGTGAGGTTCGGTGAGCAAATGCAGACCCTTTGAAGTCATAATGCATGGTACCCATTCCATGGGTCTCAACTCTCCATGTTTAAGGGATTCTTCCTTCAGCTAAAACATGCATGTGGAACCCAGAGTATGATCCACCATGTGATTGGAAAACGTGTTCAAATGTGTCTCAGTTTTCGTCCCCTGGTACTCGGGTGCAACATTCCAGACGCTTTACTAACACTCTCCCCACTTGGAGAGTCAGTGCCTTTAACCTCCTGTTTGGCCCAGTTTGCAATTTCTGTGGAAAATGAACAGGAATAGGGAGAACCAATGAGAGACTAGGTGGAGGTGTCCGGACGGGCAAATTTAACTCTCATTTCCCACCAGGAAGAGGAATTAACCAAAGGCTCAGCATGCCGTGCCGGAACCAAACTAGGGCCTGAAGCAATCCTGCGGTGTTGCGGCCAGCTCACAAGAAAGCGAGTTGAAGAAAGGAACTCAGGGGCACTGTAATTCACAAACCTGCAGAGTTATAAATGACAGCTATCTTCCAAAAATATATTGAAGTAAGGCTGCCAAGAGGAGTTGAAAGCGGCAGAATTGCAAGAAACCGATTTCAGGAGGTAGACTGGAATTGCACGTAAAGCATAGGAAAAGAGGCAGAACGTCCACAATGATGCACTTGGCCAAAAAGGGCGTATGCGTTTTTTCCTGAATATATTCAGGAAAAAACGCATACGCCCTTTTTGGCCAACCAAGCAAGCTTGCAAAGGAAATCTGCACTACAATGAAGTCTCACTGCCCCCCGGTCAAGAGGGCCATCCGAAAAAAGTGTAAAATCCAGACAGGCAGGACAGGCCAAGGAGAACTAGGAGCCTTCTTATGTTGATGGGTGGGATGTAAATTGCCAGCAGCCACTCTGGAGAAGTGTATGGTGTTTCCTGAAACATCCAAAAAACAAAGCAACAGAGCCTAGGGCACTTCCACTTATGGTCCTATAGCTTAGGGAAATTAAAATCAAAAAGACACAGCCACCCCAAAGTTTGGGACGGCTCTGTTTACAAGAACCTCGTTTACGGTACAAGTTCAATATCACAGAAAGCGAAAAATGGATAAAGAAGTTGTGGTACTTACGTACAATGCAATATCACTCAGCAATGAAATCTATGTCATCAGGCCCGTAGCAGCATAATGAGTGGATTCAGGTACGATGATTCTAAGTGAAATAAGTCACACAGAAAAAGAAACATCATAAGATATCACTAACACACGGAATGTAAACTTGGCTACACAGGAACTGAATTACAAAACAGAACAGGGTGTCAAATGTAGAAAACCAACTTATGCTTGCTTAAGGGGAAAGGTGAGTTGGGGTGCTGCATAAAACCAGAGATTGAAATTAGCACAGATACCGTTCCATAAGCCAAATATGTAATAGACAAGAGCTACTCCTTGCTCAACGAAGTAGACTCAACACCCCATATTAAACGCCTAAGAATCTACCTGACTAGTAAGAATCTTAAAACCTATGTATTTATATGTCTCCGAAAGAGAATCAAGCGTGTGTACAGCGGCATAAACGCAGCAGTGATAGGATTGGTGAGGTTCGGTGAGCAAATGCAGACCCTTTGAAGTCATATTGCATGGTACCCATTCCATGGGTCTCAACTCTCCCTGTTTAAGGGATTCTTCCTTCAGCTAAAACATTCATGTGGAACCCAGAGTATGATCCACCGTGTTATCGGAAAACGTGTTCAAATGTGTCTCAGTTTTCATCCCCTGGTACTCGGGTGCAACATTCCAGACGCTTTACTAACACTCTCCCCACTTGGAGAGTCAGTGCCTTTAACCTCCTGTTTGGCCCAGTTTGCAATTTCTGTGGAAAATGAACAGGAATAGGGAGAACCAATGAGAGACTAGGTGGAGGTGTCTGGACGGGCAAATTTAACTCTAATTTCCCACCAGGAAGAGGAATTAACCAAAGGCTCAGCATGCCGTGCCGGAACCAAACTAGGGCCTGAAGCAATCCTGCGGTGTTGCGGCCAGCTCACAAGAAAGCGAGTTGAAGAAAGGAGCTCAGGGGCACTGTAATTCACAAACCTGCAGAGTTATAAATGACAGCTATCTTCCAAAAATATATTGAAGTAAGGCTGCCAAGAGGAGTTGAAAGCGGGCAGAATTGCAGGAAACCGATTTCAGGAGGTAGACTGGAATTGCACGTAAAGCATAGGAAAAGAGGCAGAACGTCCACAATGATGCACTTGGCCAAAACGGGCGTATGCGTTTTTTCCTGAATATATTCAGGAAAAAACGCATACGACCTTTTTGGCCAACCAAGCAAGCTTGAAAAGGAAATCTGCACTACAATGAAGTCTCACTGCCCCCCGGTCAAAAGGGCCATCCGAAAAAAGTGTAAAATCCAGAAAGGCAGGACAGGCCAAGGAGAACTAGGAGCCTTCTTATGTTGATGGGTGGGATGTAAATTGCCAGCAGCCACTCTGGAGAAGTGTATGGTGTTTCCTGAAACATCTAAAAAAAAAAGCAACAGAGCCTAGGGCACTTCCACTTATGGTCCTATAGCTTAGGGAAATTAAAATCAAAAAGACACAGCCACCCCAAAGTTTGGGACGGCTCTGTTTACAAGAAACTCGTTTACGGTACAAGTTCAATATCACAGAAAGCGAAAAATGGATAAAGAAGTTGTGGTACTTACGTACAATGCAATATCACTCAGCAATGAAATCTATGTCATCAGGCCCGTAGCAGCATAATGAGTGGATTCAGGTACGATGATTCTAACTGAAATAAGTCACACAGAAAAAGAAACATCATAAGATATCACTAACACACGGAATGTAAACTTGGCTACACAGGAACTGAATTACAAAACAGAACAGGGTGTCAAATGTAGAAAACCAACTTATGCTTGCTTAAGGGGAAAGGTGAGTTGGGGTGCTGCATAAAACCAGAGATTGAAATTAGCACAGATACCGTTCCATAAGCCAAATATGTAATAGACAAGAGCTACTCCTTGCTCAACGAAGTGGACTCAACACCCCACATTAAACGCCTAAGAATATACCTGACTAATAAGAATGTTAAAACCTATGGATTTATATGTCTCCGAAAGAGAATCAAGCGTGTGTACAGCGGCATAAATGCAGCAGTGATAGGACTGGTGAGGTTCGGTGAGCAAATGCAGACCCTTTGAAATCATATTGCATGGTACCCATTCCATGGGTCTCAACTCTCCCTGTTTAAGGGATTCTTCCTTCAGCTAAAACATTCATGTGGAACCCAGAGTATGATCCACCGTGTTATCGGAAAACGTGTTCAAATGTGTCTCAGTTTTCATCCCCTGGTACTCGGGTGCAACATTCCAGACGCTTTACTAACACTCTCCCCACTTGGAGAGTCAGTGCCTTTAACCTCCTGTTTGGCCCAGTTTGCAATTTCTGTGGAAAATGAACAGGAATAGGGAGAACCAATGAGAGACTAGGTGGAGGTGTCTGGACGGGCAAATTTAACTCTAATTTCCCACCAGGAAGAGGAATTAACCAAAGGCTCAGCATGCCGTGCCGGAACCAAACTAGGGCCTGAAGCAATCCTGCGGTGTTGCGGCCAGCTCACAAGAAAGCGAGTTGAAGAAAGGAGCTCAGGGGCACTGTAATTCACAAACCTGCAGAGTTATAAATGACAGCTATCTTCCAAAAATATATTGAAGTAAGGCTGCCAAGAGGAGTTGAAAGCGGGCAGAATTGCAGGAAACCGATTTCAGGAGGTAGACTGGAATTGCACGTAAAGCATAGGAAAAGAGGCAGAACGTCCACAATGATGCACTTGGCCAAAACGGGCGTATGCGTTTTTTCCTGAATATATTCAGGAAAAAACGCATACGACCTTTTTGGCCAACCAAGCAAGCTTGAAAAGGAAATCTGCACTACAATGAAGTCTCACTGCCCCCCGGTCAAAAGGGCCATCTGAAAAAAGTGTAAAATCCAGAAAGGCAGGACAGGCCATGGAGAACTGGGACCCTTGTTATGCTGAAGGGCGGGATGTAAATTGCCAGCAGCCACTCTGGAGAAGTGTATGGTGTTTCCTGAAATATCCAAAAAACCAAGCAACAGAGCCTAGGGCACTTCCACTTATGGTCCTATAGCTTAGGGAAATTAAAATGAAAAAGACACAGCCACCCCAAAGTTTGGGACGGCTCTGTTTACAAGAACCTCGTTTACGGTACAAGTTCAATATCACAGAAAGCGAAAAATGGATAAAGAAGTTGTGGTACTTACGTACAATGCAATATCACTCAGCAATGAAATCTATGTCATCAGGCCCGTAGCAGCATAATGAGTGGATTCAGGTACGATGATTCTAAGTGAAATAAGTCACACAGAAAAAGAAACATCATAAGTTATCACTAATACATGGAATGTAAACTTGGCTACACAGGAACTGAATTACAAAGCAAAACAGGGTCTCAAATGTAGAAAACCAACTTATGCTTGCTTAAGGGGAAAGGTGAGTTGGGGTGCTGCATAAAACCAGAGATTGAAATTAGCACAGATACCGTTCCATAAGCCAAATATGTAATAGAGAAGAGCTACTCCTTGCTCAACGAACTGGACTCAACACCCCATATTAAACGCCTAAGAATATACCTGACTAGTAAGAATCTTAAAACCTATGGATTTATATGTCTCCGAAAGAGAATCAAGCGTTTGTACAGCGACATAAACGCAGCAGTGATAGGATTGGTGAGGTTCGGTGAGCAAATGCAGACCCTTTGAAGTCATATTGCATGGTACCCATTCCATGGGTCTCAACTCTCCATGTTTAAGGGATTCTTCCTTCAGCTAAAACATGCATGTGGAACCCAGAGTATGATCTACCGTGTGATCGGAAAACGTGTTCAAATGTGTCTCAGTTTTCGTCCCCTGGTACTCGGGTGCAACATTCCAGACGCTTTACTAACACTCACCCCACTTGGAGAGTCAGTGCCTTTAACCTCCTGTTTGGCCCAGTTTGCAATTTCTGTGGAAAATGAACAGGAATAGGGAGAACCAATGAGAGACTAGGTGGAGGTGTCTGGACGGGCAAATTTAACTCTCATTTCCCACCAGGAAGAGGAATTAACCAAAGGCTCAACATGCCGTGCTGGAACCAAACTAGGGCCTGAAGCAATCCTGCGGTGTTGCGGCCAGCTCACAAGAAAGCGAGTTGAAGAAAGGAGCTCAGGGGCACTGTAATTCACAAACCTGCAGAGTTATAAATGACAGCTATCTTGCAAAAATATATTGAAGTAAGGCTGCCAAGAGGAGTTGAAAGCGGGCAGAATTGCAGGAAACCGATTTCAGGAGGTAGACTGGAATTGCATGTAAAGCATAGGAAAAGAGGCAGAACGTCCACAATAATGCACTTGGCCAAAAAGGGCGTATGCGTTTTTTCCTGAATATATTCAGGAAAAAACGCATACGCCCTTTTTGGCCAACCAAGCAAGCTTGCAAAGGAAATCTGCACTACAATGAAGTCTCACTGCCCCCCGGTCAAAAGGGCCATCTGAAAAAAGTGTAAAATCCAGAAAGGCAGGACAGGCCATGGAGAATGGGAGCCTTGTTATGCTGATGGGCGGGATGTAAATTGCCAGCAGCCACTCTGGAGAAGTGTATGGTGTTTCCTGAAACATCCAAAAAACAAAGCAACAGAGCCTAGGGCACTTCCACTTATGGTCCTATAGCTTAGGGAAATTAAAATCAAAAAGACACAGCCACCCCAAAGTTTGGGACGGCTCTGTTTACAAGAACCTCGTTTACGGTACAAGTTCAATATCACAGAAAGCGAAAAATGGATAAAGAAGTTGTGGTACTTACGTACAATGCAATATCACTCAGCAATGAAATCTATGTCATCAGGCCCGTAGCAGCATAATGAGTGGATTCAGGTACGATGATTTTAAGTGAAATAAGTCACACAGAAAAACAAACATCAGAAGATATCACTAATACACGGAATGTAAACTTGGCTACACAAGAACTGAATTACAAAACAGAACAGGGTGTCAAATGTAGAAAACCAACTTATGCTTGCTTAAGGGGAAAGGTGAGTTGGGGTGCTGCATAAAACCAGAGATTGAAATTAGCACAGATACCGTTCCATAAGCCAAATATGTAATAGACAAGAGCTACTCCTTGCTCAACGAAGTGGACTCAACACCCCACATTAAACGCCTAAGAATATACCTGACTAATAAGAATGTTAAAACCTATGGATTTATATGTCTCCGAAAGAGAATCAAGCGTGTGTACAGCGGCATAAATGCAGCAGTGATAGGACTGGTGAGGTTCGGTGAGCAAATGCAGACCCTTTGAAATCATATTGCATGGTACCCATTCCATGGGTCTCAACTCTCCCTGTTTAAGGGATTCTTCCTTCAGCTAAAAC
Source organism: Leucopleurus acutus (assembly GCF_964270905.1). Lineage (NCBI taxonomy): Eukaryota > Metazoa > Chordata > Mammalia > Artiodactyla > Delphinidae > Leucopleurus > Leucopleurus acutus. The sequence goes on along the minus strand of NW_028139054.1, from coordinate 226,792 downwards.
ATGCATGTGGAACCCAGAGTATGATCCACCGTGTGATTGGGAAACGTGTTCAAATGTGTCTCAGTTTTCGTCCCCAGGTACTTGGGTGCAACATTCAAGACCCTTTACTAACACTCTCCCCACTTGGAGAGTCAGTGCCTTTAACCTCCTGTTTGGCCCAGTTTGCTATTTCTGTGGAAAATGAACAGGAATAGGGAGAACCAATGAGAGACTAGGTGGAGGTGTCTGGACGGGCAAATTTAACTCTCATTTCCCACCAGGATGAGGAATTAACCAAAGGCTCAGCATGCCGTGCCGGAACCAAACTAGGGCCTGAAGCAGTCCTGTGGTGTTGCGGCCAGCTCACAAGAAAGCGAGTTGAAGAAAGGAGCTCAGGGGCACTGTAATTCACAAACCTGCAGAGTTATAAATGACAGCTATCTTCCAAAAATATATTGAAGTAAGGCTGCCAAGAGGAGTTGAAAGCGGGGCAGAATTGCAGGAAACCCATTTCAGGAGGTAGACTGGAATTGCATGTAAAGCATAGGAAAAGAGGCAGAACGTCCACAATGATGCACTTGGCCAAAAAGGGCGTATGCGTTTTTTACTGAATATATTCAGGAAAAAACGCATACGCCCTTTTTGGCCAACCAAGCAAGCTTGCAAAGGAAATCTGCACTACAATGAAGTCTCTCTGTCCCCAGGTCAAAAGGGCCATCCGAAAAATGTGTAAAATCCAGAAAGGCAGGACAGGCCAAGGAAAACTAGGAGCCTTCTTATGCTGATGGGCGGGATGTAAATTGCCAGCAGCCACTCTGGAGAAGTGTATGGTGTTTCCTGAAACATCCAAAAAACAAAGCAACAGAGCCTAGGGCACTTCCACTTATGGTCCTATAGCTTAGGGAAATTAAAATCAAAAAGACACAGCCACCCCAAAGTTTGGGACGGCTCTGTTTACAAGAACCTAGTTTACAGTACAAGTTGAATATCACAGAAAGCGAAAAATGGATAAAGAAATTGTGGTACTTACGTACAATGCAATATCACTCAGCAATGAAATCTATGTCATCAGGCCCGTAGCAGCATAATGAGTGGATTCAGGTACGATGATTCTAAGTGAAATTAGTCACACAGAAAAAGAAACATCATAAGATATCACTAATACACGGAATGTAAACTTGGCTACACAAGAACTGAATTACAAAACAGAACAGGGTGTCAAATGTAGAAAACCAACTTATGCTTGCTTAAGGGGACGGGTGAGTTGGGGTGCTGCATAAAACCAGAGATTGAAATGAGCACAGATACCGTTCCATAAGCCAAATATGTAATAGACAAGAGCTACTCCTTGCTCAACGAAGTGGACTCAACACCCCATATTAAACGACTAAGAATATACCTGACTAGTAAGAATCTTAAAACCTATGGATTTATATGTCTCCGAAAGAGAATCAAGCGTTTTTACAGCGACATAAACGCAGCAGTGATAGGATTGGTGAGGTTCAGTGAGCAAATGCAGACCATTTGAAGTCATATTGCATGGTACCCATTCCATGGGTCTCAACTCTCCATGTTTAAGGGATTCTTCCTTCAGCTAAAACATGCATGTGGAACCCAGAGTATGATCCACCGTGTGGTCGGAAAACGTGTTCAAATGTGTCTCAGTTTTCGTCCCCTGGTACTCGGGTGCAACATTCCAGACGCTTTACTAACAATCTAACCACTTGGAGAGTCAGTGCCTTTAACCTCCTGTTTGGCCCAGTTTGCAATTTCTGTGGAACATGAACAGGAATAGGGAGAACCAATGAGAGACTAGGTGGACGTGTCCGGACAGGCAAATTTAACTCTCATTTCCCACCAGGAAGAGGAATTAACCAAAGGCTCAGCGTGCCATGCCGGAACCACACTAGGGCCCGATGCAATCCTGCGGTGTTGCGGCCAGTTCACAAGAAAGCGAGTTGAAGAAAGGAGCTCAGGGACACTGTAATTCACAAACCTGCAGAGTTATAAATGACAGCTATCTTCCAAAAATATATTGAAGGAAGGCTGCCAAGAGGACTTGAAAGCGGGGCAGGATTCCAGGAAACCGATTGCAGGAGGTAGACTGGAATTGCATGTAAAGCATAGGAAAAGAGGCAGAACGTCCACAATGATGCACTTGGCCAAAAAGGGCGTATGCGTTTTTTCCTGAATATATTCAGGAAAAAACGCATACGCCCTTTTTGGCCAACCAAGCAAGCTTGCAAAGGAAATCTGCACTACAATGAAGTCTCACTGCCCCCCGGTCAAAAGGGCCATCTGAAAAAAGTGTAAAATCCAGAAAGGCAGGACAGGCCATGGAGAATGGGAGCCTTGTTATGCTGATGGGCGGGATGTAAATTGCCAGCAGCCACTCTGGAGAAGTGTATGGTGTTTCCTGAAACATCCAAAAAACAAAGCAACAGAGCCTAGGGCACTTCCACTTATGGTCCTATAGCTTAGGGAAATTAAAATCAAAAAGACACAGCCACCCCAAAGTTTGGGACGGCTCTGTTTACAAGAACCTCGTTTACGGTACAAGTTCAATATCACAGAAAGCAAAAAATGGATAAAGAAGTTGTGGTACTTACGTACAATGCAATATCACTCAGCAATGAAATCTATGTCATCAGGCCCGTAGCAGCATAATGAGTGGATTCAGGTACGATGATTCTAAGTGAAATAAGTCACACAGAAAAAGAAACATCATAAGATATCACTAATACACGGAATGTAAACTTGGCTACACAAGAACTGAATTACAAAACAGAACAGGGTGTCAAATGTAGAAAACCAACTTATGCTTGCTTAAGGGGAAAAGTGAGTTAGGGTGCTGCATAAAACCAGAGATTGAAATTAGCACAGATACCGTTCCATAAGCCAAATATGTAATAGACAAGAGCTACTCCTTCCTCAACGAAGTGGACTCAACACCCCATATTAAACGCCTAATAATATACATAACTAGTAAGAATCTTAAAACCTATGGATTTATATGTCTCCGAAAGAGAGTCAAGCGTGTGTACAGCGGCATAAACGCAGCAGTGATAGGACTGGTGAGGTTCGTTGAGCAAATGCAGACCCTTTGAAGTCATATTGCATGGTACCCATTCCATGGGTCTCAACTCTCCATGTTTAAGGGATTCTTCCTTCAGCTAAAACATGCATGTGGAACCCAGAGTACGATCCACCATGTGATCGGGAAACGTGTTCAAATGTGTCTCAGTTTTCGTCCCCTGGTACTCGGGTGCAACATTCCAGACGCTTTATTAACACTCTCCCCACTTGGAGAGTCGGTGCCTTTAACCTCCTGTTTGGCCCAGTTTGCAATTTCTGTGGAAAATGAACAGCAATAGGGAGAACCAATGAGAGACTAGGTGGAGGTGTCCGGACGGGCAAATTTAACTCCCATTTCCCACCAGGAAGAGGAATTAACCAAAGGCTCAGCGTGCCGTGCTGGAACCAAACTAGGGCCTGAAGCAATCTTGCGGTGTTGCGGCCAGCTCACAAGAAAGCGAGTTGAAGAAAGGAGCTCAGGGGCACTGTAATTCACAAACCTGCAGAGTTATAAATGACAGCTATCTTCCAAAAATATATTGAAGTAAGGATGCCAAGAGGAGTTGAAAGCGGGCAGAATTGCAGGAAACCGATTTCAGGAGGTAGACTGGAATTGCACATAAAGCATAGGAAAAGAGGCAGAACGTCCACAATGATGCACTTGGCCAAAAAGGGCGTATGCGTTTTTTCCTGAATATATTCAGGAAAAAACGCATACGCCCTTTTTGGCCAACCAAGCAAGCTTGCAAAGGAAATCTGCACTACAATGAAGTCTCACTGCCCCCCCGGTCAAAAGGGCCATCCGAAAAAAGTGTAAAATCCAGAAAGGCAGGACAGGCCAAGGAGAACTAGGAGCCTTCTTATGCTGATGGGTGGGATGTAAATTGCCAGCAGCCACTCTGGAGAAGTGTATGGTGTTTCCTGAAACATCCAAAAAACAAAGCAACAGAGCCTAGGGCACTTCCACTTATGGTCCTATAGCTTAGGGAAATTAAAATCAAAAAGACACAGCCACCCCATAGTTTGGGACGGCTCTGTTTACAAGAACCTCGTTTACGATACAAGTTCAATATCACACAAAGCGAAAAATGGATAAAGAAGTTGTGGTACTTACGTACAATGCAATATCACTCAGCAATAAAATCTATGTCATCAGGCCCGTAGCAGCATAATGAGTGGATTCAGGTACGATGATTCTAAGTGAAATAAGTCACACAGAAAAAGAAACATCATAAGATATCACTAACACACGGAATGTAAACGTGGCTACACAGGAACTGAATTACAAAACAGAACAGGGTGTCAAATGTAGAAAACCAACTTATGCTTGCTTAAGGGGAAAGGTGAGTTGGGGTGCTGCATAAAACCAGAGATTGAAATTAGCACAGATAACGTTCCATAAGCCAAATATGTAATAGACAAGAGCTACTCCTTGCTCAACGAAGTGGACTCAACACCCCATATTAAACGCCTAAGAATATACCTGACTAGTAAGAATCTTAAAACCTATGGATTTATATGTCTCTGAAAGAGAATCAAGCGTGTGTACAGAGGCATAAACGTAGCAGTGATAGGACTGGTGAGGTTAGGTGAGCAAATGCAGACCCTTTGAAGTCATATTGCATGGTACCCATTCCATGGGTCTCAACTCTCCATGTTTAAGGGATTCTTCCTTCAGCTAAAACATGCATGTGCAACCCAGAGTATGATCTACCGTGTGATCGGAAAACGTGTTCAAATGTGTCTCAGTTTTCGTCCCCTGGTACTCGGGTGCAACATTCCAGACGCTTTACTAACACTCTCCCCACTTGGAAAGTCAGTGCCTAAAACCTCCTGTTTGGCCCAGTTTGCAATTTCTGTGGAAAATGAACAGGAATAGGGAGAACCAATGAGAGACTAGGTGGAGGTGTCTGGACGGGCAAATTTAACTCTCATTTCCCACCAGGAAGAGGAATTAACCAAAGGCTCAGCATGCCGTGCCGGAACCAAACTAGGGCCTGAAGCAATAGTGCGGTGTTGAGGCCAGCTCACAAGAAAGCGAGTTGAAGAAAGGAGCTCAGGTGCACTGTAATTCACAAACCTGCAGAGTTATAAATGACAGCTATCTTGCAAAAATATATTGAAGTAAGGCTGCCAAGAGGAGTTGAAAGCGGGCAGAATTGCAGGAAACCGATTTCAGGAGGTAGACTGGAATTGCATGTAAAGCATAGGAAAAGAGGCAAAACGTCCACAATGATGCACTTGGCCAAAAAGGGCGTATGCGTTTTTTCCTGAATATATTCAGGAAAAAACGCATACGCCCTTTTTAGCCAACCAAGTAAGCTTGCAAAGGAAATCTGCACTACAATGAAGTCTCACTGCCCCCCGGTCAAAAGGGCCATCTGAAAAAAGTGTAAAATCCAGAAAGGCAGGACAGGCCATGGAGAACTGGGAGCCTTGTTATGCTGATGGGCGGGATGTAAATTGCCAGCAGCCACTCTGGAGAAGTGTATGGTGTTTCCTGAAACATCCAAAAAACAAAGCAACAGAGCCTAGGGCACTTCCACTTATGGTCCTATAGCTTAGGGAAATTAAAATCAAAAAGACACAGCCACCCCAAAGTTTGGGACGGCTCTGTTTACAAGAACCTCGTTTACGGTACAAGTTCAATATCACACAAAGCGAAAAATGGATAAAGAAGTTGTGGTACTTAGGTACAATGCAATATCAATCAGCAATGAAATCTATGTCATCAGGCCCGTAGCAGCATAATGAGTGGATTCAGGTACGATGATTCTAAGTGAAATAAGTCACACAGAAAAACAAACATCAGAAGATATCCCTAATACACGGAATGTAAACTTGGATACACAAGAACTGAATTACAAAACAGAACAGGGTGTCAAATGTAGAAAACCAACTTATGCTTGCTTAAGGGGAAAGGTGAGTTGGGGTGCTGCATAAAACCAGAGATTGAAATTAGCACAGATACCGTTCCATAAGCCAAATATGTAATAGACAAGAGCTACTCCTTGCTCAACGAAGTGGACTCAACACCCCACATTAAACGCCTAAGAATATACCTGACTAGTAAGAATGTTAAAACCTATGGATTTATATGTCTCCGAAAGAGAATCAAGCGTGTGTACAGCGGCATAAATGCAGCAGTGATAGGACTGGTGAGGTTCGGTGAGCAAATGCAGACCCTTTGAAATCATATTGCATGGTACCCATTCCATGGGTCTCAACTCTCCCTGTTTAAGGGATTTCTTCCTTCAGCTAAAACATGCATGTGGAACCCAGAGTATGATTGGGAAACGTGTTCAAATGTGTCTCAGTTTTCGTCCCCAGGTACTCGGGTGCAACATTCAAGACCCTTTACTAACACTCTCCCCACTTGGAGAGTCAGTGCCTTTAACCTCCTGTTTGGCCCAGTTTGCAATTTCTGTGGAAAATGAACAGGAATAGGGAGAACCAATGAGAGACTAGGTGGAGGTGTCTGGACAGGCAAATTTAACTCTCATTTCCCACCAGGATGAGGAATTAACCAAAGGCTCAGCATGCCGTGCCGGAACCAAACTAGGGCCTGAAGCAGTCCTGCGGTGTTGCGGCCAACTCACAAGAAAGCGAGTTGAAGAAAGGAGCTCAGGGGCACTGTAATTCACAAATCTGCAGAGTTATAAATGACAGCTATCTTCCAAAAATATATTGAAGTAAGGCTGCCAAGAGGAGTTGAAAGCGGGGCAGAATTGCAGGAAACCCATTTCAGGAGGTAGACTGGAATTGCATGTAAAGCATAGGAAAAGAGGCAGAACGTCCACAATGATGCACTTGGCCAAAAAGGGCGTATGCGTTTTTTACTGAATATATTCAGGAATAAACGCATACGCCTTTTTTGGCCAACCAAGCAAGCTTGCAAAGGAAATCTGCACTACAATTAAGTCTCACTGCCCCCCGGTCAAAAGGGCCATCCGAAAAATGTGTAAAATCCAGAAAGGCAGGACAGGCCAAGGAGAACTAGGAGCCTTCTTATGCTGATGGGCGGGATGTAAATTGCCAGCAGCCACTCTGGAGAAGTGTATGGTGTTTCCTGAAACATCCAAAAAACAAAGCAACAGAGCCTAGGGCACTTCCACTTATGGTCCTATAGCTTAGGGAAATTAAAATCAAAAAGACACAGCCACCCCAAAGTTTGGGACGGCTCTGTTTACAAGAACCTCGTTTACGGTACAAGTTCAATATCACAGAAAGCGAAAAATGGATAAAGAAGTTGTGGTACTTACGTACAATGCAATATCACTCAGCAATGAAATCTATGTCATCAGGCCCGTAGCAGCATAATGAGTGGATTCAGGTACGATGATTCTAAGTGAAATAAGTCACACAGAAAAAGAAACATCATAAGATATCACTACTACACGGAATGTAAACTTGGCTACACAGGAACTGAATTACAAAACAGAACAGGGTGTCAAATGTAGAAAACCAACTTATGCTTGCTTAAGGGGAAAGGTGAGTTGGGGTGCTGCATAAAACCAGAGATTGAAATGAGCACAGATACCGTTCCATAAGCCAAATATGTAATAGAGAAGAGCTACTCCTTGCTCAACGAACTGGACTCAACACCCCATATTAAACGCCTAAGAATATACCTGACTAGTAAGAATCTTAAAACCTATGGATTTATATGTCTCCAAAAGAGAATCAAGCGTTTGTACAGCGACATAAACGCAGCAGTGATAGGATTGGTGAGGTTCGGTGAGCAAATGCAGACCCTTTGAAGTCATATTGCATGGTACCCATTCCATGGGTCTCAACTCTCCATGTTTAAGGGATTCTTCCTTCAGCTAAAACATGCATGTGGAACCCAGAGTATGATCTACCGTGTGATCGGAAAACGTGTTCAAATGTGTCTCAGTTTTCGTCCCCTGGTACTCGGGTGCAACATTCCAGACGCTTTACTAACACTCTCCCCACTTGGAGAGTCAGTGCCTAAAACCTCCTGTTTGGCCCAGTTTGCAATTTCTGTGGAAAATGAACAGGAATAGGGAGAACCAATGAGAGACTAGGTGGAGGTGTCTGGACGGGCAAATTTAACTCTCATTTCCCACCAGGAAGAGGAATTAACCAAAGGCTCAACATGCCGTGCCGGAACCAAACTAGGGCCTGAAGCAATCCTGCGGTGTTGCGGCCAGCTCACAAGAAAGCGAGTTGAAGAAAGGAGCTCAGGGGCACTGTAATTCACAAACCTGCAGAGTTATAAATGACAGCTATCTTGCAAAAATATATTGAAGTAAGGCTGCCAAGAGGAGTTGAAAGCGGGCAGAATTGCAGGAAACCGATTTCAGGAGGTAGACTGGAATTGCATGTAAAGCATAGGAAAAGAGGCAGAACGTCCACAATAATGCACTTGGCCAAAAAGGGCGTATGCGTTTTTTCCTGAATATATTCAGGAAAAAACGCATACGCCCTTTTTGGCCAACCAAGCAAGCTTGCAAAGGAAATCTGCACTACAATGAAGTCTCACTGCCCCCCGGTCAAAAGGGCCATCTGAAAAAAGTGTAAAATCCAGAAAGGCAGGACAGGCCATGGAGAACTGGGAGCCTTGTTATGCTGATGGGCGGGATGTAAATTGCCAGCAGCCACTCTGGAGAATTGTATGGTGTTTCCTGAAACATCCAAAAAACAAAGCAACAGAGCCTAGGGCACTTCCACTTATGGTCCTATAGCTTAGGGAAATTAAAATCAAAAAGACACAGCCACCCCAAAGTTTGGGACGGTTCTGTTTACAAGAACCTCGTTTACGGTACAAGTTCAATATCACACAAAGCGAAAAATGGATAAAGAAGTTGTGCTACTTAGGTACAATGCAATATCACTCAGCAATGAAATCTATGTCATCAGGCCCGTAGCAGCATAATGAGTGGATTCAGGTACGATGATTCTAAGTGAAATAAGTCACACAGAAAAACAAACATCAGAAGATATCACTAATACACAGAATGTAAACTTGGCTACACAAGCACTGAATTACAAAACAGAACAGGGTGTCAAATGTAGAAAACCAACTTATGGTTGCTTAAGGGGAAAGGTGAGTTGGGGTGCTGCATAAAACCAGAGATTGAAATTAGCACAGATACCGTTCCATAAGCCAAATATGTAATAGACAAGAGCTACTCCTTGCTCAACGAAGTGGACTCAACACCCCACATTAAACGCCTAAGAATATACCTGACTAGTAAGAATGTTAAAACCTATGGATTTATATGTCTCCGAAAGAGAATCAAGCGTGTGTACAGCGGCATAAATGCAGCAGTGATAGGACTGGTGAGGTTCGGTGAGCAAATGCAGACCCTTTGAAATCATATTGCATGGTACCCATTCCATGGGTCTCAACTCTCCCTGTTTAAGGGATTCTTCCTTCAGCTAAAACATGCATGTGGAACCCAGAGTATGATCCACCGTGTGATTGGGAAACGTGTTCAAATGTGTCTCAGTTTTCGTCCCCAGGTACTTGGGTGCAACATTCAAGACCCTTTACTAACACTCTCCCCACTTGGAGAGTCAGTGCCTTTAACCTCCTGTTTGGCCCAGTTTGCAATTTCTGTGGAAAATGAACAGGAATAGGGAGAACCAATGAGAGACTAGGTGGAGGTGTCTGGACGGGCAAATTTAACTCTCATTTCCCACCAGGATGAGGAATTAACCAAAGGCTCAGCATGCCGTGCCGGAACCAAACTAGGGCCTGAAGCAGTCCTGCGGTGTTGCGGCCAGCTCACAAGAAAGCGAGTTGAAGAAAGGAGCTCAGGGGCACTGTAATTCACAAACCTGCAGAGTTATAAATGACAGCTATCTTCCAAAAATATATTGAAGTAAGGATGCCAAGAGGAGTTGAAAGCGGGGCAGAATTGCAGGAAACCCATTTCAGGAGGTAGACTGGAATTGCATGTAAAGCATAGGAAAAGAGGCAGAACGTCCACAATGATGCACTTGGCCAAAAAGGGCGTATGCGTTTTTTACTGAATATATTCAGGAAAAAACGCATACGCCCTTTTTGGCCAACCAAGCAAGCTTGCAAAGGAAATCTGCACTACAATTAAGTCTCACTGTCCCCAGGTCAAAAGGGCCATCCGAAAAATGTGTAAAATCCAGAAAGGCAGGACAGGCCAAGGAGAACTAGGAGCCTTCTTATGCTGATGGGCGGGATGTAAATTGCCAGCAGCCACTCTGGAGAAGTGTATGGTGTTTCCTGAAACATCCAAAAAACAAAGCAACAGAGCCTAGGGCACTTCCACTTATGGTCCTATAGCTTAGGGAAATTAAAATCAAAAAGACACAGCCACCCCAAAGTTTGGGACGGCTCTGTTTACAAGAACCTAGTTTACGGTACAAGTTGAATATCACAGAAAGCGAAAAATGGATAAAGAAATTGTGGTACTTACGTACAATGCAATATCACTCAGCAATGAAATCTATGTCATCAGGCCCGTAGCAGCATAATGAGTGGATTCAGGTACGATGATTCTAAGTGAAGTTAGTCACACAGAAAAAGAAACATCATAAGATATCACTAATACACGGAATGTAAACTTGGCTACACAAGAACTGAATTACAAAACAGAACAGGGTGTCAAATGTAGAAAACCAACTTATGCTTGCTTAAGGGGACGGGTGAGTTGGGGTGCTGCATAAAACCAGAGATTGAAATGAGCACAGATACCGTTCCATAAGCCAAATATGTAATAGACAAGAGCTACTCCTTGCTCAACGAAGTGGACTCAACACCCCACATTAAACGACTAAGAATATACCTGACTAGTAAGAATCTTAAAACCTATGGATTTATATGTCTCCGAAAGAGAATCAAGCGTTTGTACAGCGACATAAACGCAGCAGTGATAGGATTGGTGAGGTTCAGTGAGCAAATGCAGACCATTTGAAGTCATATTGCATGGTACCCATTCCATGGGTCTCAACACTCCATGTTTAAGGGATTCTTCCTTCAGCTAAAACATGCATGTGGAACCCACAGTATGATCCACCGTGTGGTCGGAAAACGTGTTCAAATGTGTCTCAGTTTTCGTCCCCTGGTACTCGGGTGCAACATTCCAGACGCTTTACTAACAATCTAACCACTTGGAGAGTCAGTGCCTTTAACCTCCTGTTTGGCCCAGTTTGCAATTTCTGTGGAAAATGAACAGGAATAGGGAGAACCAATGAGAGACTAGGTGGAGGTGTCCGGACGGGCAAATTTAACTCTCATTTCCCACCAGGAAGAGGAATTATCCAAAGGCTCAGCGTGCCGTGCTGGAACCAAACTAGGGCCTGAAGCAATCCTGTGGTGTTGCGGCCAGCTCACAAGAAAGCGAGTTGAAGAAAGGAGCTCAGGGGCACTGTAATTCACAAACCTGCAGAGTTATAAATGACAGCTATCTTCCAAAAATATATTGAAGTAAGGATGCCAAGAGGAGTTGAAAGCGGGCAGAATTGCAGGAAACCGATTTCAGGAGGTAGACTGGAATTGCACGTAAAGCATAAGAAAAGAGGCAGAACGTCCACAATGATGCACTTGGCCAAAAAGGGCGTATGCGTTTTTTCCTGAATATATTCAGGAAAAGACGCATACGCCCTTTTTGGCCAACCAAGCAAGCTTGCAAAGGAAATCTGCACTACAATGAAGTCTCACTGCCCCCCGGTCAAAAGGGCCATCCGAAAAAAGTGTAAAATCCAGAAAGGCAGGACAGGCCAAGGAGAACTAGGAGCCTTCTTATGCTGATGGGTGGGATGTAAATTGCCAGCAGCCACTCTGGAGAAGTGTATGGTGTTTCCTGAAACATCCAAAAAACAAAGCAACAGAGCCTAGGGCACTTCCACTTATGGTCCTATAGCTTAGGGAAATTAAAATCAAAAAGACACAGCCACCCCATAGTTTGGGACGGCTCTGTTTACAAGAACCTCGTTTACGATACAAGTTCAATATCACACAAAGCGAAAAATGGATAAAGAAGTTGTGGTACTTACGTACAATGCAATATCACTCAGCAATGAAATCTATGTCATCAGGCCCGTAGCAGCATAATGAGTGGATTCAGGTACGATGATTCTAAGTGAAATAAGTCACACAGAAAAAGAAACATCATAAGATATCACTAACACACGGAATGTAAACGTGGCTACACAGGAACTGAATTACAAAACAGAACAGGGTGTCAAATGTAGAAAACCAACTTATGCTTGCTTAAGGGGAAAGGTGAGTTGGGGTGCTGCATAAAACCAGAGATTGAAATGAGCACAGATACCGTTCCATAAGCCAAATATGTAATAGACAAGAGCTACTCCTTGCTCAACGAAGTGGACTCAACACCCCATATTAAACGCCTAAGAATATACCTGACTAGTAAGAATCTTAAAACCTATGGATTTATATGTCTCTGAAAGAGAATCAAGCGTGTGTACAGAGGCATAAACGTAGCAGTGATAGGACTGGTGAGGTTAGGTGAGCAAATGCAGACCCTTTGAAGTCATATTGCATGGTACCCATTCCATAGGTCTCAACTCTCCATGTTTAAGGGATTCTTCCTTCAGATAAAACATGCATGTGGAACCCAGAGTATGATCTACCGTGTGATCGGAAAACGTGTTCAAATGTGTCTCAGTTTTCGTCCCCTGGTACTCGGGTGCAACATTCCAGACGCTTTACTAACACTCTCCCCACTTGGAGAGTCAGTGCCTAAAACCTCCTGTTTGGCCCAGTTTGCAATTTCTGTGGAAAATGAACAGGAATAGGGAGAACCAATGAGAGACTAGGTGGAGGTGTCTGGACGGGCAAATTTAACTCTCATTTCCCACCAGGATGAGGAATTAACCAAAGGCTCAGCATGCCGTGCCGGAACCAAACTAGGGCCTGAAGCAGTCCTGCGGTGTTGCGGCCAGCTCACAAGAAAGCGAGTTGAAGAAAGGAGCTCAGGGGCACTGTAATTCACAAACCTGCAGAGTTATAAATGACAGCTATCTTCCAAAAATATATTGAAGTAAGGATGCCAAGAGGAGTTGAAAGCGGGGCAGAATTGCAGGAAACCCATTTCAGGAGGTAGACTGGAATTGCATGTAAAGCATAGGAAAAGAGGCAGAACGTCCACAATGATGCACTTGGCCAAAAAGGGCGTATGCGTTTTTTACTGAATATATTCAGGAAAAAACGCATACGCCCTTTTTGGCCAACCAAGCAAGCTTGCAAAGGAAATCTGCACTACAATTAAGTCTCACTGTCCCCAGGTCAAAAGGGCCATCCGAAAAATGTGTAAAATCCAGAAAGGCAGGACAGGCCAAGGAAAACTAGGAGCCTTCTTATGCTGATGGGCGGGATGTAAATTGCCAGCAGCCACTCTGGAGAAGTGTATGGTGTTTCCTGAAACATCCAAAAAACAAAGCAACAGAGCCTAGGGCACTTCCACTTATGGTCCTATAGCTTAGGGAAATTAAAATCAAAAAGACAGAGCCACCCCAAAGTTTGGGACGGCTCTGTTTACAAGAACCTAGTTTACGGTACAAGTTGAATATCACAGAAAGCGAAAAATGGATAAAGAAATTGTGGTACTTACGTACAATGCAATATCACTCAGCAATGAAATCTATGTCATCAGGCCCATAGCAGCATAATGAGTGGATTCAGGTACGATGATTCTAAGTGAAATTAGTCACACAGAAAAAGAAACATCATAAGATATCACTAATACACGGAATGTAAACTTGGCTACACAAGAACTGAATTACAAAACAGAACAGGGTGTCAAATGTAGAAAACCAACTTATGCTTGCTTAAGGGGACGGGTGAGTTGGGGTGCTGCATAAAACCAGAGATTGAAATGAGCACAGATACCGTTCCATAAGCCAAATATGTAATAGACAAGAGCTACTCCTTGCTCAACGAAGTGGACTCAACACCCCATATTAAACGACTAAGAATATACCTGACTAGTAAGAATCTTAAAACCTATGGATTTATATGTCTCCGAAAGAGAATCAAGCGTTTGTACAGCGACATAAACGCAGCAGTGATAGGATTGGTGAGGTTCAGTGAGCAAATGCAGACCATTTGAAGTCATATTGCATGGTACCCATTCCATGGGTCTCAACTCTCCATGTTTAAGGGATTCTTCCTTCAGCTAAAACATGCATGTGGAACCCAGAGTATGATCCACCGTGTGGTCGGAAAACGTGTTCAAATGTGTCTCAGTTTTCGTCCCCTGGTACTCGGGTGCAACATTCCAGACGCTTTACTAACAATCTAACCACTTGGAGAGTCAGTGCCTTTAACCTCCTGTTTGGCCCAGTTTGCAATTTCTGTGGAACATGAACAGGAATAGGGAGAACCAATGAGAGACTAGGTGGAGGTGTCTGGACGGGCAAATTTAACTCTCATTTCCCACCAGGAAGAGGAATTAACCAAAGGCTCAGCATGCCGTGCCGGAACCAAACTAGGGCCTGAAGCAATAGTGCGGTGTTGCGGCCAGCTCACAAGAAAGCGAGTTGAAGAAAGGAGCTCAGGGGCACTGTAATTCACAAACCTGCAGAGTTATAAATGACAGCTATCTTGCAAAAATATATTGAAGTAAGGCTGCCAAGAGGACTTGAAAGCGGGCAGAATTGCAGGAAACCGATTTCAGGAGGTAGACTGGAATTGCATGTAAAGCATAGGAAAAGAGGCAGAACGTCCACAATAATGCACTTGGCCAAAAAGGGCGTATGCGTTTTTTCCTGAATATATTCAGGAAAAAACGCATACGCCCTTTTTGGCCAACCAAGCAAGCTTGCAAAGGAAATCTGCACTACAATGAAGTCTCACTGCCCCCCGGTCAAAAGGGCCATCTGAAAAAAGTGTAAAATCCAGAAAGGCAGGACAGGCCATGGAGAACTGGGAGCCTTGTTCTGCTGATGGGCGCGATGTAAATTGCCAGCAGCCACTCTGGAGAAGTGTATGGTGTTTCCTGAAACATCCAAAAAACAAAGCAACAGAGCCTAGGGCACTTCCACTTATGGTCCTATAGCTTAGGGAAATTAAAATCAAAAAGACACAGCCACCCCAAAGTTTGGGACGGCTCTGTTTACAAGAACCTCGTTTACGGTACAAGTTCAATATCACACAAAGCGAAAAATGGATAAAGAAGTTGTGGTACTTAGGTACAATGCAATATCACTCAGCAATGAAATCTATGTCATCAGGCCCATAGCAGCATAATGAGTGGATTCAGGTATGATGATTCTAAGTGAAATAAGTCACACAGAAAAACAAACATCAGAAGATATCACTAATACACGGAATGTAAACTTGGCTACACAAGAACTGAATTACAAAACAGAACAGGGTGTCAAATGTAGAAAACCAACTTATGCTTGCTTAAGGGGAAAGGTGAGTTGGGGTGCTGCATAAAACCAGAGATTGAAATTAGCACAGATACCGTTCCATAAGCCAAATATGTAATAGACAAGAGCTACTCCTTGCTCAACGAAGTGGACTCAACACCCCACATTAAACGCCTAAGAATATACCTGACTAGTAAGAATCTACCTGACTAGTAAGAATCTTAAAACCTATGGATTTATATGTCTCCGAAAGAGAATCAAGCGTGTGTACAGCGGCATAAACGCAGCAGTGATAGGACTGGTGAGGTTCGGTGAGCAAATGCAGACCCTTTGAAGTCATATTGCATGGTACCCTTTCCATGGGTCTCAACTCTCCCTGTTTAAGGGATTCTGCCTTCAGCTAAAACATTCATGTGGAATCCAGAGTATGATCCACCGTGTGATCGGAAAACGTGTTCAAATGTGTCTCTGTTTTCGTCCCCTGGTACTCGGGTGCAACATTCCAGACGCTTTACTAACACTCTCCCCACATGGAGAGTCAGTGCCTTTAACCTCCTGTTTGGCCCAGTTTGCAATTTCTGTGGAAAATGAACAGGAATAGGGAGAACCAATGAGAGACTAGGTGGAGGTGTCCAGACGGGCAAATTTAACTCTCATTTCCCACCAGGAAGAGGAATTAACCAAAGGCTCAGCATGCCATGCAGGAACCACACTAGGACCAGAAGCAATCCTGCGGTGTTGCGGCCAGCTCACAAGAAAGCGAGTTGAAGAAAGGAGCTCAGGGGCACTGTAATTCACAAACCTGCAGAGTTATAAATGACAGCTATCTTCCAAAAATATATTGAAGTAAGGCTGCCAAGAGGAGTTGAAAGGGGGGCAGAATTGCAGGAAACCGATTTCAGGAGGTAGACTGGAATTGCATGTAAAGCATAGGAAAAGAGGCAGAACGTCCACAATGATGCACTTGGCCAAAAAGGAAATATATTCAGGAAAAAACGCATACGCCCTTTTTGGCCAACCAAGCAAGCTTGCAAAGGAAATCTGCACTACAATGAAGTCTCACTGCCCCCCGGTCAAAAGGGCCATCTGAAAAAAGTGTAAAATCCAGAAAGGCAGGACAGGCCATGGAGAACTGGGAGCCTTGTTCTGCTGATGGGCGCGATGTAAATTGCCAGCAGCCACTCTGGAGAAGTGTATGGTGTTTCCTGAAACATCCAAAAAACAAAGCAACAGAGCCTAGGGCACTTCCACTTATGGTCCTATAGCTTAGGGAAATTAAAATCAAAAAGACACAGCCACCCCAAAGTTTGGGACGGCTCTGTTTACAAGAACCTCGTTTACGGTACAAGTTCAATATCACAGAAAGCGAAAAATGGATAAAGAATTTGTGGTACTTACGTACAATGCAATATCACTCAGCAATGAAATCTATGTCATCAGGCCCGTAGCAGCATAATGAGTGGATTCAGGTACGATGATTCTAAGTGAAATTAGTCACACAGAAAAAGAAACATCATAAGATATCACTAATACACGGAATGTAAACTTGGCTACACAAGAACTGAATTACAAAACAGAACAGGGTGTCAAATGTAGAAAACCAACTTATGCTTGCTTAAGGGGACGGGTGAGTTGGGGTGCTGCATAAAACCAGAGATTGAAATTAGCACAGATACCGTTCCATAAGCCAAATATGTAACAGACAAGAGCTACTCCTTGCTCAACGAAGTGGACTCAACACCCCATATTAAACGCCTAAGAATATACCTGACTAGTAAGAATCTACCTGACTAGTAAGAATCTTAAAACCTATGGATTTATATGTCTCCGAAAGAGAATCAAGCGTGTGTACAGCGGCATAAACGCAGCAGTGATAGGATTGGTGAGGTTCGGTGAGCAAATGCAGACCCTTTGAAGTCATATTGCATGGTACCCATTCCATGGGTCTCAACTCTCCCTGTTTAAGGGATTCTGCCTTCAGCTAAAACATTCATGTGGAACCCAGAGTATGATCCACCGTGTGATCGGAAAACGTGTTCAAATGTGTCTCTGTTTTCGTCCCCTGGTACTCGGGTGCAACATTCCAGACGCTTTACTAACACTCTCCCCACATGGAGAGTCAGTGCCTTTAACCTCCTGTTTGGCCCAGTTTGCAATTTCTGTGGAAAATGAACAGGAATAGGGAGAACCAATGAGAGACTAGGTGGAGGTGTCCAGACGGGCAAATTTAACTCTCATTTCCCACCAGGAAGAGGAATTAACCAAAGGCTCAGCATGCCATGCAGGAACCACACTAGGACCAGAAGCAATCCTGCGGTGTTGCGGCCAGCTCACAAGAAAGCGAGTTGAAGAAAGGAGCTCAGGGGCACTGTAATTCACAAACCTGCAGAGTTATAAATGACAGCTATCTTCCAAAAATATATTGAAGTAAGGCTGCCAAGAGGAGTTGAAAGGGGGGCAGAATTGCAGGAAACCGATTTCAGGAGGTAGACTGGAATTGCATGTAAAGCATAGGAAAAGAGGCAGAACGTCCACAATGATGCACTTGGCCAAAAAGGAAATATATTCAGGAAAAAACGCATACGCCCTTTTTGGCCAACCAAGCAAGCTTGCAAAGGAAATCTGCACTACAATGAAGTCTCACTGCCCCCCGGTCCAAAGGGCCATCTGAAAAAAGTGTAAAATCCAGAAAGGCAGGACAGGCCATGGAGAACTGGGAGCCTTGTTCTGCTGATGGGCGCGATGTAAATTGCCAGCAGCCACTCTGGAGAAGTGTATGGTGTTTCCTGAAACATCCAAAAAACAAAGCAACAGAGCCTAGGGCACTTCCACTTATGGTCCTATAGCTTAGGGAAATTAAAATCAAAAAGACACAGCCACCCCAAAGTTTGGGACGGCTCTGTTTACAAGAACCTCGTTTACCGAACAAGTTCAATATCACAGAAAGCGAAAAATGGATAAAGAATTTGTGGTACTTATGTACAATACAATATCACTCAGCAATGAAATCTATGTCATCAGGCCCGTAGCAGCATAATGAGTGGATTCAGGTACGATGATTCTAAGTGAAATTAGTCACACAGAAAAAGAAACATCATAAGATATCACTAATACACGGAATGTAAACTTGGCTACACAAGAACTGAATTACAAAACAGAACAGGGTGTCAAATGTAGAAAACCAACTTATGCTTGCTTAAGGGGAAAGGTGAGTTGGGGTGCTGCATAAAACCAGAGATTGAAATTAGCACAGATACCGTTCCATAAGCCAAATATGTAATAAACAAGAGCTACTCCTTGCTCAACGAAGTGGACTCAACACCCCATATTAAACGCCTAAGAATATACCTGACTAGTAAGAATCTACCTGACTAGTAAGAATCTTAAAACCTATGGATTTATATGTCTCCGAAAGAGAATCAAGCGTGTGTACAGCGGCATAAACGCAGCAGTGATAGGATTGCTGAGGTTCGGTGAGCAATTGCAGACCTTTTGAAGTCATATTGCATGGTACCCATTCCATGGGTCTCAACTCTCCAGGTTTAAGGGATTCTTCCTTCAGCTAAAACATGCATGTGGAACCCAGAGTATGATCCACCGTGTGATCGGGAAACGTGTTCAAATGTGTCTCAGTTTTCGTCCCCTGGTACTCGGGTGCAACATTCCAGACGCTTTACTGACACTCTCCCCACTTGGAGAGTCAGTGCCTTTAACCTCCTGTTTGGCCCAGTTTGCAATTTCTGTGGAAAATGAACAGGAATAGGGAGAACCAATGAGAGACTAGGTGGAGGTATCCGGACGGGCAAATTTAACTCTCATTTCCCACCAGGAAGAGGAATTAACCAAAGGCTCAGCATGCCGTGCCGGAACCAAACTAGGGCCTGAAGCAATCCTGCGGTGTTGCGGCCAGCTCTCAAGAAAGCGAGTTGAAGAAAGGAGCTCAGGGGCACTGTAATTCACAAACCTGCAGAGTTATAAATGACAGCTATCTTCCAAAAATATATTGAAGTAAGGCTGCCAAGAGGAGTTGAAAGGGGGGCAGAATTGCAGGAAACCGATTTCAGGAGGTAGACTGGAATTGCATGTAAAGCATAGGAAAAGAGGCAGAACGTCCACAATGATGCACTTGGCCAAAAAGGAAATATATTCAGGAAAAAACGCATACGCCCTTTTTGGCCAACCAAGCAAGCTTGCAAAGGAAATCTGCACTACAATGAAGTCTCACTGCCCCCCGGTCAAAAGGGCCATCTGAAAAAAGTGTAAAATCCAGAAAGGCAGGACAGGCCATGGAGAACTGGGAGCCTAGTTATGCTGATGGGCGCGATGTAAATTGCCAGCAGCCACTCTGGAGAAGTGTATGGTGTTTCCTGAAACATCCAAAAAACAAAGCAACAGAGCCTAGGGCACTTCCACTTATGGTCCTATAGCTTAGGGAAATTAAAATCAAAAAGACACAGCCACCCCAAAGTTTGGGACGGCTCTGTTTACAAGAACCTCGTTTACGGTACAAGTTCAATATCACAGAAAGTGAAAAATGGATAAGAAATTGTGGTACTTACGTACAATGCAATATCACTCAGCAATGAAATCTATGTCATCAGTCCCGTAGCAGCATAATGAGTGGATTCAGGTACGATGATTCTAAGTGAAATTAGTCACACAGAAAAAGAAACATCATAAGATATCACTAATACATGGAATGTAAACATGGCTACACAAGAACTGAATTACAAAACAGAACAGGGTGTCAAATGTACAAAACCAACTTATGCTTGCTTAAGGGGACGGGTGAGTTGGGGTGCTGCATAAAACCAGAGATTGAAATGAGCACAGATACCGTTCCATAAGCCAAATATGTAATAGACAAGAGCTACTCCTTGCTCAACGAAGTGGACTCAACACCCCATATTAAACGCCTAAGAATATACCTGACTAGTAAGAATCTACCTGACTAGTAAGAATCTTAAAACCTATGGATTTATATGTCTCCAAAAGAGAATCAAGCGTGTGTACAGCGGCATAAACGCAGCAGTGATAGGATTGGTGAGGTTCGGTGAGCAAATGCAGACCCTTTGAAGTCATATTGCATGGTACCCATTCCATGGGTCTCAACTCTCCATGTTTAAGGGATTCTTCCTTCAGCTAAAACATGCATGTGGAACCGAGAGTATGATCCACCATGTGATCGGAAAACGTGTTCAAACGTGTCTCAGTTTTCGTCCCCTGGTACTCGGGTGCAACATTCCAGACGCTTTACTAACACTCTCCCCACTTGGAGAGTCGGTGCCTTTAACCTCCTGTTTGGCCCAGTTGGCAATTTCTGTGGAAAATGAACAGGAATAGGGAGAACCAATGAGAGACTAGGTGGAGGTGTGCGGACGGGCAAATTTAACTCTCATTTCCCACCAGGAAGAGGAATTAAGCAAAGGCTCAGCGTGCCAGGCCGGAACCACACTAGGACCAGAAGCAATCCTGCGGTGTTGTGGCCAGCTCACAAGAAAGCGAGTTGAAGAAAGGAGCTCAGGGGCACTGTAATTCACAAACCTGCAGAGTTATAAAGGACAGCTATCTTCCAAAAATATATTGAAGTAAGGCTGCCAAGAGGAGTTGAAAGGGGGGCAGAATTGCAGGAAACCGATTTCAGGAGGTAGACTGGAATTGCATGTAAAGCATAGGAAAAGAGGCAGAACGTCCACAATGATGCACTTGGCCAAAAAGGGCGTATGCGTTTTTTCCTGGGAAAAAACGCATACACCCTTTTTGGCCAACCAAGCAAGCTTGCAAAGGAAATCTGCACTACAATGAAGTCTCACTGCCCCCCGGTCAAAAGGGCCATCTGAAAAAAGTGTAAAATCCAGAAAGGCAGGACAGGCCATGGAGAACTGGGAGCCTAGTTATGCTGATGGGCGCGATGTAAATTGCCAGCAGCCACTCTGGAGAAGTGTATGGTGTTTCCTGAAACATCCAAAAAACAAAGCAACAGAGCCTAGGGCACTTCCACTTATGGTCCTATAGCTTAGGGAAATTAAAATCAAAAAGACACAGCCACCCCAAAGTTTGGGACGGCTCTGTTTACAAGAACCTCGTTTACGGTACAAGTTCAATATCACAGAAAGCGAAAAATGGATAAAGAAGTTGTGGTACTTACGTAAAATGCAATATCACTCAGCAATGAAATCTATGTCATCAGGCCCGTAACATCATAATGAGTGGATTCAGGTACGATGATTCTAAGTGAAATAAGTCACACGGAAAAAGGAACATCATAAGATATCACTACTACACGGAATGTAAACTTGGCTACACAAGAACTGAATTACAAAACAGAACAGGGTGTCAAATGTACAAAACCAACTTATGCTTGCTTAAGGGGAAAGGTGAGTTGGGGTGCTGCATAAAACCAGAGATTGAAATGAGCACAGATACCGTTCCATAAGCCAAATATGTAATAGACAAGAGCTACTCCTTGCTCAACGAAGTGGACTCAACACCCCATATTAAACGCCTAACAATATACCTGACTAGTAAGAATCTACCTGACTAGTAAGAATCTTAAAACCTATGTATTTATATGTCTCCGAAAGAGAATCAAGCGTGTGTACAGCGGCATAAACGCAGCAGTGATAGGATTGGTGAGGTTCGGTGAGCAAATGCAGACCCTTTGAAGTCATATTGCATGGTACCCATTCCATGGGTCTCAACTCTCCCTGTTTAAGGGATTCTTCCTTCAGCTAAAACATTCATGTGGAACCCAGAGTATGAACCACCGTGTGATCGGAAAACGTGTTCAAACGTGTCTCAGTTTTCGTCCCCTGGTACTCGGGTGCAACATTCCAGATGCTTTACTAACACTCTCCCCACATGGAGAGTCAGTGCCTTTAACCTCCTGTATGGCCCAGTTTGCAATTTCTATGGAAAATGAACAGGAATAGGGAGAACCAATGAGAGACTAGGTGGAGGTGTCTGGACGGGCAAATTTAACTCTCATTTCCCACCAGGAAGAGGAATTAACCAAAGGCTCAGCATGCCGTGCCAGAACCAAACTAGGGCCTGAAGCAATCCTGCGGTGTTGTGGCCAGCTCACAAGAAAGCGAGTTGAAGAAAGGAGCTCAGGGGCACTGTAATTCACAAACCTGCAGAGTTATAAAGGACAGCTATCTTCCGAAAATATATTGAAGTAAGGCTGCCAAGAGGAGTTGAAAGCGGGGCAGAATTGCAGGAAACCGATTTCAGGAGGT
Organism: Leucopleurus acutus; assembly: GCF_964270905.1. Classification (NCBI taxonomy): domain Eukaryota; kingdom Metazoa; phylum Chordata; class Mammalia; order Artiodactyla; family Delphinidae; genus Leucopleurus; species Leucopleurus acutus. The sequence goes on along the minus strand of NW_028139054.1, from coordinate 204,158 downwards.
ACACTGGAATTGCATGTAAAGCATAGGAAAAGAGGCAGAACGTCAACAATGATGCACTTGGCCAAAAAGGGCGTATGCGTTTTTTCCTGAATATATTCAGGAAAAAACGCATACGCCCTTTTTGGCCAACCAAGCAAGCTTGCAAAGGAAATCTGCACTACAATGAAGTCTCACTGCCCCCTGGTCAAAAGGGCCATCTGAAAAAAGTGTAAAATCCAGAAAGGCAGGACAGGCCATGGAGAACTGGGAGCCTTTTTATGCTGATGGGCGGGATGTAAATTGCCAGCAGCCACTCTGGAGAAGTGTATGGTGTTTCCTGAAACATCCAAAAAACAAAGCAACAGAGCCTAGGGCACTTCCACTTATGGTCCTATAGCTTAGGGAAATTAAAATCAAAAAGACACAGCCACCCCAAAGTTTGGGACGGCTCTGTTTACAAGAACCTCGTTTACGGTACAAGTTCAATATCACAGAAAGCGAAAAATGGATAAAGAAGTTGTGGTACTTACGTACAATGCAATATCACTCAGCAATGAAATCTATGTCATCAGGCCCGTAGCATCATAATGAGTGGATTCAGGTACGATGATTCTAAGTGAAATAAGTCACACGGAAAAAGGAACATCATAAGATATCACTACTACACGGAATGTAAACTTGGCTACACAAGAACTGAATTACAAAACAGAACAGTGTGTCAAATGTAGAAAACCAACTTATGCTTGCTTAAGGGGACGGGTGAGTTGGGGTGCTGCATAAAACCAGAGATTGAAATGAGCACAGATACCGTTCCATAAGCCAAATATGTAATAGACAAGAGCTACTCCTTGCTCAACGAAGTAGACTCAACACCCCATATTAAACGCCTAACAATATACCTGACTAGTAAGAATCTTAAAACCTATGGATTTATATGTCTCCGAAAGAGAATCATGCATGTGTACAGCAGCATAAGCGCAGCAGTGATAGGATTGGTGAGGTTCGGTGAGCAAATGCAGACCCTTTGAAGTCATAATGCATGGTACCCATTCCATGGGTCTCAACTCTCCATGTTTAAGGGATTCTTCCTTCAGCTAAAACATGCATGTGGAACCCAGAGTATGATCCACCGTGTGATCGGGAAACGTGTTCAAATGTGTCTCAGTTTTCGTCCCCTGGTACTCGGGTGCAACATTCCAGACGCTTTACTAACACTCTCCCCTCTTGGAGAGTCAGTGCCTTTAACCTCCTGTTTGCCCAGTTTGCAATTTCTGTGGAAAATGAACAGGAATAGGGAGAACCAATGAGAGACTAGGTGGAGGTGTCTGGACGGGCAAATTTAACTCTCATTTCCCACGAGGAAGAGGAATTAACCAAAGGCTCAACATGCCATGCCGGAACCAAACTAGGGCCTGAAGCAATCCTGCGGTGTTGCGGCCAGCTCACAAGAAAGCGAGTTGAAGAAAGGAGCTCAGGGGCACTGTAATTCACAAACCTGCAGAGTTATAAATGACAGCTATCTTCCAAAAATATATTGAAGTAAGGCTGCCAAGAGGAGTTGAAAGCGGGGCAGAATTGCAGGAAACCGATTTCAGGAGGTAGACTGGAATTGCATGTAAAGCATAGGGAAAGAGGCAGAACGTCCACAATGATGCACTTGGCCATAAAGGGCGTATGCGTTTTATCCTGAATATATTCAGGAAAAAACGCATACGCCCTTTTTGGCCAACCAAGCAAGCTTGCAAAGGAAATCTGTACTACAATGAAGTCTCACTGCCCCCCGGTCAAAAGGGCCACCTGAAAAAAGTGTAAAATCCAGAAAGGCAGGACAGGCCATGGAGAACTGGGAGCCTTGTTATGCTGATGGGTGGGATGTAAATTGCCAGCAGCCACTCTGGAGAAGTGTATGGTGTTTCCTGAAACATCCAAAAAACAAAGCAACAGAGCCTAGGGCACTTCCACTTATGGTCCTATAGCTTAGGGAAATTAAAATCAAAAAGACACAGCCACCCCAAAGTTTGGGACGGCTCTGTTTACAAGAACCTCGTTTACGGTACCAGTTCAATATCACACAAAGCGAAAAATGGATAAAGAAGTTGTGGTACTTAGGTACAATGCAATATCACTCAGCAATGAAATCTATGTCATCAGGCCCGTAGCAGCATAATGAGTGGATTCAGGTACGATGATTCTAAGTGAAATAAGTCACACAGAAAAACAAACATCAGAAGATATCACTAATACACAGAATGTAAACTTGGCTACACAAGAACTGAATTACAAAACAGAACAGGGTGTCAAATGTAGAAAACCAACTTATGGTTGCTTAAGGGGAAAGGTGAGTTGGGGTGCTGCATAAAACCAGAGATTGAAATTAGCACAGATACCGTTCCATAAGCCAAATATGTAATAGACAAGAGCTACTCCTTGCTCAACGAAGTGGACTCAACACCCCACATTAAACGCCTAAGAATATACCTGACTAGTAAGAATGTTAAAACCTATGGATTTATATGGCTCCGAAAGAGAATCAAGCGTGTGTACAGCGGCATAAATGCAGCAGTGATAGGACTGGTGAGGTTCGGTGAGCAAATGCAGACCCTTTGAAATCATATTGCATGGTACCCATTCCATGGGTCTCAACTCTCCCTGTTTAAGGGATTCTTCCTTCAGCTAAAACATGCATGTGGAACCCAGAGTATGATCCACCGTGTGATTGGGAAACGTGTTCAAATGTGTCTCAGTTTTCGTCCCCAGGTACTTGGGTGCAACATTCAAGACCCTTTACTAACACTCTCCCCACTTGGAGAGTCAGTGCCTTTAACCTCCTGTTTGGCCCAGTTTGCAATTTCTGTGGAAAATGAACAGGAATAGGGAGAACCAATGAGAGACTAGGTGGAGGTGTCTGGACGGGCAAATTTAACTCTCATTTCCAACCAGGATGAGGAATTAACCAAAGGCTCAGCATCCCGTGCCGGAACCAAACTAGGGCCTGAAGCAGTCCTGCGGTGTTGCGGCCAGCTCACAAGAAAGCGAGTTGAAGAAAGGAGCTCAGGGGCACTGTAATTCACAAACCTGCAGAGTTATAAATGACAGCTATCTTCCAAAAATATATTGAACTAAGGATGCCAAGAGGAGTTGAAAGCGGGGCAGAATTGCAGGAAACCCATTTCAGGAGGTAGACTGGAATTGCATGTAAAGCATAGGAAAAGAGGCAGAACGTCCACAATGATGCACTTGGCCAAAAAGGGCGTATGCGTTTTTTACTGAATATATTCAGGAAAAAACGCATACGCCCTTTTTGGCCAACCAAGCAAGCTTGCAAAGGAAATCTGCACTACAATTAAGTCTCACTGTCCCCAGGTCAAAAGGGCCATCCGAAAAATGTGTAAAATCCAGAAAGGCAGGACAGGCCAAGGAGAACTAGGAGCCTTCTTATGCTGATGGGCGGGATGTAAATTGCCAGCAGCCACTCTGGAGAAGTGTATGGTGTTTCCTGAAACATCCAAAAAACAAAGCAACAGAGCCTAGGGCATTTCCACTTATGGTCCTATAGCTTAGGGAAATTAAAATCAAAAAGACACAGCCACCCCAAAGTTTGGGACGGCTCTGTTTACAAGAACCTAGTTTACGGTACAAGTTGAATATCACAGAAAGCGAAAAATGGATAAAGAAATTGTGGTACTTACGTACAATGCAATATCACTCAGCAATGAAATCTATGTCATCAGGCCCGTAGCAGCATAATGAGTGGATTCAGGTACGATGATTCTAAGTGAAGTTAGTCACACAGAAAAAGAAACATCATAAGATATCACTAATACACGGAATGTAAACTTGGCTACACAAGAACTGAATTACAAAACAGAACAGGGTGTCAAATGTAGAAAACCAACTTATGCTTGCTTAAGGGGACGGGTGAGTTGGGGTGCTGCATAAAACCAGAGATTGAAATGAGCACAGATACCGTTCCATAAGCCAAATATGTAATAGACAAGAGCTACTCCTTGCTCAACGAAGTGGACTCAACACCCCACATTAAACGACTAAGAATATACCTGACTAGTAAGAATCTTAAAACCTATGGATTTATATGTCTCCGAAAGAGAATCAAGCGTTTGTACAGCGACATAAACGCAGCAGTGATAGGATTGGTGAGGTTCAGTGAGCAAATGCAGACCATTTGAAGTCATATTGCATGGTACCCATTCCATGGGTCTCAACACTCCATGTTTAAGGGATTCTTCCTTCAGCTAAAACATGCATGTGGAACCCACAGTATGATCCACCGTGTGGTCGGAAAACGTGTTCAAATGTGTCTCAGTTTTCGTCCCCTGGTACTCGGGTGCAACATTCCAGACGCTTTACTAACAATCTAACCACTTGGAGAGTCAGTGCCTTTAACCTCCTGTTTGGCCCAGTTTGCAATTTCTGTGGAAAATGAACAGGAATAGGGAGAACCAATGAGAGACTAGGTGGAGGTGTCCGGACGGGCAAATTTAACTCTCATTTCCCACCAGGAAGAGGAATTATCCAAAGGCTCAGCGTGCCGTGCTGGAACCAAACTAGGGCCTGAAGCAATCCTGCGGTGTTGCGGCCAGCTCACAAGAAAGCGAGTTGAAGAAAGGAGCTCAGGGGCACTGTAATTCACAAACCTGCAGAGTTATAAATGACAGCTATCTTCCAAAAATATATTGAAGTAAGGATGCCAAGAGGAGTTGAAAGCGGGCAGAATTGCAGGAAACCGATTTCAGGAGGTAGACTGGAATTGCACGTAAAGCATAAGAAAAGAGGCAGAACGTCCACAATGATGCACTTGGCCAAAAAGGGCGTATGCGTTTTTTCCTGAATATATTCAGGAAAAAACGCATACGCCCTTTTTGGCCAACCAAGCAAGCTTGCAAAGGAAATCTGCACTACAATGAAGTCTCACTGCCCCCCGGTCAAAAGGGCCATCCGAAAAAAGTGTAAAATCCAGAAAGGCAGGACAGGCCAAGGAGAACTAGGAGCCTTCTTATGCTGATGGGTGGGATGTAAATTGCCAGCAGCCACTCTGGAGAAGTGTATGGTGTTTCCTGAAACATCCAAAAAACAAAGCAACAGAGCCTAGGGCACTTCCACTTATGGTCCTATAGCTTAGGGAAATTAAAATCAAAAAGACACAGCCACCCCATAGTTTGGGACGGCTCTGTTTACAAGAACCTCGTTTACGATACAAGTTCAATATCACACAAAGCGAAAAATGGATAAAGAAGTTGTGGTACTTACGTACAATGCAATATCACTCAGCAATGAAATCTATGTCATCAGGCCCGTAGCAGCATAATGAGTGGATTCAGGTACGATGATTCTAAGTGAAATAAGTCACACAGAAAAAGAAACATCATAAGATATCACTAACACACGGAATGTAAACGTGGCTACACAGGAACTGAATTACAAAACAGAACAGGGTGTCAAATGTAGAAAACCAACTTATGCTTGCTTAAGGGGAAAGGTGAGTTGGGGTGCTGCATAAAACCAGAGATTGAAATGAGCACAGATACCGTTCCATAAGCCAAATATGTAATAGACAAGAGCTACTCCTTGCTCAACGAAGTGGACTCAACACCCCATATTAAACGCCTAAGAATATACCTGACTAGTAAGAATCTTAAAACCTATGGATTTATATGTCTCTGAAAGAGAATCAAGCGTGTGTACAGAGGCATAAACGTAGCAGTGATAGGACTGGTGAGGTTAGGTGAGCAAATGCAGACCCTTTGAAGTCATATTGCATGGTACCCATTCCATGGGTCTCAACTCTCCATGTTTAAGGGATTCTTCCTTCAGATAAAACATGCATGTGGAACCCAGAGTATGATCTACCGTGTGATCGGAAAACGTGTTCAAATGTGTCTCAGTTTTCGTCCCCTGGTACTCGGGTGCAACATTCCAGACGCTTTACTAACACTCTCCCCACTTGGAGAGTCAGTGCCTAAAACCTCCTGTTTGGCCCAGTTTGCAATTTCTGTGGAAAATGAACAGGAATAGGGAGAACCAATGAGAGACTAGGTGGAGGTGTCTGGACGGGCAAATTTAACTCTCATTTCCCACCAGGATGAGGAATTAACCAAAGGCTCAGCATGCCGTGCCGGAACCAAACTAGGGCCTGAAGCAGTCCTGCGGTGTTGCGGCCAGCTCACAAGAAAGCGAGTTGAAGAAAGGAGCTCAGGGGCACTGTAATTCACAAACCTGCAGAGTTATAAATGACAGCTATCTTCCAAAAATATATTGAAGTAAGGATGCCAAGAGGAGTTGAAAGCGGGGCAGAATTGCAGGAAACCCATTTCAGGAGGTAGACTGGAATTGCATGTAAAGCATAGGAAAAGAGGCAGAACGTCCACAATGATGCACTTGGCCAAAAAGGGCGTATGCGTTTTTTACTGAATATATTCAGGAAAAAACGCATACGCCCTTTTTGGCCAACCAAGCAAGCTTGCAAAGGAAATCTGCACTACAATTAAGTCTCACTGTCCCCAGGTCAAAAGGGCCATCCGAAAAATGTGTAAAATCCAGAAAGGCAGGACAGGCCAAGGAAAACTAGGAGCCTTCTTATGCTGATGGGCGGGATGTAAATTGCCAGCAGCCACTCTGGAGAAGTGTATGGTGTTTCCTGAAACATCCAAAAAACAAAGCAACAGAGCCTAGGGCACTTCCACTTATGGTCCTATAGCTTAGGGAAATTAAAATCAAAAAGACAGAGCCACCCCAAAGTTTGGGACGGCTCTGTTTACAAGAACCTAGTTTACGGTACAAGTTGAATATCACAGAAAGCGAAAAATGGATAAAGAAATTGTGGTACTTACGTACAATGCAATATCACTCAGCAATGAAATCTAGGTCATCAGGCCCATAGCAGCATAATGAGTGGATTCAGGTATGATGATTCTAAGTGAAGTTAGTCACACAGAAAAAGAAACATCATAAGATATCACTAATACACGGAATGTAAACTTGGCTACACAAGAACTGAATTACAAAACAGAACAGGGTGTCAAATGTAGAAAACCAACTTATGCTTGCTTAAGGGGACGGGTGAGTTGGGGTGCTGCATAAAACCAGAGATTGAAATGAGCACAGATACCGTTCCATAAGCCAAATATGTAATAGACAAGAGCTACTCCTTGCTCAACGAAGTGGACTCAACACCCCATATTAAACGACTAAGAATATACCTGACTAGTAAGAATCTTAAAACCTATGGATTTATATGTCTCCGAAAGAGAATCAAGCGTTTGTACAGCGACATAAACGCAGCAGTGATAGGATTGGTGAGGTTCAGTGAGCAAATGCAGACCATTTGAAGTCATATTGCATGGTACCCATTCCATGGGTCTCAACTCTCCATGTTTAAGGGATTCTTCCTTCAGCTAAAACATGCATGTGGAACCCAGAGTATGATCCACCGTGTGGTCGGAAAACGTGTTCAAATGTGTCTCAGTTTTCGTCCCCTGGTACTCGGGTGCAACATTCCAGACGCTTTACTAACAATCTAACCACTTGGAGAGTCAGTGCCTTTAACCTCCTGTTTGGCCCAGTTTGCAATTTCTGTGGAACATGAACAGGAATAGGGAGAACCAATGAGAGACTAGGTGGAGGTGTCTGGACGGGCAAATTTAACTCTCATTTCCCACCAGGAAGAGGAATTAACCAAAGGCTCAGCATGCCGTGCCGGAACCAAACTAGGGCCTGAAGCAATAGTGCGGTGTTGCGGCCAGCTCACAAGAAAGCGAGTTGAAGAAAGGAGCTCAGGGGCACTGTAATTCACAAACCTGCAGAGTTATAAATGACAGCTATCTTCCAAAAATATATTGAAGTAAGGCTGCCAAGAGGACTTGAAAGCGGGCAGAATTGCAGGAAACCGATTTCAGGAGGTAGACTGGAATTGCATGTAAAGCATAGGAAAAGAGGCAGAACGTCCACAATAATGCACTTGGCCAAAAAGGGCGTATGCGTTTTTTCCTGAATATATTCAGGAAAAAACGCATACGCCCTTTTTGGCCAACCAAGCAAGCTTGCAAAGGAAATCTGCACTACAATGAAGTCTCACTGCCCCCCGGTCAAAAGGGCCATCTGAAAAAAGTGTAAAATCCAGAAAGGCAGGACAGGCCATGGAGAACTGGGAGCCTTGTTCTGCTGATGGGCGGGATGTAAATTGCCAGCAGCCACTCTGGAGAAGTGTATGGTGTTTCCTGAAACATCCAAAAAACAAAGCAACAGAGCCTAGGGCACTTCCACTTATGGTCCTATAGCTTAGGGAAATTAAAATCAAAAAGACACAGCCACCCCAAAGTTTGGGACGGCTCTGTTTACAAGAACCTCGTTTACGGTACAAGTTCAATATCACACAAAGCGAAAAATGGATAAAGAAGTTGTGGTACTTAGGTACAATGCAATATCACTCAGCAATGAAATCTATGTCATCAGGCCCGTAGCAGCATAATGAGTGGATTCAGGTATGATGATTCTAAGTGAAATAAGTCACACAGAAAAACAAACATCAGAAGATATCACTAATACACGGAATGTAAACTTGGCTACACAAGAACTGAATTACAAAACAGAACAGGGTGTCAAATGTAGAAAACCAACTTATGCTTGCTTAAGGGGAAAGGTGAGTTGGGGTGCTGCATAAAACCAGAGATTGAAATTAGCACAGATACCGTTCCATAAGCCAAATATGTAATAGACAAGAGCTACTCCTTGCTCAACGAAGTGGACTCAACACCCCACATTAAACGCCTAAGAATATACCTGACTAGTAAGAATCTACCTGACTAGTAAGAATCTTAAAACCTATGGATTTATATGTCTCCGAAAGAGAATCAAGCGTGTGTACAGCGGCATAAACGCAGCAGTGATAGGACTGGTGAGGTTCAGTGAGCAAATGCAGACCCTTTGAAGTCATATTGCATGGTACCCTTTCCATGGGTCTCAACTCTCCCTGTTTAAGGGATTCTGCCTTCAGCTAAAACATTCATGTGGAATCCAGAGTATGATCCACCGTGTGATCGGAAAACGTGTTCAAATGTGTCTCTGTTTTCGTCCCCTGGTACTCGGGTGCAACATTCCAGACGCTTTACTAACACTCTCCCCACATGGAGAGTCAGTGCCTTTAACCTCCTGTTTGGCCCAGTTTGCAATTTCTGTGGAAAATGAACAGGAATAGGGAGAACCAATGAGAGACTAGGTGGAGGTGTCCAGACGGGCAAATTTAACTCTCATTTCCCACCAGGAAGAGGAATTAACCAAAGGCTCAGCATGCCATGCAGGAACCACACTAGGACCAGAAGCAATCCTGCGGTGTTGCGGCCAGCTCACAAGAAAGCGAGTTGAAGAAAGGAGCTCAGGGGCACTGTAATTCACAAACCTGCAGAGTTATAAATGACAGCTATCTTCCAAAAATATATTGAAGTAAGGCTGCCAAGAGGAGTTGAAAGGGGGGCAGAATTGCAGGAAACCGATTTCAGGAGGTAGACTGGAATTGCATGTAAAGCATAGGAAAAGAGGCAGAACGTCCACAATGATGCACTTGGCCAAAAAGGAAATATATTCAGGAAAAAACGCATACGCCCTTTTTGGCCAACCAAGCAAGCTTGCAAAGGAAATCTGCACTACAATGAAGTCTCACTGCCCCCCGGTCAAAAGGGCCATCTGAAAAAAGTGTAAAATCCAGAAAGGCAGGACAGGCCATGGAGAACTGGGAGCCTTGTTCTGCTGATGGGCGCGATGTAAATTGCCAGCAGCCACTCTGGAGAAGTGTATGGTGTTTCCTGAAACATCCAAAAAACAAAGCAACAGAGCCTAGGGCACTTCCACTTATGGTCCTATAGCTTAGGGAAATTAAAATCAAAAAGACACAGCCACCCCAAAGTTTGGGACGGCTCTGTTTACAAGAACCTCGTTTACGGTACAAGTTCAATATCACAGAAAGCGAAAAATGGATAAAGAAATTGTGGTACTTACGTACAATGCAATATCACTCAGCAATGAAATCTATGTCATCAGGCCCGTAGCAGCATAATGAGTGCATTCAGGTACGATGATTCTAAGTGAAATTAGTCACACAGAAAAAGAAACATCATAAGATATCACTAATACACGGAATGTAAACTTGGCTACACAAGAACTGAATTACAAAACAGAACAGGGTGTCAAATGTAGAAAACCAACTTATGCTTGCTTAAGGGGACGGGTGAGTTGGGGTGCTGCATAAAACCAGAGATTGAAATTAGCACAGATACCATTCCATAAGCCAAATATGTAACAGACAAGAGCTACTCCTTGCTCAACGAAGTGGACTCAACACCCCATATTAAACGCCTAAGAATATACCTGACTAGTAAGAATCTACCTGACTAGTAAGAATCTTAAAACCTATGGATTTATATGTCTCCGAAAGAGAATCAAGCGTGTGTACAGCGGCATAAACGCAGCAGTGATAGGATTGGTGAGGTTCGGTGAGCAAATGCAGACCCTTTGAAGTCATATTGCATGGTACCCATTCCATGGGTCTCAACTCTCCCTGTTTAAGGGATTCTGCCTTCAGCTAAAACATTCATGTGGAACCCAGAGTATGATCCACCGTGTGATCGGAAAACGTGTTCAAATGTGTCTCTGTTTTCGTCCCCTGGTACTCGGGTGCAACATTCCAGACGCTTTACTAACACTCTCCCCACATGGAGAGTCAGTGCCTTTAACCTCCTGTTTGGCCCAGTTTGCAATTTCTGTGGAAAATGAACAGGAATAGGGAGAACCAATGAGAGACTAGGTGGAGGTGTCCAGACGGGCAAATTTAACTCTCATTTCCCACCAGGAAGAGGAATTAACCAAAGGCTCAGCATGCCGTGCCGGAACCAAACTAGGGCCTGAAGCAATCCTGCGGTGTTGCGGCCAGCTCTCAAGAAAGCGAGTTGAAGAAAGGAGCTCAGGGGCACTGTAATTCACAAACCTGCAGAGTTATAAATGACAGCTATCTTCCAAAAATATATTGAAGTAAGGCTGCCAAGAGGAGTTGAAAGGGGGGCAGAATTGCAGGAAACCGATTTCAGGAGGTAGACTGGAATTGCATGTAAAGCATAGGAAAAGAGGCAGAACGTCCACAATGATGCACTTGGCCAAAAAGGAAATATATTCAGGAAAAAACGCATACGCCCTTTTTGGCCAACCAAGCAAGCTTGCAAAGGAAATCTGCACTACAATGAAGTCTCACTGCCCCCCGGTCAAAAGGGCCATCTGAAAAAAGTGTAAAATCCAGAAAGGCAGGACAGGCCATGGAGAACTGGGAGCCTAGTTATGCTGATGGGCGCGATGTAAATTGCCAGCAGCCACTCTGGAGAAGTGTATGGTGTTTCCTGAAACATCCAAAAAACAAAGCAACAGAGCCTAGGGCACTTCCACTTATGGTCCTATAGCTTAGGGAAATTAAAATCAAAAAGACACAGCCACCCCAAAGTTTGGGACGGCTCTGTTTACAAGAACCTCGTTTACGGTACAAGTTCAATATCACAGAAAGTGAAAAATGGATAAAGAAATTGTGGTACTTACGTACAATGCAATATCACTCAGCAATGAAATCTATGTCATCAGTCCCGTAGCAGCATAATGAGTGGATTCAGGTACGATGATTCTAAGTGAAATTAGTCACACAGAAAAAGAAACATCATAAGATATCACTAATACATGGAATGTAAACATGGCTACACAAGAACTGAATTACAAAACAGAACAGGGTGTCAAATGTAGAAAACCAACTTATGCTTGCTTAAGGGGACGGGTGAGTTGGGGTGCTGCATAAAACCAGAGATTGAAATGAGCACAGATACCGTTCCATAAGCCAAATATGTAATAGACAAGAGCTACTCCTTGCTCAACGAAGTGGACTCAACACCCCATATTAAACGCCTAAGAATATACCTGACTAGTAAGAATCTACCTGACTAGTAAGAATCTTAAAACCTATGGATTTATATGTCTCCAAAAGAGAATCAAGCGTGTGTACAGCGGCATAAACGCAGCAGTGATAGGATTGGTGAGGTTCGGTGAGCAAATGCAGACCCTTTGAAGTCATATTGCATGGTACCCATTCCATGGGTCTCAACTCTCCATGTTTAAGGGATTCTTCCTTCAGCTAAAACATGCATGTGGAACCGAGAGTATGATCCACCATGTGATCGGAAAACGTGTTCAAACGTGTCTCAGTTTTCGTCCCCTGGTACTCGGGTGCAACATTCCAGACGCTTTACTAACACTCTCCCCACTTGGAGAGTCGGTGCCTTTAACCTCCTGTTTGGCCCAGTTGGCAATTTCTGTGGAAAATGAACAGGAATAGGGAGAACCAATGAGAGACTAGGTGGAGGTGTGCGGACGGGCAAATTTAACTCTCATTTCCCACCAGGAAGAGGAATTAAGCAAAGGCTCAGCGTGCCAGGCCGGAACCACACTAGGACCAGAAGCAATCCTGCGGTGTTGTGGCCAGCTCACAAGAAAGCGAGTTGAAGAAAGGAGCTCAGGGGCACTGTAATTCACAAACCTGCAGAGTTATAAAGGACAGCTATCTTCCAAAAATATATTGAAGTAAGGCTGCCAAGAGGAGTTGAAAGGGGGGCAGAATTGCAGGAAACCGATTTCAGGAGGTAGACTGGAATTGCATGTAAAGCATAGGAAAAGAGGCAGAACGTCCACAATGATGCACTTGGCCAAAAAGGGCGTATGCGTTTTTTCCTGAATATATTCAGGAAAAAACGCATACGCCCTTTTTGGCCAACCAAGCAAGCTTGCAAAGGAAATCTGCACTACAATGAAGTCTCACTGCCCCCCGGTCAAAAGGGCCATCTGAAAAAAGTGTAAAATCCAGAAAGGCAGGACAGGCCATGGAGAACTGGGAGCCTAGTTATGCTGATGGGCGCGATGTAAATTGCCAGCAGCCACTCTGGAGAAGTGTATGGTGTTTCCTGAAACATCCAAAAAACAAAGCAACAGAGCCTAGGGCACTTCCACTTATGGTCCTATAGCTTAGGGAAATTAAAATCAAAAAGACACAGCCACCCCAAAGTTTGGGACGGCTCTGTTTACAAGAACCTCGTTTACGGTACAAGTTCAATATCACAGAAAGCGAAAAATGGATAAAGAAGTTGTGGTACTTACGTAAAATGCAATAACACTCAGCAATGAAATCTATGTCATCAGGCCCGTAACATCATAATGAGTGGATTCAGGTACGATGATTCTAAGTGAAATAAGTCACACGGAAAAAGGAACATCATAAGATATCACTACTACACGGAATGTAAACTTGGCTACACAAGAACTGAATTACAAAACAGAACAGGGTGTCAAATGTACAAAACCAACTTATGCTTGCTTAAGGGGAAAGGTGAGTTGGGGTGCTGCATAAAACCAGAGATTGAAATGAGCACAGATACCGTTCCATAAGCCAAATATGTAATAGACAAGAGCTACTCCTTGCTCAACGAAGTGGACTCAACACCCCATATTAAACGCCTAACAATATACCTGACTAGTAAGAATCTACCTGACTAGTAAGAATCTTAAAACCTATGTATTTATATGTCTCCGAAAGAGAATCAAGCGTGTGTACAGCGACATAAACGCAGCAGTGATAGGATTGGTGAGGTTCGGTGAGCAAATGCAGACCCTTTGAAGTCATATTGCATGGTTCCCATTCCATGGGTCTCAACTCTCCAGGTTTAATGGATTCTTCCTTCAGCTAAAACATGCATGTGGAACCCAGAGTATGATCCACCGTGTGATCGGGAAACGTGTTCAAATGTGTTTCAGTTTTCGTCCCCTGGTACTCGGGTGCAACATTCCAGACGCTTTACTAACACTCTCCCCACTTGGAGAGTCAGTGCCTTTAACCTCCTGTTTGGCCCAGTTTGCAATTTCTGTGGAAAATGAACAGGAATAGGGAGAACCAATGAGAGACTAGGTGGAGGTGTCCGGACGGGCAAATTTAACTCTCATTTCCCACCAGGAAGAGGAATTAACCAAAGGCTCAGCATGCCGTGCCGGAACCATCTAGGGCCTGAAGCAATTCTGCGGTGTTGCGGCCAGCTCACAAGAAAGCGAGTTGAAGAAAGGAGCTCAGGGGCACTGTAATTCACAAACCTGCAGAGTTATAAATGACAGCTATCTTCCAAAAATATATTGAAGTAAGGCTGCCAAGAGGAGTTGAAAGCGGGGCAGAATTGCAGGAAACCGATTTCAGGAGGTAGACTGGAATTGCATGTAAAGCATAGGAAAAGAGGCAGAACGTCCACAATGATACACTTGGCCAAAAAGGGCGTATGTGTTTTTTCCTGAATATATTCAGGGAAAAACGCATACGCCCTTTTTGGCCAACCAAGCAAGCTTGCAAAGGAAATCTGCACTACAATGAAGTCTCACTGCCCCCCGGTCAAAAGGGCCATCTGAAAAAAGTGTAAAATCCAGAAAGGCAGGACAGGCCATTTAGAACTGGGAGCCTTGTTATGCTGATGGGCGGGATGTAAATTGCCAGCAGCCACTCTGGAGAAGTGTATGGTGTTTCCTGAAACATCCAAAAAACAAAGCAACAGAGCCTAGGGCACTTCCACTTATGGTCCTATAGCTTAGGGAAATTAAAATCAAAAAGACACAGCCACCCCAAAGTTTGGGACGGCTCTGTTTACAAGAACCTCGTTTACGGTACAAGTTCAATATCACAGAAAGCGAAAAATGGATAAAGAAGTTGTGGTACTTACGTACAATGCAATATCACTCAGCAATGAAATCTATGTCATCAGGCCCGTAGCAGCATAATGAGTGGATTCAGGTACGATGATTCTAAGTGAAATTAGTCACACAGAAAAAGAAACATCATAAGATATCACTAATACATGGAATGTAAACTTGGCTACACAAGAACTGAATTACAAAACAGAACAGGGTGTCAAATGTAGAAAACCAACTTATGCTTGCTTAAGGGGACGGGTGAGTTGGGGTGCTGCATAAAACCAGAGATTGAAATGAGCAGAGATACAGTTCCATAAGCCAAATATGTAATAGACAAGAGCTACTCCTTGCTCAACGAAGTGGACTCAACACCCCATATTAAACGCCTAAGAATATACCTGACTAGTAAGAATCTACCTGACTAGTAAGAATCTTAAAACCTATGGATTTATATGTCTCCCAAAGAGAATCAAGCATGTGTACAGCGGCATAAACGCAGCAGTGATAGGATTGGTGAGGTTCGGTGAGCAAATGCAGACCCTTTGAAGTCATATTGCATGGTACCCATTCCATGGGTCTCAACTCTCCCTGTTTAAGGGATTCTTCCTTCAGCTAAAACATGCATGTGGAACCCAGAGTATGATCCACCATGTGGTCGGAAAACGTGTTCAAATGTGTCTCAGTTTTCGTCCCCTGGTACTCGGGTGCAACATTCCAGACGCTTCACTAACACTCTCCCCACTTGGAGAGTCAGTGCCTTTAACCTCCTGTTTGGCCCAGTTAGCAATTTCTGCGGAAGATGAACAGGAATAGGGAGAACCAATGAGAGATTAGGTGGAGGTGTCTGGACGGGCCAATTTAACTCTCATTTCCCACCAGGAAAAGGAATTAACCAAAGGCTCAGCATGCCGTGCCAGAACCAAACTAGGGCCTGAAGCAATCCTGCGGTGTTGTGGCCAGCTCACAAGAAAGCGAGTTGAAGAAAGGAGCTCAGGGGCACTGTAATTCACAAACCTGCAGAGTTATAAATGACAGCTATCTTCCAAAAATATATTGAAGTAAGGCTGCCAAGAGGAGTTGAAAGGGGGGCAGAATTGCAGGAAACTGATTTCAGGAGGTAGACTGGAATTGCATGTAAAGCATAGGAAAAGAGGCAGAACGTCCACAATGATGCACTTGGCCAAAAAGGGCGTATGCGTTTTTTCCTGAATATATTCAGGAAAAAACGCATACGCCCTTTTTGGCCAACCAAGCAAGCTTGCAAAGGAAATCTGCACTACAATGAAGTCTCACTGCCCCCCGGTCAAAAGGGCCATCTGAAAAAAGTGTAAAATCCAGAAAGGCAGGACAGGCCATGGAGAACTGGGAGCCTAGTTATGCTGATGGGCGGGATGTAAATTGCCAGCAGCCACTCTGGAGAAGTGTATGGTGTTTCCTGAAACATCCAAAAAACAAAGCAACAGAGCCTAGGGCACTTCCACTTATTGTCCTATAGCTTAGGGAAATTAAAATCAAAAAGACACAGCCACCCCAAAGTTTGGGACGGCTCTGTTTACAAGAACCTCGTTTACGGTACAAGTTCAATATCACAGAAAGCGAAAAATGGATAAAGAAATTGTGGTACTTACGTACAATGCAATATCACTCAGCAATGAAATCTATGTCAACAGGCCCGTAGCAGCATAATGAGTGGATTCAGGTACGATGATTCTAAGTGAAATTAGTCACACAGAAAAAGAAACATCATAAGATATCACTAATACACGGAATGTAAACTTGGCTACACAAGAACTGAATTACAAAACAGAACAGGGTGTCAAATGTAGAAAACCAACTTATGCTTGCTTAAGGGGACGGGTGAGTTGGGGTGCTGCATAAAACCAGAGATTGAAATTAGCACAGATACCGTTCCATAAGCCAAATATGTAATAGACAAGAGCTACTCCTTGCTCAACGATGTGGACTCAACACTCCATATTAAACGCCTAAGAATCTACCTGACTAGTAAGAATCTTAAAACCTATGGATTTATATGTCTCCGAAAGAGAATCAAGCGTGTGTACAGCGGCATAAACGCAGCAGTGATAGGATTGGAGAGGTTCGGTGAGCAAATGAAGACCCTTTGAAGTCATATTGCATGGTACCCATTCCATGGGTCTCAACTCTCCAGGTTTAATGGATTCTTCCTTCAGCTAAAACATGCATGTGGAACCCAGAGTATGATCCACCGTGTGATCGGGAAACGTGTTCAAATGTGTTTCAGTTTTCGTCCCCTGGTACTCGGGTGCAACATTCCAGACGCTTTACTAACACTCTCCCCACTTGGAGAGTCAGTGCCTTTAACCTCCTGTTTGGCCCAGTTTGCAATTTCTGTGGAAAATGAACAGCAATAGGGAGAACCAATGAGAGACTAGGTGGAGGTGTCCAGACGGGCAAATTTAACTCTCATTTCCCACCAGGAAGAGGAATTAACCAAAGGCTCAGCATGCCGTGCCGGAACCAAACTAGGGCCTGAAGCAATCCTGCGGTGTTGCGGCCAGCTCACAAGAAAGCGAGTTGAAGAAAGGAGCTCAGGGGCACTGTAATTCACAAACCTGCAGAGTTATAAATGACAGCTATCTTCCAAAAATATATTGAAGTAAGGCTGCCAAGAGGAGTTGAAAGCGGGGCAGAATTGCAGGAAACCGATTTCAGGAGGTAGACTGGAATTGCATGTAAAGCATAGGAAAAGAGGCAGAACGTCCACAATGATACACTTGGCCAAAAAGGGCGTATGTGTTTTTTCCTGAATATATTCAGGGAAAAACGCATACGCCCTTTTTGGCCAACCAAGCAAGCTTGCAAAGGAAATCTGCACTACAATGAAGTCTCACTGCCCCCCGGTCAAAAGGGCCATCTGAAAAAAGTGTAAAATCCAGAAAGGCAGGACAGGCCATTTAGAACTGGGAGCCTTGTTATGCTGATGGGCGGGATGTAAATTGCCAGCAGCCACTCTGGAGAAGTGTATGGTGTTTCCTGAAACATCCAAAAAACAAAGCAACAGAGCCTAGGGCACTTCCACTTATGGTCTTATAGCTTAGGGAAATTAAAATCAAAAAGACACAGCCACCCCAAAGTTTGGGACGGCTCTGTTTACAAGAACCTCGTTTACGGTACAAGTTCAATATCAGAGAAAGCGAAAAATGGATAAAGAAGTTGTGGTACTTACGTACAATGCAATATCACTCAGCAATGAAATCTATGTCATCAGGCCCGTAGCAGCATAATGAGTGGATTCAGGTACGATGATTCTAAGTGAAATAAGTCACACAGAAAAAGAAACATCATAAGATATCACTAATACATGGAATGTAAACTTGGCTACACAAGAACTGAATTACAAAACAGAACAGGGTGTCAAATGTAGAAAACCAACTTATGCTTGCTTAAGGGGACGGGTGAGTTGGGGTGCTGCATAAAACCAGAGATTGAAATAAGCAGAGATACAGTTCCATAAGCCAAATATGTAATAGACAAGAGCTACTCCTTGCTCAACGAAGTGGACTCAACACCCCATATTAAACGCCTAAGAATATACCTGACTAGTAAGAATCTACCTGACTAGTAAGAATCTTAAAACCTATGGATTTATATGTCTCCGAAAGAGAATTAAGCGTGTGTACAACGGCATAAACGCCGCAGTGATAGGATTGCTGAGGTTCGGTGAGCAAATGCAGACCCTTTGAAGTCATATTGCATGGTACCCATTCCATGGGTCTGAACTCTCCAGGTTTAATGGATTCTTCCTTCAGCTAAAACATGCATGTGGAACCCAGAGTATGATCCACCGTGTGATCAGGAAACGTGTTCAAATGTGTTTCAGTTTTCGTCCCCTGGTACTCGGGTGCAACATTCCAGACGCTTTACTAACACTCTCCCCACTTGGAGAGTCAGTGCCTTTAACCTCCTGTTTGGCCCAGTTTGCAATTTCTGTGGAAAATGAACAGCAATAGGGAGAACCAATGAGAGACTAGGTGGAGGTGTCTGGACGGGCAAATTTAACTCTCATTTCCCACCAGGAAGAGGAATTAACCAAAGGCTCAGCATGCCGTGCCGGAACCAAACTAGGGCCTGAAGCAATCCTGCGGTGTTGCGGCCAGCTCACAAGAAAGCGAGTTGAAGAAAGGAGCTCAGGGGCACTGTAATTCACAAACCTGCAGAGTTATAAATGACAGCTATCTTCCAAAAATATATTGAAGTAAGGCTGCCAAGAGGAGTTGAAAGCGGGGCAGAATTGCAGGAAACCGATTTCAGGAGGTAGACTGGAATTGCATGTAAAGCATAGGAAAAGAGGCAGAACGTCCACAATGATACACTTGGCCAAAAAGGGCGTATGTGTTTTTTCCTGAATATATTCAGGGAAAAACGCATACGCCCTTTTTGGCCAACCAAGCAAGCTTGCAAAGGAAATCTGCACTACAATGAAGTCTCACTGCCCCCCGGTCAAAAGGGCCATCTGAAAAAAGTGTAAAATCCAGAAAGGCAGGACAGGCCATTTAGAACTGGGAGCCTTGTTATGCTGATGGGCGGGATGTAAATTGCCAGCAGCCACTCTGGAGAAGTGTATGGTGTTTCCTGAAACATCCAAAAAACAAAGCAACAGAGCCTAGGGCACTTCCACTTATGGTCCTATAGCTTAGGGAAATTAAAATCAAAAAGACACAGCCACCCCAAAGTTTGGGACGGCTCTGTTTACAAGAACCTCGTTTACGGTACAAGTTCAATATCACAGAAAGCGAAAAATGGATAAAGAAGTTGTGGTACTTACGTACAATGCAATATCACTCAGCAATGAAATCTATGTCATCAGGCCCGTAGCAGCATAATGAGTGGATTCAGGTACGATGATTCTAAGTGAAATTAGTCACACAGAAAAAGAAACATCATAAGATATCACTAATACATGGAATGTAAACTTGGCTACACAAGAACTGAATTACAAAACAGAACAGGGTGTCAAATGTAGAAACCCAACTTATGCTTGCTTAAGGGGACGGGTGAGTTGTGGTGCTGCATAAAACCAGAGATTGAAATGAGCAGAGATACAGTTCCATAAGCC
This sequence comes from Leucopleurus acutus, assembly GCF_964270905.1. Classification (NCBI taxonomy): domain Eukaryota; kingdom Metazoa; phylum Chordata; class Mammalia; order Artiodactyla; family Delphinidae; genus Leucopleurus; species Leucopleurus acutus. The sequence goes on along the minus strand of NW_028139054.1, from coordinate 184,324 downwards.
AAATATGTAATAGACAAGAGCTACTCCTTGCTCAACGAAGTGGACTCAACACTCCATATTAAACGCCTAAGAATATACCTGACTAGTAAGAATCTACCTGACTAGTAAAAATCTTAAAACCTATGGATTTATATGTCTCCGAAAGAGAATCAAGCGTGTGTACAGCGGCATAAACGCAGCAGTGATAGGATTGGTGAGGTTCGGTGAGCAAATGCAGACCCTTTGAAGTCATATTGCATGGTACCCATTCCATGGGTCTCAACTCTCCCTGTTTAAGGGATTCTTCCTTCAGCTAAAACATGCATGTGGAACCCAGAGTATGATCCACCATGTGGTCGGAAAACGTGTTCAAATGTGTCTCAGTTTTCGTCCCCTGGTACTCGGGTGCAACATTCCAGACGCTTTACTAACACTCTCCCCACTTGGAGAGTCAGTGCCTTTAACCTCCTGTTTGGCCCAGTTAGCAATTTCTGCGGAAGATGAACAGGAATAGGGAGAACCAATGAGAGATTAGGTGGAGGTGTCCGGACGGGCCAATTTAACTCTCATTTCCCACCAGGAAGAGGAATTAACCAAAGGCTCAGCATGCCGTGCCGGAACCAAACTAGGGCCTGAAGCAATCCTGCGGTGTTGTGGCCAGCTCACAAGAAAGCGAGTTGAAGAAAGGAGCTCAGGGGCACTGTAATTCACAAACCTGCAGAGTTATAAATGACAGCTATCTTCCAAAAATATATTGAATTAGGATGCCAAGAGGAGTTGAAAGCAGGGCAGAATTGCAGGAAACCGATTTCAGGAGGTAGACTGGAATTGCATGTAAAGCATAGGAAAAGAGGCAGAACGCCCACAATGATGCAGTTGGCCAAAAAGGGCGTATGCGTTTTTTCCTGAATATATTCAGGAAAAAACGCATACGCCCTTTTTGGCCAACCAAGCAAGCTTGCAAAGGAAATCTGCACTACAATGAAGTCTCACTTCCCCCCGGTCAAAAGGGCCATCTGAAAAAAGTGTAAAATCCAGAAAGGCAGGACAGGCCATGGAGAACTGGGAGCCTAGTTATGCTGATGGGCGGGATGTAAATTGCCAGCAGCCACTCTGGAGAAGTGTATGGTGTTTCCTGAAACATCCAAAAAACAAAGCAACAGAGCCTAGGGCACTTCCACTTATGGTCCTATAGCTTAGGGAAATTAAAATCAAAAAGACACAGCCACCCCAAAGTTTGGGACGGCTCTGTTTACAAGAACCTCGTTTACGGTACAAGTTCAATATCACAGAAAGCGAAAAATGGATAAAGAAATTGTGGTACTTACGTACAATGCAATATCACTCAGCAATGAAATCTATGTCATCAGGCCCGTAGCAGCATAATGAGTGGATTCAGGTACGATGATTCTAAGTGAAATTAGTCACACAGAAAAAGAAACATCATAAGATATCACTAATACACGGAATGTAAACTTGGCTACACAAGAACTGAATTACAAAACAGAACAGGGTGTCAAATGTAGAAAACCAACTTATGCTTGCTTAAGGGGACGGGTGAGTTGGGGTGCTGCATAAAACCAGAGATTGAAATGAGCACAGATACCGTTCCATAAGCCAAATATGTAATAGACAAGAGCTACTCCTTGCTCAACGAAGTGGACTCAACACCCCATATTAAACGCCTAAGAATATACCTGACTAGTAAGAATCTACCTGACTAGTAAGAATCTTAAAACCTATGGATTTATATGTCTCTGAAAGAGAATCAAGCGTGTGTACAGCGGCATAAACGCAGCAGTGATAGGATTGCTGAGGTTCGGTGAGCAAATACAGACCCTTTGAAGTCATATTGCATGGTACCCATTCCATGGGTCTCAACTCTCCAGGTTTAATGGATTCTTCCTTCAGCTAAAACATGCATGTGGAACCCAGAGTATGATCCACCGTGTGATCGGGAAACGTGTTCAAATGTGTCTCAGTTTTCGTCCCCTGGTACTCGGGTGCAACATTCCAGACGCTTTACTAACACTCTCCCCACTTGGAGAGTCAGTGCCTTTAACCTCCTGTTTGGCCCAGTTTGCAATTTCTGTGGAAAATGAACAGAAATAGGGAGAACCAATGAGAGACTAGGTGGAGGTGTCCGGACGGGCAAATTTAACTCTCATTTCCCACCAGGAAGAGGAATTAACCAAAGGCTCAGCATGCCGTGCCGGAACCAAACTAGGGCCTGAAGCAATCCTGCGGTGTTGCGGCCAGCTCACAAGAAAGCGAGTTGAAGAAAGGAGCTCAGGGGCACTGTAATTCACAAACCTGCAGAGTTATAAATGACAGCTATCTTCCAAAAACATATTGAAGTAAGGCTGCCAAGAGGAGTTGAAAGCGGGGCAGAATTGCAGGAAACCGATTTCAGGAGGTAGACTGGAATTGCATGTAAAGCATAGGAAAAGAGGCAGAACGTCCACAATGATACACTTGGCCAAAAAGGGCGTATGCGTTTTTTCCTGAATATATTCAGGGAAAAATGCATACGCCCTTTTTGGCCAACCAAGCAAGCTTGCAAAGGAAATCTGCACTACAATGAAGTCTCACTTCCCCCCGGTCAAAAGGGCCATCTGAAAAAAGTGTAAAATCCAGAAAGGCAGGACAGGCCATGGAGAACTGGGAGCCTAGTTATGCTGATGGGCGGGATTTAAATTGCCAACAGCCACTCGGGAGAGGTGTATGGTGTTTACTGAAACATCCAAAAAACAAAGCAACAGAGCCTAGGGCACTTCCACTTATGGTCCTATAGCTTAGGGAAATTAAAATCAAAAAGACACAGCCACCCCAAAGTTTGGGACGGCTCTGTTTACAAGAACCTCGTTTACGGTACAAGTTCAATATCGCAGAAAGTGAAAAATGGATAAAGAAGTTGTGGTACTTACGTACAATGCAATATCACTCAGCAATGAAATCTATGTCATCAGGCCCGTAGCAGCATAATGAGTGGATTCAGGTATGATGATTCTAACTGAAATAAGTCACACAGAAAAAGAAACATCATAAGATATCACTAATACACGGAATGTAAACTTGGCTACACAGGAACTGGATTACAAAACAGAACAGGGTCTCAAATTTAGAAAACCAACTTATGCTTGCTTAAGGGGAAAGGTGAGTTGGGGTGCTGCATCAAACCAGAGATTGAAATGAGCACAGATAAAGTTCCTTAAGCCAAATATGGAATAGACAAGAACTACTCCTTGCTCAACGAAATGGACTCAACACCCCATATTAAACGCCTAAGAATGTACCTGACTAGTAAGTATCTTAAAACCTATGAATTGCTATGTGTCTGAAAGAAAATCAAGCGTGTGTACAGGGGCATAAACGCAGCAGTGATAGGATTGGAGAGGTTCGGTGAGCAAATGAAGACCCTTTGAAGTCATATTGCATGGTACCCATTCCACGGGTCTCAACTCTCCAGGTTTAAGGGATTCTGCCTTCAGGTAAAACATGCACGTGTAACCCAGAGTATGATCAACCGTGTGATCGGGAGACGTGTTCCAATATGTCTCAGTTCTCGTCCCCTGGTACTCGGGTGCAACATTCCAGACGCTTTACTAACACTCTCCCGACTTGGAGAGTCAGTGCCTTTAACCTCCTGTTTGGCCCAGTTTGCAATTTCTGCGGAAGATGAACAGGAATAGGGAGAACCAATGAGAGACTAGCTGGAGGTGTCTGGACGGGCAAATTTAACTCTCATTTCCCACCAGGAAGAGGAATTAACCAAAGGCTCAGCGTGCCGTGCCGGAACCAGATTAGGGCCTGAAGCAATCCTGCGGTGTTGCGGCCAGCTCACAAGAAAGCGAGTTGAAGAAAGGAGCTCAGGGGCACTGTAATTCACAAACCTGCAGAGTTATAAATGACAGCTATCGTCCAAAAATATACTGAAGTAAGGCTGCCAAGAGGACTTGAAAGCGGGGCAGAATTGCAGGAAACCGATTTCAGGAGGTAGACTGGATTTGCATTTAAAGCATAGGAAAAGAGGCAGAACGTCCACAATGATGCACTTGGCCAAAAAGGGCGTATGCGTTTTTTCCTGAATATATTCAGGAAAAAACGCATACGCACTTTTTGGCCAACCAAGCAAGCTTGCAAAGGAAATCTGCACTACAATGAAGTCTCACTTCCCCCCGGTCAAAAGGGCCATCTGAAAAAAGTGTAAAATCCAGAAAGGCAGGACAGGCCATGGAGAACTGGGAGCCTTGTTATGCTGATGGGCGGGATGTAAATTGCCAAGAGCCACTCGGGAGAGGTGTATGGTGTTTCCTGAAACATCTAAAAAACAAAGCAACAGAGCCTAGGGCACTTCCACTTATGGTCCTATAGCTTAGGGAAATTAAAATCAAAAAGACACAGCCACCCCAAAGTTTGGGACGGCTCTGTTTACAAGAACCTCGTTTACGGTACAAGTTCAATATCGCAGAAAGTGAAAAATGGATAAAGAAGTTCTGGTACTTACGTACAATGCAATATCACTCAGCAATGAAATCTATGTCATCAGGCCCGTAGCAGCATAATGAGTGGATTCAGGTATGATGATTCTAACTGAAATAAGTCACACAGAAAAAGAAACATCATAAGATATCACTAATATACGGGATGTAAACTTGGCTACACAGGAACTGGATTACAAACAGAACAGGGTCTCAAATTTAGAAAACCAACTTATGGTTGCTTAAGGGGAAAGGTGAGTTGGGGTGCTGCATAAAACCAGAGATTTAAATGAACACAGATAAAGTTCCTTAAGCCAAATATAGAATAGACAAGAACTATTCCTTGCTCAACGAAATGGACTCAACACCACATATTAAACGCCTAAGAATGTACCTGACTAGTAAGTATCTTAAAACCTATGGATTGCTATGTCTCTGAAAGAAAATCAAGCGTGTGTACAGGGGCATAAACGCAGCAGTGATAGGATTGGAGAGGTTCGGTGAGCAAATGAAGACCCTTTGAAGTCATATTGCATGGTACCCATTCCACGGGTCTCAACTCTCCAGGTTTAAGGGATTCTTCCTTCAGCTAAAACATGCACGTGGAACCCAGAGTATGATCAACCGTGTGATCGGGAGACGTGTTCCAATATGTCTCAGTTCTCGTCCCCTGGTACTCGGGTGCAACATTCCAGACGCTTTACTAACACTCTCCCGACTTGGAGAGTCAGTGCCTTTAACCTCCTGTTTGGCCCAGTTTGCAATTTCTGCGGAAGATGAACAGGAATAGGGAGAACCAATGAGAGACTAGCTGGAGGTGTCTGGACGGGCAAATTTAACTCTCATTTCCCACCAGGAAGAGGAATTAACCAAAGGCTCAGCGTGCCGTGCCAGAACCAGATTAGGGCCTGAAGCAATCCTGCGGTGTTGCGGCCAGCTCACAAGAAAGCGAGTTGAAGAAAGGAGCTCAGGGGCACTGTAATTCACAAACCTGCAGAGTTATAAATGACAGCTATCGTCCAAAAATATACTGAAGTAAGGCTGCCAAGAGGACTTGAAAGCGGGGCAGAATTGCAGGAAACCGATTTCAGGAGGTAGACTGGAATTGCATTTAAAGCATAGGAAAAGAGGCAGAACGTCCACAATGATGCACTTGGCCAAAAAGGGCGTATGCGTTTTTTCCTGAATATATTCAGGAAAAAACGCATACGCCCTTTTTGGCCAACCAAGCAAGCTTGCAAAGGAAATCTGCACTACAATGAAGTCTCACTTCCCCCCGGTCAAAAGGGCCATCTGAAAAAAGTGTAAAATCCAGAAAGGCAGGACAGGCCATGGAGAACTGGGAGCCTTGTTATGCTGATGGGCGGGATGTAAATTGCCAAGAGCCACTCGGGAGAGGTGTATGGTGTATCCTGAAACATCTAAAAAACAAAGCAACAGAGCCTAGGGCACTTCCACTTATGGTCCTATAGCTTAGGGAAATTAAAATCAAAAAGACACAGCCACCCCAAAGTTTGGGACAGCTCTGTTTACAAGAACCTCGTTTACGGTACAAGTTCAATATCGCAGAAAGTGAAAAATGGATAAAGAAGTTGTGGTACTTATGTACAATGCAATATCACTCAGCAATGAAATCTATGTCATCAGGCCCGTAGCAGCATAATTAGTGGATTCAGGTATGATGATTCTAACTGAAATAAGTCACACAGAAAAAGAAACATCATAAGATATCACTAATACACGGAATGTAAACTTGGCTACACAGGAACTGGATTACAAAACAGAACAGGGTCTCATATTTAGAAAACCAACTTATGCTTGCTTAAGGGGAAAGGTGAGTTGGGGTGCTGCATCAAACCAGAGATTGAAATGAGCACAGATAAAGTTCCTTAAGCCAAATATGGAATAGACAAGAACTACTCCTTGCTCAACGAAATGGACTCAACACCCCATATTAAACGCCTAAGAATGTACCTGACTAGTAAGTATCTTAAAACCTATGGATTGCTATGTGTCTGAAAGAAAATCAAGCGTGTGTACAGGGGCATAAACGCAGCAGTGATAGGATTGGAGAGGTTCGGTGAGCAAATGAAGACCCTTTGAAGTCATATTGCATGGTACCCATTCCACGGGTCTCAACTCTCCAGGTTTAAGGGATTCTTCCTTCAGCTAAAACATGCACGTGGAACCCAGAGTATGATCAACCGTGTGATCGGGAGACGTGTTCCAATATGTCTCAGTTCTCGTCCCCTGGTACTCGGGTGCAACATTCCAGACGCTTTACTAACACTCTCCCGACTTGGAGAGTCAGTGCCTTTAACCTCCTGTTTGGCCCAGTTTGCAATTTCTGCGGAAGATGAACAGGAATAGGGAGAACCAATGAGAGACTAGCTGGAGGTGTCTGGACGGGCAAATTTAACTCTCATTTCCCACCAGGAAGAGGAATTAACCAAAGGCTCAGCGTGCCGTGCCGGAACCAGATTAGGGCCTGAAGCAATCCTGCGGTGTTGCGGCCAGCTCACAAGAAAGCGAGTTGAAGAAAGGAGCTCAGGGGCACTGTAATTCACAAACCTGCAGAGTTATAAATGACAGCTATCGTCCAAAAATATACTGAAGTAAGGCTGCCAAGAGGACTTGAAAGCGGGGCAGAATTGCAGGAAACCGATTTCAGGAGGTAGACTGGAATTGCATTTAAAGCATAGGAAAAGAGGCAGAACGTCCACAATGATGCACTTGGCCAAAAAGGGCGTATGCGTTTTTTCCTCAGGAAAAAACGCATACGCCCTTTTTGGCCAACCAAGCAAGCTTGCAAAGGAAATCTGAACTACAATGAAGTCTCACTGCCCCCCGGTCAAAAGGGCCATCTGAAAAAAGTGTAAAATCCAGAAAGGCAGGACAGGCCATGGAGAACTGGGAGCCTTGTTATGCTGATGGGCGGGATGTAAATTGCCAAGAGCCACTCGGGAGAGGTGTATGGTGTTTCCTGAAACATCTAAAAAACAAAGCAACAGAGCCTAGGGCACTTCCACTTATGGTCCTATAGCTTAGGGAAATTAAAATCAAAAAGACACAGCCACCCCAAAGTTTGGGACGGCTCTGTTTACAAGAACCTCGTTTACGGTACAAGTTCAATATCGCAGAAAGTGAAAAATGGATAAAGAAGTTGTGGTACTTACGTACAATGCAATATCACTCAGCAATGAAATCTATGTCATCAGGCCCGTAGCAGCATAATGAGTGGATTCAGGTACGATGATTCTAAGTGAAATTAGTCACACAGAAAAAGAAACATCATAAGATATCACTAATACACGGAATGTAAACTTGGCTACACAAGAACTGAATTACAAAACAGAACAGGGTGTCAAATGTAGAAAACCAACTTATGCTTGCTTAAGGGGACGGGTGAGTTGGGGTGCTGCATAAAACCAGAGATTGAAATGAGCACAGATACCGTTCCATAAGCCAAATATGTAATAGACAAGAGCTACTCCTTGCTCAACGAAGTGGACTCAACACCCCATATTAAACGCCTAAGAATATACCTGACTAGTAAGAATCTACCTTACTAGTAAGAATCTTAAAACCTATGGATTTATATGTCTCCGAAAGAGAATCAAGTGTGTGTACAGCGGCATAAACGCAGCAGTGATAGGATTGGTGAGGTTCGGTGAGCAAATGCAGACCCTTTGAAGTCATATTGCATGGTACCCATTCCATGGGTCTCAACTCTCCATGTTTAAGGGATTCTTCCTTCAGCTAAAACATGCATGTGGAACCCAGAGTATGATCCACCATGTGGTCGGAAAACGTGTTCAAATGTGTCTCAGTTTTCGTCCCCTGGTACTCGGGTGCAACATTCCAGACGCTTTACTAACACTCTCCCCACTTGGAGAGTCAGTGCCTTTAACCTCCTGTTTGGCCCAGTTAGCAATTTCTGCGGAAGATGAACAGGAATAGGGAGAACCAATGAGAGATTAGGTGGAGGTGTCCGGACGGGCCAATTTAACTCTCATTTCCCACCAGGAAGAGGAATTAACCAAAGGCTCAGCATGCCGTGCCGGAACCAAACTAGGGCCTGAAGCAATCCTGCGGTGTTGCGGCCAGCTCACAAGAAAGCGAGTTGAAGAAAGGAGCTCAGGGGCACTGTAATTCACAAACCTGCAGAGTTATAAATGACAGCTATCGTCCAAAAATATACTGAAGTAAGGCTGCCAAGAGGACTTGAAAGTGGGGCAGAATTGCAGGAAACCGATTTCAGGAGGTAGACTGGAATTGCATTTAAAGCATAGGAAAAGAGGCAGAACGTCCACAATGATGCACTTGGCCAAAAAGGGCATATGCGTTTTTTCCTGAATATATTCAGGAAAAAACGCATACGCCCTTTTTGGCCAACCAAGCAAGCTTGCAAAGGAAATCTGCACTACAATGAAGTCTCACTTCCCCCCGGTCAAAAGGGCCATCTGAAAAAAGTGTAAAATCCAGAAAGGCAGGACAGGCCATGGAGAACTGGGAGCCTTGTTATGCTGATGGGCGGGATGTAAATTGCCAACAGCCACTGGGGAGAGGTGTATGGTGTTTCCTGAAACATCTAAAAAACAAAGCAACAGAGCCTAGGGCACTTCCACTTATGGTCCTATAGCTTAGGGAAATAAAAATCAAAAAGACACAGCCACCCCAAAGTTTGGGACGGCTCTGTTTACAAGAACCTCGTTTACGGTACAAGTTCAATATCGCAGAAAGTGAAAAATGGATAAAGAAGTTGTGGTACTTACGTACAATGCAATATCACTCAGCAATGAAATCTATGTCATCAGGCCCGTAGCAGCATAATGAGTGGATTCAGGTATGATGATTCTAACTGAAATAAGTCACACAGAAAAAGAAACATCATAAGATATCACTAATACACGGAATGTAAACTTGGCTACACAGGAACTGGATTACAAAACAGAACAGGGTCTCAAATTTAGAAAACCAACTTATGCTTGCTTAAGGGGAAAGGTGAGTTGGGGTGCTGCATCAAACCAGAGATTGAAATGAGCACAGATAAAGTTCCTTAAGCCAAATATGGAATAGACAAGAACTACTCCTTGCTCAACGAAATGGACTCAACACCCCATATTAAACGCCTAAGAATGTACCTGACTAGTAAGTATCTTAAAACCTATGGATTGCTATGTCTCTGAAAGAAAATCAAGCGTGTGTACAGGGGCATAAACGCAGCAGTGATAGGATTGGAGAGGTTCGGTGAGCAAATGAAGACCCTTTGAAGTCATATTGCATGGTACCCATTCCATGGGTCTCAACTCTCCAGGTTTAAGGGATTCTTCCTTCAGCTAAAACATGCACGTGGAACCCAGAGTATGATCAACCGTGTGATCGGGAGACGTGTTCCAATATGTCTCAGTTCTCGTCCCCTGGTACTCGGGTGCAACATTCCACACGCTTTACTAACACTCTCCCGACTTGGAGAGTCAGTGCCTTTAACCTCCTGTTTGGCCCATTTGCAATTTCTGAGGAAGGTGAACAGGAATAGGGAGAACCAATGAGAGACTAGGTGGAGGTGTCTGGACGGGCAAATTTAACTCTCATTTCCCACCAGGAAGAGGAATTAACCAAAGGCTCAGCGTGCCGTGCCGGAACCAGATTAGGGCCTGAAGCAATCCTGCGGTGTTGCGGCCAGCTCACAAGAAAGCGAGTTGAAGAAAGGAGCTCAGGGGCACTGTAATTCACAAACCTGCAGAGTTATAAATGACAGCTATCGTCCAAAAATATACTGAAGTAAGGCTGCCAAGAGGACTTGAAAGCGGGGCAGAATTGCAGGAAACCGATTTCAGGAGGTAGACTGGAATTGCATTTAAAGCATAGGAAAAGAGGCAGAACGTCCACAATGATGCACTTGGCCAAAAAGGGCGTATGAGTTTTTTCCTGAATATATTCAGGAAAAAACGCATACGCCCTTTTTGGCCAACCAAGCAAGCTTGCAAAGGAAATCTGCACTACAATGAAGTCTCACTGCCCCCCGGTCAAAAGGGCCATCTGAAAAAAGTGTAAAATCCAGAAAGGCAGGACAGGCCATGGAGAACTGGGAGCCTTGTTATGCTGATGGGCGGGATGTAAATTGCCAACAGCCACTCGGGAGAGGTGTATGGTGTTTCCTGAAACATCTAAAAAACAAAGCAACAGAGCCTAGGGCACTTCCACTTATGGTCCTATAGCTTAGGGAAATTAAAATCAAAAAGACACAGCCACCCCAAAGTTTGGGACGGCTCTGTTTACAAGAACCTCGTTTACGGTACAAGTTCAATATCGCAGAAAGTGAAAAATGGATAAAGAAGTTGTGGTACTTACGTACAATGCAATATCACTCAGCAATGAAATCTATGTCATCAGGCCCGTAGCAGCATAATGAGTGGATTCAGGTACGATGATTCTAAGTGAAATTAGTCACACAGAAAAAGAAACATCATAAGATATCACTAATACACGGAATGTAAACTTGGCTACACAAGAACTGAATTACAAAACAGAACAGGGTGTCAAATGTAGAAAACCAACTTATGCTTGCTTAAGGGGACGGGTGAGTTGGGGTGCTGCATAAAACCAGAGATTGAAATGAGCACAGATACCGTTCCATAAGCCAAATATGTAATAGACAAGAGCTACTCCTTGCTCAACGAAGTGGACTCAACACCCCATATTAAACGCCTAAGAATATACCTGACTAGTAAGAATCTTAAAACCTATGGATTTATATGTCTCCGAAAGAGAATCAAGCGTGTGTACAGCGGCATAAACGCAGCAGTGATAGGATTGCTGAGGTTCGGTGAGCAAATGCAGACCCTTTGAAGTCATATTGCATGGTACCCATTCCATGGGTCTCAACTCTCCATGTTTAAGGGATTCTTCCTTCAGCTAAAACATGCATGTGGAACCCAGAGTATGATCCACCGTGTGATCGGGAAACGTGTTCAAATGTGTTTCAGTTTTCGTCCCCTGGTACTCGGGTGCAACATTCCAGACGCTTTACTAACACTCTCCCCACTTGGAGAGTCAGTGCCTTTAACCTCCTGTTTGGCCCAGTTTGCAATTTCTGTGGAAAATGAACAGGAATAGGGAGAACCAATGAGAGACTAGGTGGAGGTGTCTGGACGGGCAAATTTAACTCTCATTTCCCACCAGGAAGAGGAATTAACCAAAGGCTCAGCATGCCGTGCCGGAAACAAACTAGGGCCTGAAGCAATCCTGCGGTGTTGCGGCCAGCTCACAAGAAAGCGAGTTGAAGAAAGGAGCTCAGGGGCACTGTAATTCACAAACCTGCAGAGTTATAAATGACAGCTATCTTCCAAAACTATATTGAAGTAAGGCTGCCAAGAGGAGTTGAAAGCGGGGCAGAATTGCAGGAAACCGATTTCAGGAGGTAGACTGGAATTGCATGTAAAGCATAGGAAAAGAGGCAGAACGTCCACAATGATACACTTGGCCAAAAAGGGCGTATGTGTTTTTTCCTGAATATATTCAGGGAAAAACGCATACGCCCTTTTTGGCCAACCAAGCAAGCATGCAAAGGAAATCTGCACTACAATGAAGTCTCACTGCCCCCCGGTCAAAAGGGCCATCTGAAAAAAGTGTAAAATCCAGAAAGGCAGGACAGGCCATGGAGAACTGGGAGCCTTGTTATGCTGATGGGCGGGATGTAAATTGCCAGCAGCCACTCTGGAGAAGTGTATGGTGTTTCCTGAAACATCCAAAAAACAAAGCAACAGAGCCTAGGGCACTTCCACTTATGGTCCTATAGCTTAGGGAAATTAAAATCAAAAAGACACAGCCACCCCAAAGTTTGGGACGGCTCTGTTTACAAGAACCTCGTTTACGGTACAAGTTCAATATCACAGAAAGCGAAAAATGGATAAAGAAGTTGTGGTACTTACGTACAATGCAATATCACTCAGCAATGAAATCTATGTCATCAGGCCCGTAGCAGCATAATGAGTGGATTCAGGTATGATGATTCTAACTGAAATAAGTCACACAGAAAAAGAAACATCATAAGATATCACTAATACACGGAATGTAAACTTGGCTACACAGGAACTGGATTACAAAACAGAACAGGGTCTCAAATTTAGAAAACCAACTTATGCTTGCTTAAGGGGAACGGTGAGTTGGGGTGCTGCACCAAACCAGAGATTGAAATGAGCACAGATAAAGTTCCTTAAGCCAAATATGGAATAGACAAGAACTACTCCTTGCTCAACGAAATGGACTCAACACCCCATATTAAACGCCTAAGAATGTACCTGACTAGTAAGTATCTTAAAACCTATGAATTGCTATGTGTCTGAAAGAAAATCAAGCGTGTGTACAGGGGCATAAACGCAGCAGTGATAGGATTGGAGAGGTTCGGTGAGCAAATGAAGACCCTTTGAAGTCATATTGCATGGTACCCATTCCACGGGTCTCAACTCTCCAGGTTTAAGGGATTCTGCCTTCAGGTAAAACATGCACGTGTAACCCAGAGTATGATCAACCGTGTGATCGGGAGACGTGTTCCAATATGTCTCAGTTCTCGTCCCCTGGTACTCGGGTGCAACATTCCAGACGCTTTACTAACACTCTCCCGACTTGGAGAGTCAGTGCCTTTAACCTCCTGTTTGGCCCAGTTTGCAATTTCTGCGGAAGATGAACAGGAATAGGGAGAACCAATGAGAGACTAGCTGGAGGTGTCTGGACGGGCAAATTAAACTCTCATTTCCCACCAGGAAGAGGAATTAACCAAAGGCTCAGCGTGCCGTGCCGGAACCAGATTAGGGCCTGAAGCAATCCTGCGGTGTTGCGGCTAGCTCACAAGAAAGCGAGTTGAAGAAAGGAGCTCAGGGGCACTGTAATTCACAAACCTGCAGAGTTATAAATGACAGCTATCGTCCAAAAATATACTGAAGTAAGGCTGCCAAGAGGACTTGAAAGCGGGGCAGAATTGCAGGAAACCGATTTCAGGAGGTAGACTGGAATTGCATTTAAAGCATAGGAAAAGAGGCAGAACGTCCACAATGATGCACTTGGCCAAAAAGGGCGTATGCGTTTTTTCCTGAATATATTCAGGAAAAAACGCATACGCCCTTTTTTGCCAACTAAGCAAGCTTGCAAAGGAAATCTGCACTACAATGAAGTCTCACTTCCCCCCGGTCAAAAGGGCCATCTGAAAAAAGTGTAAAATCCAGAAAGGCAGGACAGGCCATGGAGAACTGGGAGCCTTGTTATGCTGATGGGCGGGATGTAAATTGCCAAGAGCCACTCTTGAGAGGTGTATGGTGTTTCCTGAAACATCTAAAAAACAAAGCAACAGAGCCTAGGGCACTTCCACTTATGGTCCTATAGCTTAGGGAAATTAAAATCAAAAAGACACAGCCACCCCAAAGTTTGGGACGGCTCTGTTTACAAGAACCTCGTTTACGGTACAAGTTCAATATCGCAGAAAGTGAAAAATGGATAAAGAAGTTGTGGTACTTACGTACAATGCAATATCACTCAGCAATGAAATCTATGTCATCAGGCCCGTAGCAGCATAATGAGTGGATTCAGGTATGATGATTCTAACTGAAATAAGTCACACAGAAAAAGAAACATCATAAGATATCACTAATACACGGAATGTAAACTTGGCTACACAGGAACTGGATTACAAAACAGAACAGGGTCTCAAATTTAGAAAACCAACTTATGCTTGCTTAAGGGGAAAGGTGAGTTGGGGTGCTGCATCAAACCAGAGATTGAAATGAGCACAGATAAAGTTCCTTAAGCCAAATATGGAATAGACAAGAACTACTCCTTGCTCAACGAAATGGTCTCAACACCCCATATTAAACGCCTAAGAATGTACCTGACTAGTAAGTATCTTAAAACCTATGGATTGCTATGTCTCTGAAAGAAAATCAAGCGTGTGTACAGGGGCATAAACGCAGCAGTGATAGGATTGGAGAGGTTCGGTGAGCAAATGAAGACCCTTTGAAGTCATATTGCATGGTACCCATTCCACGGGTCTCAACTCTCCAGGTTTAAGGGATTCTGCCTTCAGGTAAAACATGCACGTGTAACCCAGAGTATGATCAACCGTGTGATCGGGAGACGTGTTCCAATATGTCTCAGTTCTCGTCCCCTGGTACTCGGGTGCAACATTCCAGACGCTTTACTAACACTCTCCCGACTTGGAGAGTCAGTGCCTTTAACCTCCTGTTTGGCCCAGTTTGCAATTTCTGCGGAAGATGAACAGGAATAGGGAGAACCAATGAGAGACTAGCTGGAGGTGTCTGGACGGGCAAATTTAACTCTCATTTCCCACCAGGAAGAGGAATTAACCAAAGGCTCAGCGTGCCGTGCCGGAACCAGATTAGGGCCTGAAGCAATCCTGCGGTGTTGCGGCCAGCTCACAAGAAAGCGAGTTGAAGAAAGGAGCTCAGGGGCACTGTAATTCACAAACCTGCAGAGTTATAAATGACAGCTATCGTCCAAAAATATACTGAAGTAAGGCTGCCAAGAGGACTTGAAAGCGGGGCAGAATTGCAGGAAACCGATTTCAGGAGGTAGACTGGAATTGCATTTAAAGCATAGGAAAAGAGGCAGAACGTCCACAATGATGCACTTGGCCAAAAAGGGCGTATGAGTTTTTTCCTGAATATATTCAGGAAAAAACGCATACGCCCTTTTTGGCCAACCAAGCAAGCTTGCAAAGGAAATCTGCACTACAATGAAGTCTCACTGCCCCCCGGTCAAAAGGGCCATCTGAAAAAAGTGTAAAATCCAGAAAGGCAGGACAGGCCATGGAGAACTGGGAGCCTTGTTATGCTGATGGGCGGGATGTAAATTGCCAACAGCCACTCGGGAGAGGTGTATGGTGTTTCCTGAAACATCTAAAAAACAAAGCAACAGAGCCTAGGGCACTTCCACTTATGGTCCTATAGCTTAGGGAAATTAAAATCAAAAAGACACAGCCACCCCAAAGTTTGGGACGGCTCTGTTTACAAGAACCTCGTTTACGGTACAAGTTCAATATCGCAGAAAGTGAAAAATGGATAAAGAAGTTGTGGTACTTACGTACAATGCAATATCACTCAGCAATGAAATCTATGTCATCAGGCCCGTAGCAGCATAATGAGTGGATTCAGGTACGATGATTCTAAGTGAAATTAGTCACACAGAAAAAGAAACATCATAAGATATCACTAATACACGGAATGTAAACTTGGCTACACAAGAACTGAATTACAAAACAGAACAGGGTGTCAAATGTAGAAAACCAACTTATGCTTGCTTAAGGGGACGGGTGAGTTGGGGTGCTGCATAAAACCAGAGATTGAAATGAGCACAGATACCGTTCCATAAGCCAAATATGTAATAGACAAGAGCTACTCCTTGCTCAACGAAGTGAACTCAACACCCCATATTAAACGCCTAAGAATATACCTGACTAGTAAGAATCTACCTTACTAGTAAGAATCTTAAAACCTATGGATTTATATGTCTCCGAAAGAGAATCAAGTGTGTGTACAGCGGCATAAACGCAGCAGTGATAGGATTGATGAGGTTCGGTGAGCAAATGCAGACCCTTTGAAGTCATATTGCATGGTACCCATTCCATGGGTCTCAACTCTCCATGTTTAAGGGATTCTTCCTTCAGCTAAAACATGCATGTGGAACCCAGAGTATGATCCACCATGTGGTCGGAAAACGTGTTCAAATGTGTCTCAATTTTCGTCCCCTGGTACTCGGGTGCAACATTCCAGACGCTTTACTAACACTCTCCCCACTTGGAGAGTCAGTGCCTTTAACCTCCTGTTTGGCCCAGTTAGCAATTTCTGCGGAAGATGAACAGGAATAGGGAGAACCAATGAGAGATTAGGTGGAGGTGTCCGGACGGGCCAATTTAACTCTCATTTCCCACCAGGAAGAGGAATTAACCAAAGGCTCAGCATGCCGTGCCGGAACCAAACTAGGGCCTGAAGCAATCCTGCGGTGTTGCGGCCAGCTCACAAGAAAGCGAGTTGAAGAAAGGAGCTCAGGGGCACTGTAATTCACAAACCTGCAGAGTTATAAATGACAGCTATCTTCCAAAAATATATTGAATTAGGATGCCAAGAGGAGTTGAAAGCAGGGCAGAATTGCAGGAAACCGATTTCAGGAGGTAGACTGGAATTGCATGTAAAGCATAGGAAAAGAGGCAGAACGTCCACAATGATGCACTTGGCCAAAAAGGGCGTATGCGTTTTTTCCTGAATATATTCAGGAAAAAACGCATACGCCCTTTTTGGCCAACCAAGCAAGCTTGCAAAGGAAATCTGCACTACAATGAAGTCTCACTGCCCCCCGGTCAAAAGGGCCATCTGAAAAAAGTGTAAAATCCAGAAAGGTAGGACAGGCCATGGAGAACTGGGAGCCTAGTTATGCTGATGGGCGGGATGTAAATTGCCAGCAGCCACTCTGGAGAAGTGTATGGTGTTTCCTGAAACATCCAAAAAACAAAGCAACAGAGCCTAGGGCACTTCCACTTATTGTCCTATAGCTTAGGGAAATTAAAATCAAAAAGACACAGCCACCCCAAAGTTTGGGACGGCTCTGTTTACAAGAACCTCGTTTACGGTACAAGTTCTTTATCACAGAAAGCGAAAAATGGATAAAGAAATTGTGGTACTTACGTACAATGCAATATCACTCAGCAATGAAATCTATGCCAACAGGCCCGTAGCAGCATAATGAGTGGATTCAGGTACGATGATTCTAAGTGAAATTAGTCACACAGAGAAAGAAACATCATAAGATATCACTAATACACGGAATGTAAACTTGGCTACACAAGAACTGAATTACAAAACAGAACAGGGTGTCAAATGTAGAAAACCAACTTATGCTTGCTTAAGGGGACGGGTGAGTTGGGGTGCTGCATAAAACCAGAGATTGAAATGAGCACAGATACCGTTCCATAAGCCAAATATGTAATAGACAAGAGCTACTCCTTGCTCAACGAAGTGAACTCAACACCCCATATTAAACGCCTAAGAATATACCTGACTAGTAAGAATCTACCTTACTAGTAAGAATCTTAAAACCTATGGATTTATATGTCTCCGAAAGAGAATCAAGTGTGTGTACAGCGGCATAAACGCAGCAGTGATAGGATTGATGAGGTTCGGTGAGCAAATGCAGACCCTTTGAAGTCATATTGCATGGTACCCATTCCATGGGTCTCAACTCTCCATGTTTAAGGGATTCTTCCTTCAGCTAAAACATGCATGTGGAACCCAGAGTATGATCCATCATGTGGACGGAAAACGTGTTCAAATGTGTCTCAGTTTTCGTCCCCTGGTACTCGGGTGCAACATTCCAGACGCTTTACTAACACTCTCCCCACTTGGAGAGTCAGTGCCTTTAACCTCCTGTTTGGCCCAGTTAGCAATTTCTGCGGAAGATGAACAGGAATAGGGAGAACCAATGAGAGATTAGGTGGAGGTGTCCGGACGGGCCAATTTAACTCTCATTTCCCACCAGGAAGAGGAATTAACCAAAGGCTCAGCATGCCGTGCCGGAACCAAACTAGGGCCTGAAGCAATCCTGCGGTGTTGCGGCCAGCTCACAAGAAAGCGAGTTGAAGAAAGGAGCTCAGGGGCACTGTAATTCACAAACCTGCAGAGTTATAAATGACAGCTATCTTCCAAAAATATATTGAATTAGGATGCCAAGAGGAGTTGAAAGCAGGGCAGAATTGCAGGAAACCGATTTCAGGAGGTAGACTGGAATTGCATGTAAAGCATAGGAAAAGAGGCAGAACGTCCACAATGATGCACTTGGCCAAAAAGGGCGTATGCGTTTTTTCCTGAATATATTCAGGAAAAAACGCATACGCCCTTTTTGGCCAACCAAGCAAGCTTGCAAAGGAAATCTGCACTACAATGAAGTCTCACTGCCCCCCGGTCAAAAGGGCCATCTGAAAAAAGTGTAAAATCCAGAAAGGTAGGACAGGCCATGGAGAACTGGGAGCCTAGTTATGCTGATGGGCGGGATGTAAATTGCCAGCAGCCACTCTGGAGAAGTGTATGGTGTTTCCTGAAACATCCAAAAAACAAAGCAACAGAGCCTAGGGCACTTCCACTTATGGTCCTATAGCTTAGGGAAATTAAAATCAAAAAGACACAGCCACCCCAAATTTTGGGACGGCTCTGTTTACAAGAACCTCGTTTACGGTACAAGTTCAATATCACAGAAAGCGAAAAATGGATAAAGAAACTGTGGTACTTACGTACAATGCAATATCACTCAGCAATGAAATCTATGTCATCAGGCCCGTAGCAGCATAATGAGTGGATTCAGGTACGATGATTCTAAGTGAAATTAGTCACACAGAAAAAGAAACATCATAAGATATCACTAATACACGGAATGTAAACTTGGCTACACAAGAACTGAATTACAAAACAGAACAGGGTGTCAAATGTAGAAAACCAACTTATGCTTGCTTAAGGGGACGGGTGAGTTGGGGTGCTGCATAAAACCAGAGATTGAAATGAGCACAGATACCGTTCCATAAGCCAAATATGTAATAGACAAGAGCTACTCCTTGCTCAACGAAGTGGACTCAACACCCCATATTAAACGCCTAAGAATATACCTGACTAGTAAGAATCTACCTGACTAGTAAGAATCTTAAAACCTATGGATTTATATGTCTCCGAAAGAGAATCAAGCGTGTGTACAGCGGCATAAACGCAGCAGTGATAGGATTGCTGAGGTTCGGTGAGCAAATGCAGACCCTTTGAAGTCATATTGCATGGTACCCATTCCATGGGTCTCAACTCTCCATGTTTAAGGGATTCTTCCTTCAGCTAAAACATGCATGTGGAACCCAGAGTATGATCCACCGTGTGATCGGGAAACGTGTTCAAATGTGTTTCAGTTTTCGTCCCCTGGTACTCGGGTGCAACATTCCAGACGCTTTACTAACACTCTCCCCACTTGGAGAGTCAGTGCCTTTAACCTCCTGTTTGGCCCAGTTTGCAATTTCTGTGGAAAATGAACAGGAATAGGGAGAACCAATGAGAGACTAGGTGGAGGTGTCTGGACGGGCAAATTTAACTCTCATTTCCCACCAGGAAGAGGAATTAACCAAAGGCTCAGCATGCCGTGCCGGAACCAAACTAGGGCCTGAAGCAATCCTGCGGTGTTGCGGCCAGCTCACAAGAAAGCGAGTTGAAGAAAGGAGCTCAGGGGCACTGTAATTCACAAACCTGCAGAGTTATAAATGACAGCTATCTTCCAAAACTATATTGAAGTAAGGCTGCCAAGAGGAGTTGAAAGCGGGGCAGAATTGCAGGAAACCGATTTCAGGAGGTAGACTGGAATTGCATGTAAAGCATAGGAAAAGAGGCAGAACGTCCACAATGATACACTTGGCCAAAAAGGGCGTATGTGTTTTTTCCTGAATATATTCAGGGAAAAACGCATACGCCCTTTTTGGCCAACCAAGCAAGCATGCAAAGGAAATCTGCACTACAATGAAGTCTCACTGCCCCCCGGTCAAAAGGGCCATCTGAAAAAAGTGTAAAATCCAGAAAGGCAGGACAGGCCATGGAGAACTGGGAGCCTTGTTATGCTGATGGGCGGGATGTAAATTGCCAGCAGCCACTCTGGAGAAGTGTATGGTGTTTCCTGAAACATCCAAAAAACAAAGCAACAGAGCCTAGGGCACTTCCACTTATGGTCCTATAGCTTAGGGAAATTAAAATCAAAAAGACACAGCCACCCCAAAGTTTGGGACGGCTCTGTTTACAAGAACCTCGTTTACGGTACAAGTTCAATATCACAGAAAGCGAAAAATGGATAAAGAAGTTGTGGTACTTACGTACAATGCAATATCACTCAGCAATGAAATCTATGTCATCAGGCCCGTAGCAGCATAATGAGTGGATTCAGGTATGATGATTCTAACTGAAATAAGTCACACAGAAAAAGAAACATCATAAGATATCACTAATACACGGAATGTAAACTTGGCTACACAGGAACTGGATTACAAAACAGAACAGGGTCTCAAATTTAGAAAACCAACTTATGCTTGCTTAAGGGGAACGGTGAGTTGGGGTGCTGCACCAAACCAGAGATTGAAATGAGCACAGATAAAGTTCCTTAAGCCAAATATGGAATAGACAAGAACTACTCCTTGCTCAACGAAATGGACTCAACACCCCATATTAAACGCCTAAGAATGTACCTGACTAGTAAGTATCTTAAAACCTATGAATTGCTATGTGTCTGAAAGAAAATCAAGCGTGTGTACAGGGGCATAAACGCAGCAGTGATAGGATTGGAGAGGTTCGGTGAGCAAATGAAGACCCTTTGAAGTCATATTGCATGGTACCCATTCCACGGGTCTCAACTCTCCAGGTTTAAGGGATTCTGCCTTCAGGTAAAACATGCACGTGTAACCCAGAGTATGATCAACCGTGTGATCGGGAGACGTGTTCCAATATGTCTCAGTTCTCGTCCCCTGGTACTCGGGTGCAACATTCCAGACGCTTTACTAACACTCTCCCGACTTGGAGAGTCAGTGCCTTTAACCTCCTGTTTGGCCCAGTTTGCAATTTCTGCGGAAGATGAACAGGAATAGGGAGAACCAATGAGAGACTAGCTGGAGGTGTCTGGACGGGCAAATTAAACTCTCATTTCCCACCAGGAAGAGGAATTAACCAAAGGCTCAGCGTGCCGTGCCGGAACCAGATTAGGGCCTGAAGCAATCCTGCGGTGTTGCGGCTAGCTCACAAGAAAGCGAGTTGAAGAAAGGAGCTCAGGGGCACTGTAATTCACAAACCTGCAGAGTTATAAATGACAGCTATCGTCCAAAAATATACTGAAGTAAGGCTGCCAAGAGGACTTGAAAGCGGGGCAGAATTGCAGGAAACCGATTTCAGGAGGTAGACTGGAATTGCATTTAAAGCATAGGAAAAGAGGCAGAACGTCCACAATGATGCACTTGGCCAAAAAGGGCGTATGCGTTTTTTCCTGAATATATTCAGGAAAAAACGCATACGCCCTTTTTTGCCAACTAAGCAAGCTTGCAAAGGAAATCTGCACTACAATGAAGTCTCACTTCCCCCCGGTCAAAAGGGCCATCTGAAAAAAGTGTAAAATCCAGAAAGGCAGGACAGGCCATGGAGAACTGGGAGCCTTGTTATGCTGATGGGCGGGATGTAAATTGCCAAGAGCCACTCTTGAGAGGTGTATGGTGTTTCCTGAAACATCTAAAAAACAAAGCAACAGAGCCTAGGGCACTTCCACTTATGGTCCTATAGCTTAGGGAAATTAAAATCAAAAAGACACAGCCACCCCAAAGTTTGGGACAGCTCTGTTTACAAGAACCTCGTTTACGGTACAAGTTCAATATCGCAGAAAGTGAAAAATGGATAAAGAAGTTGTGGTACTTACGTACAATGCAATATCACTCAGCAATGAAATCTATGTCATCAGGCCCGTAGCAGCATAATGAGTGGATTCAGGTATGATGATTCTAACTGAAATAAGTCACACAGAAAAAGAAACATCATAAGATATCACTAATACACGGAATGTAAACTTGGCTACACAGGAACTGGATTACAAAACAGAACAGGGTCTCAAATTTAGAAAACCAACTTATGCTTGCTTAAGGGGAAAGGTGAGTTGGGGTGCTGCATAAAACCAGAGATTGAAATGAGCACAGATAAAGTTCCTTAAGCCAAATATGGAATAGACAAGAACTACTCCTTGCTCAACGAAATGGTCTCAACACCCCATATTAAACGCCTAAGAATGTACCTGACTAGTAAGTATCTTAAAACCTATGGATTGCTATGTCTCTGAAAGAAAATCAAGCGTGTGTACAGGGGCATAAACGCAGCAGTGATAGGATTGGAGAGGTTCGGTGAGCAAATGAAGACCCTTTGAAGTCATATTGCATGGTACCCATTCCACGGGTCTCAACTCTCCAGGTTTAAGGGATTCTTCCTTCAGCTAAAACATGCACGTGGAACCCAGAGTATGATCAACCGTGTGATCGGGAGACGTGTTCCAATATGTCTCAGTTCTCGTCCCCTGGTACTCGGGTGCAACATTCCAGACGCTTTACTAACACTCTCCCGACTTGGAGAGTCAGTGCCTTTAACCTCCTGTTTGGCCCAGTTTGCAATTTCTGCGGAAGATGAACAGGAATAGGGAGAACCAATGAGAGACTAGCTGGAGGTGTCTGGACGGGCAAATTTAACTCTCATTTCCCACCAGGAAGAGGAATTAACCAAAGGCTCAGCGTGCCGTGCCGGAACCAGATTAGGGCCTGAAGCAATCCTGCGGTGTTGCGGCCAGCTCACAAGAAAGCGAGTTGAAGAAAGGAGCTCAGGGGCACTGTAATTCACAAACCTGCAGAGTTATAAATGACAGCTATCGTCCAAAAATATACTGAAGTAAGGCTGCCAAGAGGACTTGAAAGCGGGGCAGAATTGCAGGAAACCGATTTCAGGAGGTAGACTGGAATTGCATTTAAAGCATAGGAAAAGAGGCAGAACGTCCACAATGATGCACTTGGCCAAAAAGGGCGTATGCGTTTTTTCCTGAATATATTCAGGAAAAAACGCATACGCACTTTTTGGCCAACCAAGCAAGCTTGCAAAGGAAATCTGCACTACAATGAATTCTCACTTCCCCCCGGTCAAAAGGGCCATCTGAAAAAAGTGTAAAATCCAGAAAGGCAGGACAGGCCATGGAGAACTGGGAGCCTTGTTATGCTGATGGGCGGGATGTATATTGCCAAGAGCCACTCGGGAGAGGTGTATGGTGTTTCCTGAAACATCTAAAAAACAAAGCAACAGAGCCTAGGGCACTTCCACTTATGGTCCTATAGCTTAGGGAAATTAAAATCAAAAAGACACAGCCACCCCAAAGTTTGGGACAGCTCTGTTTACAAGAACCTCGTTTACGGTACAAGTTCAATATCGCAGAAAGTGAAAAATGGATAAAGAAGTTCTGGGACTTACGTACAATGCAATATCACTCAGCAATGAAATCTATGTCATCAGGCCCGTAGCAGCATAATTAGTGGATTCAGGTATGATGATTCTAACTGAAATAAGTCACACAGAAAAAGAAACATCATAAGATATCACTAATACAAGGAATGTAAACTTGGCTACACAGGAACTGGATTACAAAACACAATAGGGTCTCAAATTTAGAAAACCAACTTATGCTTGCTTAAGGGGAAAGGTGAGTTGGGGTGCTGCATCAAACCAGAGATTGAAATGAGCACAGATAAAGTTCCTTAAGCCAAATATGGAATAGACAAGAACTACTCCTTGCTCAACGAAATGGACTCAACACCCCATATTAAACGCCTAAGAATGTACCTGACTAGTAAGTATCTTAAAACCTATGGATTGCTTTGTGTCTGAAAGAAAATCAAGCGTGTGTACAGGGGCATAAACGAAGCAGTGATAGGATTGGAGACGTTCGGTGAGCAAATGAAGACCCTTTGAAGAAATATTGCATGGTACCCATTCCACGGGTCTCAACTCTCCAGGTTTAAGGGATTCTGCCTTCAGGTAAAACATGCACGTGGAACCCAGAGTATGATCAACCGTGTGATCGGGAGACGTGTTCCAATATGTCTCAGTTCTCGTCCCCTGGTACTCGGGTGCAACATTCCACACACTTTACTAACACTCTCCCGACTTGGAGAGTCAGTGCCTTTAACCTCCTGTTTTACCCATTTGCAATTTCTGAGGAAGGTGAACAGGAATAGGGAGAACCAATGAGAGACTAGGTGGAGGTGTCTGGACGGGCAAATTTAACTCTCATTTCCCACCAGGAAGAGGAATTAACCAAAGGCTCAGCGTGCCGTGCCGGAACCAGATTAGGGCCTGAAGCAATCCTGCGGTGTTGCGGACAGCTCACAAGAAAGCGAGTTGAAGAAAGGAGCTCAGGGGCACTGTAATTCACAAACCTGCAGAGTTATAAATGACAGCTATCGTCCAAAAATATACTGAAGTAAGGCTGCCAAGAGGACTTGAAAGCGGGGCAGAATTGCAGGAAACCGATTTCAGGAGGTAGACTGGAATTGCATTTAAAGCATAGGAAAAGAGGCAGAACGTCCACAATGATGCGCTTGGCCAAAAAGGGCGTATGCGTTTTTTCCTGAATATATTCAGGAAAAAACGCATACGCCCTTTTTGGCCAACCAAGCAAGCTTGCAAAGGAAATCTGAACTACAATGAAGTCTCACTTCGCCCCGGTCAAAAGGGCCATCTGAAAAAAGTGTAAAATCCAGAAAGGCAGGACAGGCCATGGAGAACTGGGAGCCTTGTTATGCTGATGGGCGGGATGTAAATTGCCAACAGCCACTCGGGAGAGGTGTATGGTGTTTCCTGAAACATCTAAAAAACAAAGCAACAGAGCCTAGGGCACTTCCACTTATGGTCCTATAGCTTAGGGAAATTAAAATCAAAAAGACACAGCCACCCCAAAGTTTGGGACGGCTCTGTTTACAAGAACCTCGTTTACGGTACAAGTTCAATATCGCAGAAAGTGAAAAATGGATAAAGAAGTTGTGGTACTTACGTACAATGCAATATCACTCAGCAATGAAATCTATGTCATCAGGCCCGTAGCAGCATAATGAGTGGATTCAGGTATGATGATTCTAACTGAAATAAGTCACACAGAAAAAGAAACATCATAAGATATCACTAATACACGGAATGTAAACTTGGCTACACAGGAACTGGATTACAAAACAGAACAGGGTCTCAAATTTAGAAAACCAACTTATGCTTGCTTAAGGGGAAAGGTGAGTTGGGGTGCTGCATCAAACCAGAGATTGAAATGAGCACAGATAAAGTTCCTTAAGCCAAATATGGAATAGACAAGAACTACTCCTTGCTCAACGAAATGGACTCAACACCCCATATTAAACGCCGAAAAATGTACCTGACTAGTAAGTATTTTAAAACCTATGGATTGCTATGTCTCTGAAAGAAAATCAAGCGTGTGTACAGGGGCATAAAAGCAGCAGTGATAGGATTGGAGAGGTTCGGTGAGCAAATGAAGACCCTTTGAAGTCATATTGCATGGTACCCATTCCACGGGTCTCAACTCTCCAGGTTTAAGGGATTCTTCCTTCAGCTAAAACATGCACGTGGAACCCAGAGTATGATCAACCGTGTGATCGGGAGACGTGTTCCAATATGTCTCAGTTCTCGTCCCCTGGTACTCGGGTGCAACATTCCACACGCTTTACTAACACTCTCCCGACTTGGAGAGTCAGTGCCTTTAACCTCCTGTTTGGCCCATTTGCAATTTCTGAGGAAGGTGAACAGGAATAGGGAGAACCAATGAGAGACTAGGTGGAGGTGTCTGGACGGGCAAATTTAACTCTCATTTCCCACCAGGAAGAGGAATTAACCAAAGGCTCAGCGTGCCGTGCCGGAACCAGATTAGGGCCTGAAGCAATCCTGCGGTGTTGCGGCCAGCTCACAAGAAAGCGAGTTGAAGAAAGGAGCTCAGGGGCACTGTAATTCACAAACCTGCAGAGTTATAAATGACAGCTATCGTCCAAAAATATACTGAAGTAAGGCTGCCAAGAGGACTTGAAAGCGGGGCAGAATTGCAGGAAACCGATTTCAGGAGGTAGACTGGAATTGCATTTAAAGCATAGGAAAAGAGGCAGAACGTCCACAATGATGCACTTGGCCAAAAAGGGCGTATGCGTTTTTTCCTGAATATATTCAGGAAAAAACGCATACGCCCTTTTTGGCCAACCAAGCAAGCTTGCAAAGGAAATCTGCACTACAATGAAGTCTCACTGCCCCCCGGTCAAAAGGGCCATCTGAAAAAAGTGTAAAATCCAGAAAGGCAGGACAGGCCATGGTGAACTGGGAGCCTTGTTATGCTGATGGGCGGGATGTAAATTGCCAACAGCCACTCGGGAGAGGTGTATGGTGTTTCCTGAAACATCTAAAAAACAAAGCAACAGAGCCTAGGGCACTTCCACTTATGGTCCTATAGCTTAGGGAAATTAAAATCAAAAAGACACAGCCACCCCAAAGTTTGGGACGGCTCTGTTTACAAGAACCTCGTTTACGGTACAAGTTCAATATCGCAGAAAGTGAAAAATGGATAAAGAAGTTGTGGTACTTACGTACAATGCAATATCACTCAGCAATGAAATCTATGTCATCAGGCCCGTAGCAGCATAATGAGTGGATTCAGGTACGATGATTCTAAGTGAAATTAGTCACACAGAAAAAGAAACATCATAAGATATCACTAATACACGGAATGTAAACTTGGCTACACAAGAACTGAATTACAAAACAGAACAGGGTGTCAAATGTAGAAAACCAACTTATGCTTGCTTAAGGGGACGGGTGAGTTGGGGTGCTGCATAAAACCAGAGATTGAAATGAGCACAGATACCGTTCCATAAGCCAAATATGTAATAGACAAGAGCTACTCCTTGCTCAACGAAGTGGACTCAACACCCCATATTAAACGCCTAAGAATATACCTGACTAGTAAGAATCTACCTTACTAGTAAGAATCTTAAAACCTATGGATTTATATGTCTCCGAAAGAGAATCAAGTGTGTGTACAGCGGCATAAACGCAGCAGTGATAGGATTGGTGAGGTTCGGTGAGCAAATGCAGACCCTTTGAAGTCATATTGCATGGTACCCATTCCATGGGTCTCAACTCTCCATGTTTAAGGGATTCTTCCTTCAGCTAAAACATGCATGTGGAACCCAGAGTATGATCCACCATGTGGTCGGAAAACGTGTTCAAATGTGTCTCAGTTTTCGTCCCCTGGTACTCGGGTGCAACATTCCAGACGCTTTACTAACACTCTCCCCACTTGGAGAGTCAGTGCCTTTAACCTCCTGTTTGGCCCAGTTAGCAATTTCTGCGGAAGATGAACAGGAATAGGGAGAACCAATGAGAGATTAGGTGGAGGTGTCCGGACGGGCCAATTTAACTCTCATTTCCCACCAGGAAGAGGAATTAACCAAAGGCTCAGCATGCCGTGCCGGAACCAAACTAGGGCCTGAAGCAATCCTGCGGTGTTGCGGCCAGCTCACAAGAAAGCGAGTTGAAGAAAGGAGCTCAGGGGCACTGTAATTCACAAACCTGCAGAGTTATAAATGACAGCTATCTTCCAAAAATATATTGAATTAGGATGCCAAGAGGAGTTGAAAGCAGGGCAGAATTGCAGGAAACCGATTTCAGGAGGTAGACTGGAATTGCATGTAAAGCATAGGAAAAGAGGCAGAACGTCCACAATGATGCACTTCGCCAAAAAGGGCGTATGAGTTTTTTCCTGAATATATTCAGGAAAAAACGCATACGCACTTTTTGGCCAACCAAGCAAGCTTGCAAAGGAAATCTGCACTACAATGAAGTCTCACTGCCCCCCGGTCAAAAGGGCCATCTGAAAAAAGTGTAAAATCCAGAAAGGCAGGACAGGCCATGGAGAACTGGGAGCCTAGTTATGCTGATGGGCGGGATGTAAATTGCCAGCAGCCACTCTGGAGAAGTGTATGGTGTTTCCTGAAACATCCAAAAAACAAAGCAACAGAGCCTAGGGCACTTCCACTTATTGTCCTATAGCTTAGGGAAATTAAAATCAAAAAGACACAGCCACCCCAAAGTTTGGGACGGCTCTGTTTACAAGAACCTCGTTTACGGTACAAGTTCTTTATCACAGAAAGCGAAAAATGGATAAAGAAATTGTGGTACTTACGTACAATGCAATATCACTCAGCAATGAAATCTATGTCAACAGGCCCGTAGCAGCATAATGAGTGGATTCAGGTACGATGATTCTAAGTGAAATTAGTCACACAGAGAAAGAAACATCATAAGATATCACTAATACACGGAATGTAAACTTGGCTACACAAGAACTGAATTACAAAACAGAACAGGGTGTCAAATGTAGAAAACCAACTTATGCTTGCTTAAGGGGACGGGTGAGTTGGGGTGCTGCATAAAACCAGAGATTGAAATGAGCACAGATACCGTTCCATAAGCCAAATATGTAATAGACAAGAGCTACTCCTTGCTCAACGATGTGGACTCAACACTCCATATTAAACGCCTAAGAATATACCTGACTAGTAAGAATCTTAAAACCTATGGATTTATATGTCTCCGAAAGAGAATCAAGCGTGTGTACAGCGGCATAAACGCAGCAGTGATAGGATTGCTGAGGTTCGGTGAGCAAATGCAGACCCTTTGAAGTCATATTGCATGGTACCCATTCCATGGGTCTCAACTCTCCATGTTTAAGGGATTCTTCCTTCAGCTAAAACATGCATGTGGAACCCAGAGTATGATCCACCGTGTGATCGGGAAACGTGTTCAAATGTGTTTCAGTTTTCGTCCCCTGGTACTCGGGTGCAACATTCCAGACGCTTTACTAACACTCTCCCCACTTGGAGAGTCAGTGCCTTTAACCTCCTGTTTGGCCCAGTTTGCAATTTCTGTGGAAAATGTACAGGAATAGGGAGAACCAATGAGAGACTAGGTGGAGGTGTCCGGACGGGCAAATTTAACTCTCATTTCCCACCAGGAAGAGGAATTAACCAAAGGCTCAGCATGCCGTGCCGGAACCATCTAGGGCCTGAAGCAATTCTGCGGTGTTGCGGCCAGCTCACAAGAAAGCGAGTTGAAGAAAGGAGCTCAGGGGCACTGTAATTCACAAACCTGCAGAGTTATAAATGACAGCTATCGTCCAAAAATATACTGAAGTAAGGCTGCCAAGAGGACTTGAAAGTGGGGCAGAATTGCAGGAAACCGATTTCAGGAGGTAGACTGGAATTGCATTTAAAGCATAGGAAAAGAGGCAGAACGTCCACAATGATGCACTTGGCCAAAAAGGGCATATGCGTTTTTTCCTGAATATATTCAGGAAAAAACGCATACGCCCTTTTTGGCCAACCAAGCAAGCTTGCAAAGGAAATCTGCACTACAATGAAGTCTCACTTCCCCCCGGTCAAAAGGGCCATCTGAAAAAAGTGTAAAATCCAGAAAGGCAGGACAGGCCATGGAGAACTGGGAGCCTTGTTATGCTGATGGGCGGGATGTAAATTGCCAACAGCCACTGGGGAGAGGTGTATGGTGTTTCCTGAAACATCTAAAAAACAAAGCAACAGAGCCTAGGGCACTTCCACTTATGGTCCTATAGCTTAGGGAAATAAAAATCAAAAAGACACAGCCACCCCAAAGTTTGGGACGGCTCTGTTTACAAGAACCTCGTTTACGGTACAAGTTCAATATCGCAGAAAGTGAAAAATGGATAAAGAAGTTGTGGTACTTACGTACAATGCAATATCACTCAGCAATGAAATCTATGTCATCAGGCCCGTAGCAGCATAATGAGTGGATTCAGGTATGATGATTCTAACTGAAATAAGTCACACAGAAAAAGAAACATCATAAGATATCACTAATACACGGAATGTAAACTTGGCTACACAGGAACTGGATTACAAAACAGAACAGGGTCTCAAATTTAGAAAACCAACTTATGCTTGCTTAAGGGGAAAGGTGAGTTGGGGTGCTGCATCAAACCAGAGATTGAAATGAGCACAGATAAAGTTCCTTAAGCCAAATATGGAATAGACAAGAACTACTCCTTGCTCAACGAAATGGACTCAACACCCCATATTAAACGCCTAAGAATGTACCTGACTAGTAAGTATCTTAAAACCTATGGATTGCTATGTGTCTGAAAGAAAATCAAGCGTGTGTACAGGGGCATAAACGCAGCAGTGATAGGATTGGAGAGGTTCGGTGAGCAAATGAAGACCCTTTGAAGTCATATTGCATGGTACCCATTCCATGGGTCTCAACTCTCCAGGTTTAAGGGATTCTTCCTTCAGCTAAAACATGCACGTGGAACCCAGAGTATGATCAACCGTGTGATCGGGAGACGTGTTCCAATATGTCTCAGTTCTCGTCCCCTGGTACTCGGGTGCAACATTCCACACGCTTTACTAACACTCTCCCGACTTGGAGAGTCAGTGCCTTTAACCTCCTGTTTGGCCCATTTGCAATTTCTGAGGAAGGTGAACAGGAATAGGGAGAACCAATGAGAGACTAGGTGGAGGTGTCTGGACGGGCAAATTTAACTCTCATTTCCCACCAGGAAGAGGAATTAACCAAAGGCTCAGCGTGCCGTGCCGGAACCAGATTAGGGCCTGAAGCAATCCTGCGGTGTTGCGGCCAGCTCACAAGAAAGCGAGTTGAAGAAAGGAGCTCAGGGGCACTGTAATTCACAAACCTGCAGAGTTATAAATGACAGCTATCGTCCAAAAATATACTGAAGTAAGGCTGCCAAGAGGACTTGAAAGCGGGGCAGAATTGCAGGAAACCGATTTCAGGAGGTAGACTGGAATTGCATTTAAAGCATAGGAAAAGAGGCAGAACGTCCACAATGATGCACTTGGCCAAAAAGGGCGTATGAGTTTTTTCCTGAATATATTCAGGAAAAAACGCATACGCCCTTTTTGGCCAACCAAGCAAGCTTGCAAAGGAAATCTGCACTACAATGAAGTCTCACTGCCCCCCGGTCAAAAGGGCCATCTGAAAAAAGTGTAAAATCCAGAAAGGCAGGACAGGCCATGGAGAACTGGGAGCCTTGTTATGCTGATGGGCGGGATGTAAATTGCCAACAGCCACTCGGGAGAGGTGTATGGTGTTTCCTGAAACATCTAAAAAACAAAGCAACAGAGCCTAGGGCACTTCCACTTATGGTCCTATAGCTTAGGGAAATTAAAATCAAAAAGACACAGCCACCCCAAAGTTTGGGACGGCTCTGTTTACAAGAACCTCGTTTACGGTACAAGTTCAATATCGCAGAAAGTGAAAAATGGATAAAGAAGTTGTGGTACTTACGTACAATGCAATATCACTCAGCAATGAAATCTATGTCATCAGGCCCGTAGCAGCATAATGAGTGGATTCAGGTACGATGATTCTAAGTGAAATTAGTCACACAGAAAAAGAAACATCATAAGATATCACTAATACACGGAATGTAAACTTGGCTACACAAGAACTGAATTACAAAACAGAACAGGGTGTCAAATGTAGAAAACCAACTTATGCTTGCTTAAGGGGACGGGTGAGTTGGGGTGCTGCATAAAACCAGAGATTGAAATGAGCACAGATACCGTTCCATAAGCCAAATATGTAATAGACAAGAGCTACTCCTTGCTCAACGAAGTGGACTCAACACCCCATATTAAACGCCTAAGAATATACCTGACTAGTAAGAATCTACCTTACTAGTAAGAATCTTAAAACCTATGGATTTATATGTCTCCGAAAGAGAATCAAGTGTGTGTACAGCGGCATAAACGCAGCAGTGATAGGATTGATGAGGTTCGGTGAGCAAATGCAGACCCTTTGAAGTCATATTGCATGGTACCCATTCCATGGGTCTCAACTCTCCCTGTTTAAGGGATTCTTCCTTCAGCTAAAACATGCATGTGGAACCCAGAGTATGATCCACCGTGTGATCGGGAAACGTGTTCAAATGTGTTTCAGTTTTCGTCCCCTGGTACTCGGGTGCAACATTCCAGACGCTTTACTAACACTCTCCCCACTTGGAGAGTCAGTGCCTTTAACCTCCTGTTTGGCCCAGTTTGCAATTTCTGTGGAAAATGAACAGGAATAGGGAGAACCAATGAGAGACTAGGTGGAGGTGTCCAGACGGGCAAATTTAACTCTCATTTCCAACCAGGAAGAGGAATTAACCAAAGGCTCAGCGTGCCATGCCGGAACCACACTAGGACCAGAAGCAACCCTGCGGTGTTGCGGCCAGCTCACAAGAAAGCGAGTTGAAGAAAGGAGCTCAGGGGCACTGTAATTCACAAACCTGCAGAGTTATAAAGGACAGCTATCTTCCAAAAATATATTGAAGTAAGGCTGCCAAGAGGAGTTGAAAGGGGGGCAGAATTGCAGGAAACCGATTTCAGGAGGTAGACTGGAATTGCATGTAAAGCATAGGAAAAGAGGCAGAACGTCCACAATGATGCACTTGGCCAAAAAGGGCGTATGCGTTTTTTCCTGAATATATTCAGGAAAAAACGCATACGCCCTTTTTGGCCAACCAAGCAAGCTTGCAAAGGAAATCTGCACTACAATGAAGTCTCACTGCCCCCCGGTCAAAAGGGCCATCTGAAAAAAGTGTAAAATCCAGAAAGGCAGGACAGGCCATGGAGAACTGGGAGCCTAGTTATGCTGATGGGCGGGATGTAAATTGCCAGCAGCCACTCTGGAGAAGTGTATGGTGTTTCCTGAAACATCCAAAAAACAAAGCAACAGAGCCTAGGGCACTTCCACTTATTGTCCTATAGCTTAGGGAAATTAAAATCAAAAAGACACAGCCACCCCAAAGTTTGGGACGGCTCTGTTTACAAGAACCTCGTTTACGGTACAAGTTCTTTATCACAGAAAGCGAAAAATGGATAAAGAAATTGTGGTACTTACGTACAATGCAATATCACTCAGCAATGAAATCTATGTCAACAGGCCCGTAGCAGCATAATGAGTGGATTCAGGTACGATGATTCTAAGTGAAATTAGTCACACAGAGAAAGAAACATCATAAGATATCACTAATACACGGAATGTAAACTTGGCTACACAAGAACTGAATTACAAAACAGAACAGGGTGTCAAATGTAGAAAACCAACTTATGCTTGCTTAAGGGGACGGGTGAGTTGGGGTGCTGCATAAAACCAGAGATTGAAATTAGCACAGATACCGTTTCATAAGCCAAATATGTAATAGACAAGAGCTACTCCTTGCTCAACGATGTGGACTCAACACTCCATATTAAACGCCTAAGAATATACCTGACTAGTAAGAATCTTAAAACCTATGGATTTATATGTCTCCGAAAGAGAATCAAGCGTGTGTACAGCGGCATAAACGCAGCAGTGATAGGATTGCTGAGGTTCGGTGAGCAAATGCAGACCCTTTGAAGTCATATTGCATGGTACCCATTCCATGGGTCTCAACTCTCCATGTTTAAGGGATTCTTCCTTCAGCTAAAACATGCATGTGGAACCCAGAGTATGATCCACCGTGTGATCGGGAAACGTGTTCAAATGTGTTTCAGTTTTCGTCCCCTGGTACTCGGGTGCAACATTCCAGACGCTTTACTAACACTCTCCCCACTTGGAGAGTCAGTGCCTTTAACCTCCTGTTTGGCCCAGTTTGCAATTTCTGTGGAAAATGAACAGGAATAGGGAGAACCAATGAGAGACTAGGTGGAGGTGTCTGGACGGGCAAATTTAACTCTCATTTCCCACCAGGAAGAGGAATTAACCAAAGGCTCAGCATGCCGTGCCGGAACCAAACTAGGGCCTGAAGCAATCCTACGGTGTTGCGGCCAGCTCACAAGAAAGCGAGTTGAAGAAAGGAGCTCAGGGGCACTGTAATTCACAAACCTGCAGAGTTATAAATGACAGCTATCTTCCAAAACTATATTGAAGTAAGGCTGCCAAGAGGAGTTGAAAGCGGGGCAGAATTGCAGGAAACCGATTTCAGGAGGTAGACTGGAATTGCATGTAAAGCATAGGAAAAGAGGCAGAACGTCCACAATGATACACTTGGCCAAAAAGGGCGTATGTGTTTTTTCCTGAATATATTCAGGGAAAAACGCATACGCCCTTTTTGGCCAACCAATCAAGCATGCAAAGGAAATCTGCACTACAATGAAGTCTCACTGCCCCCCGGTCAAAAGGGCCATCTGAAAAAAGTGTAAAATCCAGAAAGGCAGGACAGGCCATGGAGAACTGGGAGCCTTGTTATGCTGATGGGCGGGATGTAAATTGCCAGCAGCCACTCTGGAGAAGTGTATGGTGTTTCCTGAAACATCCAAAAAACAAAGCAACAGAGCCTAGGGCACTTCCACTTATGGTCCTATAGCTTAGGGAAATTAAAATCAAAAAGACACAGCCACCCCAAAGTTTGGGACGGCTCTGTTTACAAGAACCTCGTTTACGGTACAAGTTCAATATCACAGAAAGCGAAAAATGGATAAAGAAGTTGTGGTACTTACGTACAATGCAATATCACTCAGCAATGAAATCTATGTCATCAGGCCCGTAGCAGCATAATGAGTGGATTCAGGTATGATGATTCTAACTGAAATAAGTCACACAGAAAAAGAAACATCATAAGATATCACTAATACACGGAATGTAAACTTGGCTACACAGGAACTGGATTACAAAACAGAACAGGGTCTCAAATTTAGAAAACCAACTTATGCTTGCTTAAGGGGAACGGTGAGTTGGGGTGCTGCACCAAACCAGAGATTGAAATGAGCACAGATAAAGTTCCTTAAGCCAAATATGGAATAGACAAGAACTACTCCTTGCTCAACGAAATGGACTCAACACCCCATATTAAACGCCTAAGAATGTACCTGACTAGTAAGTATCTTAAAACCTATGAATTGCTATGTGTCTGAAAGAAAATCAAGCGTGTGTACAGGGGCATAAACGCAGCAGTGATAGGATTGGAGAGGTTCGGTGAGCAAATGAAGACCCTTTGAAGTCATATTGCATGGTACCCATTCCACGGGTCTCAACTCTCCAGGTTTAAGGGATTCTGCCTTCAGGTAAAACATGCACGTGTAACCCAGAGTATGATCAACCGTGTGATCGGGAGACGTGTTCCAATATGTCTCAGTTCTCGTCCCCTGGTACTCGGGTGCAACATTCCAGACGCTTTACTAACACTCTCCCGACTTGGAGAGTCAGTGCCTTTAACCTCCTGTTTGGCCCAGTTTGCAATTTCTGCGGAAGATGAACAGGAATAGGGAGAACCAATGAGAGACTAGCTGGAGGTGTCTGGACGGGCAAATTAAACTCTCATTTCCCACCAGGAAGAGGAATTAACCAAAGGCTCAGCGTGCCGTGCCGGAACCAGATTAGGGCCTGAAGCAATCCTGCGGTGTTGCGGCTAGCTCACAAGAAAGCGAGTTGAAGAAAGGAGCTCAGGGGCACTGTAATTCACAAACCTGCAGAGTTATAAATGACAGCTATCGTCCAAAAATATACTGAAGTAAGGCTGCCAAGAGGACTTGAAAGCGGGGCAGAATTGCAGGAAACCGATTTCAGGAGGTAGACTGGAATTGCATTTAAAGCATAGGAAAAGAGGCAGAACGTCCACAATGATGCACTTGGCCAAAAAGGGCGTATGCGTTTTTTCCTGAATATATTCAGGAAAAAACGCATACGCCCTTTTTTGCCAACTAAGCAAGCTTGCAAAGGAAATCTGCACTACAATGAAGTCTCACTTCCCCCCGGTCAAAAGGGCCATCTGAAAAAAGTGTAAAATCCAGAAAGGCAGGACAGGCCATGGAGAACTGGGAGCCTTGTTATGCTGATGGGCGGGATGTAAATTGCCAAGAGCCACTCTTGAGAGGTGTATGGTGTTTCCTGAAACATCTAAAAAACAAAGCAACAGAGCCTAGGGCACTTCCACTTATGGTCCTATAGCTTAGGGAAATTAAAATCAAAAAGACACAGCCACCCCAAAGTTTGGGACAGCTCTGTTTACAAGAACCTCGTTTACGGTACAAGTTCAATATCGCAGAAAGTGAAAAATGGATAAAGAAGTTGTGGTACTTACGTACAATGCAATATCACTCAGCAATGAAATCTATGTCATCAGGCCCGTAGCAGCATAATGAGTGGATTCAGGTATGATGATTCTAACTGAAATAAGTCACACAGAAAAAGAAACATCATAAGATATCACTAATACACGGAATGTAAACTTGGCTACACAGGAACTGGATTACAAAACAGAACAGGGTCTCAAATTTAGAAAACCAACTTATGCTTGCTTAAGGGGAAAGGTGAGTTGGGGTGCTGCATCAAACCAGAGATTGAAATGAGCACAGATAAAGTTCCTTAAGCCAAATATGGAATAGACAAGAACTACTCCTTGCTCAACGAAATGGTCTCAACACCCCATATTAAACGCCTAAGAATGTACCTGACTAGTAAGTATCTTAAAACCTATGGATTGCTATGTCTCTGAAAGAAAATCAAGCGTGTGTACAGGGGCATAAACGCAGCAGTGATAGGATTGGAGAGGTTCGGTGAGCAAATGAAGACCCTTTGAAGTCATATTGCATGGTACCCATTCCACGGGTCTCAACTCTCCAGGTTTAAGGGATTCTGCCTTCAGGTAAAACATGCACGTGTAACCCAGAGTATGATCAACCGTGTGATCGGGAGACGTGTTCCAATATGTCTCAGTTCTCGTCCCCTGGTACTCGGGTGCAACATTCCAGACGCTTTACTAACACTCTCCCGACTTGGAGAGTCAGTGCCTTTAACCTCCTGTTTGGCCCAGTTTGCAATTTCTGCGGAAGATGAACAGGAATAGGGAGAACCAATGAGAGACTAGCTGGAGGTGTCTGGACGGGCAAATTTAACTCTCATTTCCCACCAGGAAGAGGAATTAACCAAAGGCTCAGCGTGCCGTGCCGGAACCAGATTAGGGCCTGAAGCAATCCTGCGGTGTTGCGGCCAGCTCACAAGAAAGCGAGTTGAAGAAAGGAGCTCAGGGGCACTGTAATTCACAAACCTGCAGAGTTATAAATGACAGCTATCGTCCAAAAATATACTGAAGTAAGGCTGCCAAGAGGACTTGAAAGCGGGGCAGAATTGCAGGAAACCGATTTCAGGAGGTAGACTGGAATTGCATTTAAAGCATAGGAAAAGAGGCAGAACGTCCACAATGATGCACTTGGCCAAAAAGGGCGTATGAGTTTTTTCCTGAATATATTCAGGAAAAAACGCATACGCCCTTTTTGGCCAACCAAGCAAGCTTGCAAAGGAAATCTGCACTACAATGAAGTCTCACTGCCCCCCGGTCAAAAGGGCCATCTGAAAAAAGTGTAAAATCCAGAAAGGCAGGACAGGCCATGGAGAACTGGGAGCCTTGTTATGCTGATGGGCGGGATGTAAATTGCCAACAGCCACTCGGGAGAGGTGTATGGTGTTTCCTGAAACATCCAAAAAACAAAGCAACAGAGCCTAGGGCACTTCCACTTATGGTCCTATAGCTTAGGGAAATTAAAATCAAAAAGACACAGCCACCCCAAAGTTTGGGACGGCTCTGTTTACAAGAACCTCGTTTACGGTACAAGTTCTTTATCACAGAAAGCGAAAAATGGATAAAGAAATTGTGGTACTTACGTACAATGCAATATCACTCAGCAATGAAATCTATGCCAACAGGCCCGTAGCAGCATAATGAGTGGATTCAGGTACGATGATTCTAAGTGAAATTAGTCACACAGAGAAAGAAACATCATAAGATATCACTAATACACGGAATGTAAACTTGGCTACACAAGAACTGAATTACAAAACAGAACAGGGTGTCAAATGTAGAAAACCAACTTATGCTTGCTTAAGGGGACGGGTGAGTTGGGGTGCTGCATAAAACCAGAGATTGAAATGAGCACAGATACCGTTCCATAAGCCAAATATGTAATAGACAAGAGCTACTCCTTGCTCAACGAAGTGAACTCAACACCCCATATTAAACGCCTAAGAATATACCTGACTAGTAAGAATCTACCTTACTAGTAAGAATCTTAAAACCTATGGATTTATATGTCTCCGAAAGAGAATCAAGTGTGTGTACAGCGGCATAAACGCAGCAGTGATAGGATTGATGAGGTTCGGTGAGCAAATGCAGACCCTTTGAAGTCATATTGCATGGTACCCATTCCATGGGTCTCAACTCTCCATGTTTAAGGGATTCTTCCTTCAGCTAAAACATGCATGTGGAACCCAGAGTATGATCCATCATGTGGTCGGAAAACGTGTTCAAATGTGTCTCAGTTTTCGTCCCCTGGTACTCGGGTGCAACATTCCAGACGCTTTACTAACACTCTCCCCACTTGGAGAGTCAGTGCCTTTAACCTCCTGTTTGGCCCAGTTAGCAATTTCTGCGGAAGATGAACAGGAATAGGGAGAACCAATGAGAGATTAGGTGGAGGTGTCCGGACGGGCCAATTTAACTCTCATTTCCCACCAGGAAGAGGAATTAACCAAAGGCTCAGCATGCCGTGCCGGAACCAAACTAGGGCCTGAAGCAATCCTGCGGTGTTGCGGCCAGCTCACAAGAAAGCGAGTTGAAGAAAGGAGCTCAGGAGCACTGTAATTCACAAACCTGCAGAGTTATAAATGACAGCTATCTTCCAAAAATATATTGAATTAGGATGCCAAGAGGAGTTGAAAGCAGGGCAGAATTGCAGGAAACCGATTTCAGGAGGTAGACTGGAATTGCATGTAAAGCATAGGAAAAGAGGCAGAACGTCCACAATGATGCACTTGGCCAAAAAGGGCGTATGCGTTTTTTCCTGAATATATTCAGGAAAAAACGCATACGCCCTTTTTGGCCAACCAAGCAAGCTTGCAAAGGAAATCTGCACTACAATGAAGTCTCACTGCCCCCCGGTCAAAAGGGCCATCTGAAAAAAGTGTAAAATCCAGAAAGGTAGGACAGGCCATGGAGAACTGGGAGCCTAGTTATGCTGATGGGCGGGATGTAAATTGCCAGCAGCCACTCTGGAGAAGTGTATGGTGTTTCCTGAAACATCCAAAAAACAAAGCAACAGAGCCTAGGGCACTTCCACTTATGGTCCTATAGCTTAGGGAAATTAAAATCAAAAAGACACAGCCACCCCAAATTTTGGGACGGCTCTGTTTACAAGAACCTCGTTTACGGTACAAGTTCAATATCACAGAAAGCGAAAAATGGATAAAGAAACTGTGGTACTTACGTACAATGCAATATCACTCAGCAATGAAATCTATGTCATCAGGCCCGTAGCAGCATAATGAGTGGATTCAGGTACGATGATTCTAAGTGAAATTAGTCACACAGAAAAAGAAACATCATAAGATATCACTAATACACGGAATGTAAACTTGGCTACACAAGAACTGAATTACAAAACAGAACAGGGTGTCAAATGTAGAAAACCAACTTATGCTTGCTTAAGGGGACGGGTGAGTTGGGGTGCTGCATAAAACCAGAGATTGAAATGAGCACAGATACCGTTCCATAAGCCAAATATGTAATAGACAAGAGCTACTCCTTGCTCAACGAAGTGGACTCAACACCCCATATTAAACGCCTAAGAATATACCTGACTAGTAAGAATCTACCTGACTAGTAAGAATCTTAAAACCTATGGATTTATATGTCTCCGAAAGAGAATCAAGCGTGTGTACAGTGGCATAAACGCAGCAGTGATAGGATTGCTGAGGTTCGGTGAGCAAATGCAGACCCTTTGAAGTCATATTGCATGGTACCCATTCCATGGGTCTCAACTCTCCCTGTTTAAGGGATTCTTCCTTCAGCTAAAACATGCATGTGGAACCCAGAGTATGATCCACCGTGTGATCGGAAAACGTGTTCAAATGTGTCTCAATTTTCGTTTCCTGGTACTCGGGTGCAACATTCCAGACGCTTTACTAACACTCTCCCCACTTGGAGAGTCAGTGCCTTTAACCTCCTGTTTGGCCCAGTTTGCAATTTCTGTGGAAAATGAACAGGAATAGGGAGAACCAATGAGAGACTAGGTGGAGGTGTCCAGACGGGCAAATTTAACTCTCATTTCCAACCAGGAAGAGGAATTAACCAAAGTCTCAGCGTGCCATGCCGGAACCACACTAGGACCAGAAGCAATCCTGCGGTGTTGCGGCCAGCTCACAAGAAAGCGAGTTGAAGAAAGGAGCTCAGGGGCACTGTAATTCACAAACCTGCAGAGTTATAAAGGACAGCTATCTTCCAAAAATATATTGAAGTAAGGCTGCCAAGAGGAGTTGAAAGGGGGGCAGAATTGCAGGAAACCGATTTCAGGAGGTAGACTGGAATTGCATGTAAAGCATAGGAAAAGAGGCAGAACGTCCACAATGATGCACTTGGCCAAAAAGGGCGTATGCGTTTTTTCCTGATTCAGGAAAAAACGCATACGCCCTTTTTGGCCAACCAAGCAAGCTTGCAAAGGAAATCTGCACTACAATGAAGTCTCACTGCCCCCCGGTCAAAAGGGCCATCTGAAAAAAGTGTAAAATCCAGAAAGGCAGGACAGGCCATGGAGAACTGGGAGCCTAGTTATGCTGATGGGCGGGATGTAAATTGCCAGCAGCCACTCTGGAGAAGTGTATGGTGTTTCCTGAAACATCCAAAAAACAAAGCAACAGAGCCTAGGGCACTTCCACTTATTGTCCTATAGCTTAGGGAAATTAAAATCAAAAAGACACAGCCACCCCAAAGTTTGGGACGGCTCTGTTTACAAGAACCTCGTTTACGGTACAAGTTCTTTATCACAGAAAGCGAAAAATGGATAAAGAAATTGTGGTACTTACGTACAATGCAATATCACTCAGCAATGAAATCTATGTCAACAGGCCCGTAGCAGCATAATGAGTGGATTCAGGTACGATGATTCTAAGTGAAATTAGTCACACAGAGAAAGAAACATCATAAGATATCACTAATACACGGAATGTAAACTTGGCTACACAAGAACTGAATTACAAAACAGAACAGGGTGTCAAATGTAGAAAACCAACTTATGCTTGCTTAAGGGGACGGGTGAGTTGGGGTGCTGCATAAAACCAGAGATTGAAATTAGCACAGATACCGTTTCATAAGCCAAATATGTAATAGACAAGAGCTACTCCTTGCTCAACGATGTGGACTCAACACTCCATATTAAACGCCTAAGAATATACCTGACTAGTAAGAATCTTAAAACCTATGGATTTATATGTCTCCGAAAGAGAATCAAGCGTGTGTACAGCGGCATAAACGCAGCAGTGATAGGATTGCTGAGGTTCGGTGAGCAAATGCAGACCCTTTGAAGTCATATTGCATGGTACCCATTCCATGGGTCTCAACTCTCCATGTTTAAGGGATTCTTCCTTCAGCTAAAACATGCATGTGGAACCCAGAGTATGATCCACCGTGTGATCGGGAAACGTGTTCAAATGTGTTTCAGTTTTCGTCCCCTGGTACTCGGGTGCAACATTCCAGACGCTTTACTAACACTCTCCCCACTTGGAGAGTCAGTGCCTTTAACCTCCTGTTTGGCCCAGTTTGCAATTTCTGTGGAAAATGAACAGGAATAGGGAGAACCAATGAGAGACTAGGTGGAGGTGTCTGGACGGGCAAATTTAACTCTCATTTCCCACCAGGAAGAGGAATTAACCAAAGGCTCAGCATGCCGTGCCGGAACCAAACTAGGGCCTGAAGCAATCCTGCGGTGTTGCGGCCAGCTCACAAGAAAGCGAGTTGAAGAAAGGAGCTCAGGGGCACTGTAATTCACAAACCTGCAGAGTTATAAATGACAGCTATCTTCCAAAACTATATTGAAGTAAGGCTGCCAAGAGGAGTTGAAAGCGGGGCAGAATTGCAGGAAACCGATTTCAGGAGGTAGACTGGAATTGCATGTAAAGCATAGGAAAAGAGGCAGAACGTCCACAATGATACACTTGGCCAAAAAGGGCGTATGTGTTTTTTCCTGAATATATTCAGGGAAAAACGCATACGCCCTTTTTGGCCAACCAAGCAAGCATGCAAAGGAAATCTGCACTACAATGAAGTCTCACTGCCCCCCGGTCAAAAGGGCCATCTGAAAAAAGTGTAAAATCCAGAAAGTCAGGACAGGCCATGGAGAACTGGGAGCCTTGTTATGCTGATGGGCGGGATGTAAATTGCCAGCAGCCACTCTGGAGAAGTGTATGGTGTTTCCTGAAACATCCAAAAAACAAAGCAACAGAGCCTAGGGCACTTCCACTTATGGTCCTATAGCTTAGGGAAATTAAAATCAAAAAGACACAGCCACCCCAAAGTTTGGGACGGCTCTGTTTACAAGAACCTCGTTTACGGTACAAGTTCAATATCACAGAAAGCGAAAAATGGATAAAGAAGTTGTGGTACTTACGTACAATGCAATATCACTCAGCAATGAAATCTATGTCATCAGGCCCGTAGCAGCATAATGAGTGGATTCAGGTATGATGATTCTAACTGAAATAAGTCACACAGAAAAAGAAACATCATAAGATATCACTAATACACGGAATGTAAACTTGGCTACACAGGAACTGGATTACAAAACAGAACAGGGTCTCAAATTTAGAAAACCAACTTATGCTTGCTTAAGGGGAACGGTGAGTTGGGGTGCTGCACCAAACCAGAGATTGAAATGAGCACAGATAAAGTTCCTTAAGCCAAATATGGAATAGACAAGAACTACTCCTTGCTCAACGAAATGGACTCAACACCCCATATTAAACGCCTAAGAATGTACCTGACTAGTAAGTATCTT
Source organism: Leucopleurus acutus (assembly GCF_964270905.1). Classification (NCBI taxonomy): domain Eukaryota; kingdom Metazoa; phylum Chordata; class Mammalia; order Artiodactyla; family Delphinidae; genus Leucopleurus; species Leucopleurus acutus. The sequence goes on along the minus strand of NW_028139054.1, from coordinate 141,403 downwards.
AAAACCTATGAATTGCTATGTGTCTGAAAGAAAATCAAGCGTGTGTACAGGGGCATAAACGCAGCAGTGATAGGATTGGAGAGGTTCGGTGAGCAAATGAAGACCCTTTGAAGTCATATTGCATGGTACCCATTCCACGGGTCTCAACTCTCCAGGTTTAAGGGATTCTGCCTTCAGGTAAAACATGCACGTGTAACCCAGAGTATGATCAACCGTGTGATCGGGAGACGTGTTCCAATATGTCTCAGTTCTCGTCCCCTGGTACTCGGGTGCAACATTCCAGACGCTTTACTAACACTCTCCCGACTTGGAGAGTCAGTGCCTTTAACCTCCTGTTTGGCCCAGTTTGCAATTTCTGCGGAAGATGAACAGGAATAGGGAGAACCAATGAGAGACTAGCTGGAGGTGTCTGGACGGGCAAATTAAACTCTCATTTCCCACCAGGAAGAGGAATTAACCAAAGGCTCAGCGTGCCGTGCCGGAACCAGATTAGGGCCTGAAGCAATCCTGCGGTGTTGCGGCTAGCTCACAAGAAAGCGAGTTGAAGAAAGGAGCTCAGGGGCACTGTAATTCACAAACCTGCAGAGTTATAAATGACAGCTATCGTCCAAAAATATACTGAAGTAAGGCTGCCAAGAGGACTTGAAAGCGGGGCAGAATTGCAGGAAACCGATTTCAGGAGGTAGACTGGAATTGCATTTAAAGCATAGGAAAAGAGGCAGAACGTCCACAATGATGCACTTGGCCAAAAAGGGCGTATGCGTTTTTTCCTGAATATATTCAGGAAAAAACGCATACGCCCTTTTTTGCCAACTAAGCAAGCTTGCAAAGGAAATCTGCACTACAATGAAGTCTCACTTCCCCCCGGTCAAAAGGGCCATCTGAAAAAAGTGTAAAATCCAGAAAGGCAGGACAGGCCATGGAGAACTGGGAGCCTTGTTATGCTGATGGGCGGGATGTAAATTGCCAAGAGCCACTCTTGAGAGGTGTATGGTGTTTCCTGAAACATCTAAAAAACAAAGCAACAGAGCCTAGGGCACTTCCACTTATGGTCCTATAGCTTAGGGAAATTAAAATCAAAAAGACACAGCAACCCCAAAGTTTGGGACAGCTCTGTTTACAAGAACCTCGTTTACGGTACAAGTTCAATATCGCAGAAAGTGAAAAATGGATAAAGAAGTTGTGGTACTTACGTACAATGCAATATCACTCAGCAATGAAATCTATGTCATCAGGCCCGTAGCAGCATAATGAGTGGATTCAGGTATGATGATTCTAACTGAAATAAGTCACACAGAAAAAGAAACATCATAAGATATCACTAATACACGGAATGTAAACTTGGCTACACAGGAACTGGATTACAAAACAGAACAGGGTCTCAAATTTAGAAAACCAACTTATGCTTGCTTAAGGGGAAAGGTGAGTTGGGGTGCTGCATCAAACCAGAGATTGAAATGAGCACAGATAAAGTTCCTTAAGCCAAATATGGAATAGACAAGAACTACTCCTTGCTCAACGAAATGGTCTCAACACCCCATATTAAACGCCTAAGAATGTACCTGACTAGTAAGTATCTTAAAACCTATGGATTGCTATGTCTCTGAAAGAAAATCAAGCGTGTGTACAGGGGCATAAACGCAGCAGTGATAGGATTGGAGAGGTTCGGTGAGCAAATGAAGACCCTTTGAAGTCATATTGCATGGTACCCATTCCACGGGTCTCAACTCTCCAGGTTTAAGGGATTCTGCCTTCAGGTAAAACATGCACGTGTAACCCAGAGTATGATCAACCGTGTGATCGGGAGACGTGTTCCAATATGTCTCAGTTCTCGTCCCCTGGTACTCGGGTGCAACATTCCAGACGCTTTACTAACACTCTCCCGACTTGGAGAGTCAGTGCCTTTAACCTCCTGTTTGGCCCAGTTTGCAATTTCTGCGGAAGATGAACAGGAATAGGGAGAACCAATGAGAGACTAGCTGGAGGTGTCTGGACGGGCAAATTTAACTCTCATTTCCCACCAGGAAGAGGAATTAACCAAAGGCTCAGCGTGCCGTGCCGGAACCAGATTAGGGCCTGAAGCAATCCTGCGGTGTTGCGGCCAGCTCACAAGAAAGCGAGTTGAAGAAAGGAGCTCAGGGGCACTGTAATTCACAAACCTGCAGAGTTATAAATGACAGCTATCGTCCAAAAATATACTGAAGTAAGGCTGCCAAGAGGACTTGAAAGCGGGGCAGAATTGCAGGAAACCGATTTCAGGAGGTAGACTGGAATTGCATTTAAAGCATAGGAAAAGAGGCAGAACGTCCACAATGATGCACTTGGCCAAAAAGGGCGTATGCGTTTTTTCCTGAATATATTCAGGAAAAAACGCATACGCACTTTTTGGCCAACCAAGCAAGCTTGCAAAGGAAATCTGCACTACAATGAATTCTCACTTCCCCCCGGTCAAAAGGGCCATCTGAAAAAAGTGTAAAATCCAGAAAGGCAGGACAGGCCATGGAGAACTGGGAGCCTTGTTATGCTGATGGGCGGGATGTATATTGCCAAGAGCCACTCGGGAGAGGTGTATGGTGTTTCCTGAAACATCTAAAAAACAAAGCAACAGAGCCTAGGGCACTTCCACTTATGGTCCTATAGCTTAGGGAAATTAAAATCAAAAAGACACAGCCACCCCAAAGTTTGGGACAGCTCTGTTTACAAGAACCTCGTTTACGGTACAAGTTCAATATCGCAGAAAGTGAAAAATGGATAAAGAAGTTCTGGGACTTACGTACAATGCAATATCACTCAGCAATGAAATCTATGTCATCAGGCCCGTAGCAGCATAATTAGTGGATTCAGGTATGATGATTCTAACTGAAATAAGTCACACAGAAAAAGAAACATCATAAGATATCACTAATACAAGGAATGTAAACTTGGATACACAGGAACTGGATTACAAAACACAATAGGGTCTCAAATTTAGAAAACCAACTTATGCTTGCTTAAGGGGAAAGGTGAGTTGGGGTGCTGCATCAAACCAGAGATTGAAATGAGCACAGATAAAGTTCCTTAAGCCAAATATGGAATAGACAAGAACTACTCCTTGCTCAACGAAATGGACTCAACACCCCATATTAAACGCCTAAGAATGTACCTGACTAGTAAGTATCTTAAAACCTATGGATTGCTTTGTGTCTGAAAGAAAATCAAGCGTGTGTACAGGGGCATAAACGAAGCAGTGATAGGATTGGAGACGTTCGGTGAGCAAATGAAGACCCTTTGAAGTCATATTGCATGGTACCCATTCCACGGGTCTCAACTCTCCAGGTTTAAGGGATTCTGCCTTCAGGTAAAACATGCACGTGGAACCCAGAGTATGATCAACCGTGTGATCGGGAGACGTGTTCCAATATGTCTCAGTTCTCGTCCCCTGGTACTCGGGTGCAACATTCCACACGCTTTACTAACACTCTCCCGACTTGGAGAGTCAGTTCCTTTAACCTCCTGTTTTACCCATTTGCAATTTCTGAGGAAGGTGAACAGGAATAGGGAGAACCAATGAGAGACTAGGTGGAGGTGTCTGGACGGGCAAATTTAACTCTCATTTCCCACCAGGAAGAGGAATTAACCAAAGGCTCAGCGTGCCGTGCCGGAACCAGATTAGGGCCTGAAGCAATCCTGCGGTGTTGCGGACAGCTCACAAGAAAGCGAGTTGAAGAAAGGAGCTCAGGGGCACTGTAATTCACAAACCTGCAGAGTTATAAATGACAGCTATCGTCCAAAAATATACTGAAGTAAGGCTGCCAAGAGGACTTGAAAGCGGGGCAGAATTGCAGGAAACCGATTTCAGGAGGTAGACTGGAATTGCATTTAAAGCATAGGAAAAGAGGCAGAACGTCCACAATGATGCGCTTGGCCAAAAAGGGCGTATGCGTTTTTTCCTGAATATATTCAGGAAAAAACGCATACGCCCTTTTTGGCCAACCAAGCAAGCTTGCAAAGGAAATCTGAACTACAATGAAGTCTCACTTCGCCCCGGTCAAAAGGGCCATCTGAAAAAAGTGTAAAATCCAGAAAGGCAGGACAGGCCATGGAGAACTGGGAGCCTTGTTATGCTGATGGGCGGGATGTAAATTGCCAACAGCCACTCGGGAGAGGTGTATGGTGTTTCCTGAAACATCTAAAAAACAAAGCAACAGAGCCTAGGGCACTTCCACTTATGGTCCTATAGCTTAGGGAAATTAAAATCAAAAAGACACAGCCACCCCAAAGTTTGGGACGGCTCTGTTTACAAGAACCTCGTTTACGGTACAAGTTCAATATCGCAGAAAGTGAAAAATGGATAAAGAAGTTGTGGTACTTACGTACAATGCAATATCACTCAGCAATGAAATCTATGTCATCAGGCCCGTAGCAGCATAATGAGTGGATTCAGGTATGATGATTCTAACTGAAATAAGTCACACAGAAAAAGAAACATCATAAGATATCACTAATACACGGAATGTAAACTTGGCTACACAGGAACTGGATTACAAAACAGAACAGGGTCTCAAATTTAGAAAACCAACTTATGCTTGCTTAAGGGGAAAGGTGAGTTGGGGTGCTGCATCAAACCAGAGATTGAAATGAGCACAGATAAAGTTCCTTAAGCCAAATATGGAATAGACAAGAACTACTCCTTGCTCAACGAAATGGACTCAACACCCCATATTAAACGCCGAAAAATGTACCTGACTAGTAAGTATTTTAAAACCTATGGATTGCTATGTCTCTGAAAGAAAATCAAGCGTGTGTACAGGGGCATAAAAGCAGCAGTGATAGGATTGGAGAGGTTCGGTGAGCAAATGAAGACCCTTTGAAGTCATATTGCATGGTACCCATTCCACGGGTCTCAACTCTCCAGGTTTAAGGGATTCTTCCTTCAGCTAAAACATGCACGTGGAACCCAGAGTATGATCAACCGTGTGATCGGGAGACGTGTTCCAATATGTCTCAGTTCTCGTCCCCTGGTACTCGGGTGCAACATTCCACACGCTTTACTAACACTCTCCCGACTTGGAGAGTCAGTGCCTTTAACCTCCTGTTTGGCCCATTTGCAATTTCTGAGGAAGGTGAACAGGAATAGGGAGAACCAATGAGAGACTAGGTGGAGGTGTCTGGACGGGCAAATTTAACTCTCATTTCCCACCAGGAAGAGGAATTAACCAAAGGCTCAGCGTGCCGTGCCGGAACCAGATTAGGGCCTGAAGCAATCCTGCGGTGTTGCGGCCAGCTCACAAGAAAGCGAGTTGAAGAAAGGAGCTCAGGGGCACTGTAATTCACAAACCTGCAGAGTTATAAATGACAGCTATCGTCCAAAAATATACTGAAGTAAGGCTGCCAAGAGGACTTGAAAGCGGGGCAGAATTGCAGGAAACCGATTTCAGGAGGTAGACTGGAATTGCATTTAAAGCATAGGAAAAGAGGCAGAACGTCCACAATGATGCACTTGGCCAAAAAGGGCGTATGCGTTTTTTCCTGAATATATTCAGGAAAAAACGCATACGCCCTTTTTGGCCAACCAAGCAAGCTTGCAAAGGAAATCTGCACTACAATGAAGTCTCACTGCCCCCCGGTCAAAAGGGCCATCTGAAAAAAGTGTAAAATCCAGAAAGGCAGGACAGGCCATGGTGAACTGGGAGCCTTGTTATGCTGATGGGCGGGATGTAAATTGCCAACAGCCACTCGGGAGAGGTGTATGGTGTTTCCTGAAACATCTAAAAAACAAAGCAACAGAGCCTAGGGCACTTCCACTTATGGTCCTATAGCTTAGGGAAATTAAAATCAAAAAGACACAGCCACCCCAAAGTTTGGGACGGCTCTGTTTACAAGAACCTCGTTTACGGTACAAGTTCAATATCGCAGAAAGTGAAAAATGGATAAAGAAGTTGTGGTACTTACGTACAATGCAATATCACTCAGCAATGAAATCTATGTCATCAGGCCCGTAGCAGCATAATGAGTGGATTCAGGTACGATGATTCTAAGTGAAATTAGTCACACAGAAAAAGAAACATCATAAGATATCACTAATACACGGAATGTAAACTTGGCTACACAAGAACTGAATTACAAAACAGAACAGGGTGTCAAATGTAGAAAACCAACTTATGCTTGCTTAAGGGGACGGGTGAGTTGGGGTGCTGCATAAAACCAGAGATTGAAATGAGCACAGATACCGTTCCATAAGCCAAATATGTAATAGACAAGAGCTACTCCTTGCTCAACGAAGTGGACTCAACACCCCATATTAAACGCCTAAGAATATACCTGACTAGTAAGAATCTACCTTACTAGTAAGAATCTTAAAACCTATGGATTTATATGTCTCCGAAAGAGAATCAAGTGTGTGTACAGCGGCATAAACGCAGCAGTGATAGGATTGGTGAGGTTCGGTGAGCAAATGCAGACCCTTTGAAGTCATATTGCATGGTACCCATTCCATGGGTCTCAACTCTCCATGTTTAAGGGATTCTTCCTTCAGCTAAAACATGCATGTGGAACCCAGAGTATGATCCACCATGTGGTCGGAAAACGTGTTCAAATGTGTCTCAGTTTTCGTCCCCTGGTACTCGGGTGCAACATTCCAGACGCTTTACTAACACTCTCCCCACTTGGAGAGTCAGTGCCTTTAACCTCCTGTTTGGCCCAGTTAGCAATTTCTGCGGAAGATGAACAGGAATAGGGAGAACCAATGAGAGATTAGGTGGAGGTGTCCGGACGGGCCAATTTAACTCTCATTTCCCACCAGGAAGAGGAATTAACCAAAGGCTCAGCATGCCGTGCCGGAACCAAACTAGGGCCTGAAGCAATCCTGCGGTGTTGCGGCCAGCTCACAAGAAAGCGAGTTGAAGAAAGGAGCTCAGGGGCACTGTAATTCACAAACCTGCAGAGTTATAAATGACAGCTATCTTCCAAAAATATATTGAATTAGGATGCCAAGAGGAGTTGAAAGCAGGGCAGAATTGCAGGAAACCGATTTCAAGAGGTAGACTGGAATTGCATGTAAAGCATAGGAAAAGAGGCAGAACGTCCACAATGATGCACTTCGCCAAAAAGGGCGTATGAGTTTTTTCCTGAATATATTCAGGAAAAAACGCATACGCCCTTTTTGGCCAACCAAGCAAGCTTGCAAAGGAAATCTGCACTACAATGAAGTCTCACTGCCCCCCGGTCAAAAGGGCCATCTGAAAAAAGTGTAAAATCCAGAAAGGCAGGACAGGCCATGGAGAACTGGGAGCCTAGTTATGCTGATGGGCGGGATGTAAATTGCCAGCAGCCACTCTGGAGAAGTGTATGGTGTTTCCTGAAACATCCAAAAAACAAAGCAACAGAGCCTAGGGCACTTCCACTTATTGTCCTATAGCTTAGGGAAATTAAAATCAAAAAGACACAGCCACCCCAAAGTTTGGGACGGCTCTGTTTACAAGAACCTCGTTTACGGTACAAGTTCTTTATCACAGAAAGCGAAAAATGGATAAAGAAATTGTGGTACTTACGTACAATGCAATATCACTCAGCAATGAAATCTATGTCAACAGGCCCGTAGCAGCATAATGAGTGGATTCAGGTACGATGATTCTAAGTGAAATTAGTCACACAGAGAAAGAAACATCATAAGATATCACTAATACACGGAATGTAAACTTGGCTACACAAGAACTGAATTACAAAACAGAACAGGGTGTCAAATGTAGAAAACCAACTTATGCTTGCTTAAGGGGACGGGTGAGTTGGGGTGCTGCATAAAACCAGAGATTGAAATGAGCACAGATACCGTTCCATAAGCCAAATATGTAATAGACAAGAGCTACTCCTTGCTCAACGATGTGGACTCAACACTCCATATTAAACGCCTAAGAATATACCTGACTAGTAAGAATCTTAAAACCTATGGATTTATATGTCTCCGAAAGAGAATCAAGCGTGTGTACAGCGGCATAAACGCAGCAGTGATAGGATTGCTGAGGTTCGGTGAGCAAATGCAGACCCTTTGAAGTCATATTGCATGGTACCCATTCCATGGGTCTCAACTCTCCATGTTTAAGGGATTCTTCCTTCAGCTAAAACATGCATGTGGAACCCAGAGTATGATCCACCGTGTGATCGGGAAACGTGTTCAAATGTGTTTCAGTTTTCGTCCCCTGGTACTCGGGTGCAACATTCCAGACGCTTTACTAACACTCTCCCCACTTGGAGAGTCAGTGCCTTTAACCTCCTGTTTGGCCCAGTTTGCAATTTCTGTGGAAAATGTACAGGAATAGGGAGAACCAATGAGAGACTAGGTGGAGGTGTCCGGACGGGCAAATTTAACTCTCATTTCCCACCAGGAAGAGGAATTAACCAAAGGCTCAGCATGCCGTGCCGGAACCATCTAGGGCCTGAAGCAATTCTGCGGTGTTGCGGCCAGCTCACAAGAAAGCGAGTTGAAGAAAGGAGCTCAGGGGCACTGTAATTCACAAACCTGCAGAGTTATAAATGACAGCTATCTTCCAAAAATATATTGAAGTAAGGCTGCCAAGAGGAGTTGAAAGCGGGGCAGAATTGCAGGAAACCGATTTCAGGAGGTAGACTGGAATTGCATGTAAAGCATAGGAAAAGAGGCAGAACGTCCACAATGATACACTTGGCCAAAAAGGGCGTATGTGTTTTTTCCTGAATATATTCAGGGAAAAACGCATACGCCCTTTTTGGCCAACCAAGCAAGCTTGCAAAGGAAATCTGCACTACAATGAAGTCTCACTGCCCCCCGGTCAAAAGGGCCATCTGAAAAAAGTGTAAAATCCAGAAAGGCAGGACAGGCCATGGAGAACTGGGAGCCTTGTTATGCTGATGGGCGGGATGTAAATTGCCAGCAGCCACTCTGGAGAAGTGTATGGTGTTTCCTGAAACATCCAAAAAACAAAGCAACAGAGCCTAGGGCACTTCCACTTATGGTCCTATAGCTTAGGGAAATTAAAATCAAAAAGACACAGCCACCCCAAAGTTTGGGACGGCTCTGTTTACAAGAACCTCGTTTACGGTACAAGTTCAATATCACAGAAAGCGAAAAATGGATAAAGAAGTTGTGGTACTTACGTACAATGCAATATCACTCAGCAATGAAATCTATGTCATCAGGCCCGTAGCAGCATAATGAGTGGATTCAGGTACGATGATTCTAAGTGAAATTAGTCACACAGAAAAAGAAACATCATAAGATATCACTAATACACGGAATGTAAACTTGGCTACACAAGAACTGAATTACAAAACAGAACAGGGTGTCAAATGTAGAAAACCAACTTATGCTTGCTTAAGGGGACGGGTGAGTTGGGGTGCTGCATAAAACCAGAGATTGAAATGAGCACAGATACCGTTCCATAAGCCAAATATGTAATAGACAAGAGCTACTCCTTGCTCAACGAAGTGGACTCAACACCCCATATTAAACGCCTAAGAATATACCTGACTAGTAAGAATCTACCTGACTAGTAAGAATCTTAAAACCTATGGATTTATATGTCTCCGAAAGAGAATCAAGCGTGTGTACAGTGGCATAAACGCAGCAGTGATAGGATTGCTGAGGTTCGGTGAGCAAATGCAGACCCTTTGAAGTCATATTGCATGGTACCCATTCCATGGGTCTCAACTCTCCCTGTTTAAGGGATTCTTCCTTCAGCTAAAACATGCATGTGGAACCCAGAGTATGATCCACCGTGTGATCGGAAAACGTGTTCAAATGTGTCTCAATTTTCGTTTCCTGGTACTCGGGTGCAACATTCCAGACGCTTTACTAACACTCTCCCCACTTGGAGAGTCAGTGCCTTTAACCTCCTGTTTGGCCCAGTTTGCAATTTCTGTGGAAAATGAACAGGAATAGGGAGAACCAATGAGAGACTAGGTGGAGGTGTCTGGACGGGCAAATTTAACTCTCATTTCCCACCAGGAAGAGGAATTAACCAAAGGCTCAGCGTGCCGTGCCGGAACCAGATTAGGGCCTGAAGCAATCCTGCGGTGTTGCGGCCAGCTCACAAGAAAGCGAGTTGAAGAAAGGAGCTCAGGGGCACTGTAATTCACAAACCTGCAGAGTTATAAATGACAGCTATCGTCCAAAAATATACTGAAGTAAGGCTGCCAAGAGGACTTGAAAGCGGGGCAGAATTGCAGGAAACCGATTTCAGGAGGTAGACTGGAATTGCATTTAAAGCATAGGAAAAGAGGCAGAACGTCCACAATGATGCACTTGGCCAAAAAGGGCGTATGCGTTTTTTCCTGAATATATTCAGGAAAAAACGCATACGCCCTTTTTGGCCAACCAAGCAAGCTTGCAAAGGAAATCTGAACTACAATGAAGTCTCACTTCCCCCCGGTCAAAAGGGCCATCTGAAAAAAGTGTAAAATCCAGAAAGGCAGGACAGGCCATGGAGAACTGGGAGCCTTGTTATGCTGATGGGCGGGATGTAAATTGCCAAGAGCCACTCCAGAGAGGTGTATGGTGTTTCCTGAAACATCTAAAAAACAAAGCAACAGAGCCTAGGGCACTTCCACTTATGGTCCTATAGCTTAGGGAAATTAAAATCAAAAAGACACAGCCACCCCAAAGTTTGGGACGGCTCTGTTTACAAGAACCTCGTTTACGGTACAAGTTCAATATCGCAGAAAGTGAAAAATGGATAAAGAAGTTGTGGTACTTACGTACAATGCAATATCACTCAGCAATGAAATCTATGTCATCAGGCCCGTAGCAGCATAATGAGTGGATTCAGGTATGATGATTCTAACTGAAATAAGTCACACAGAAAAAGAAACATCATAAGATATCACTAATACACGGGATGTAAACTTGGCTACACAGGAACTGGATTACAAAACAGAACAGGGTCTCAAATTTAGAAAACCAACTTATGCTTGCTTAAGGGGAAAGGTGAGTTGGGGTGCTGCATCAAACCAGAGATTGAAATGAGCACAGATAAAGTTCCTTAAGCCAAATATGGAATAGACAAGAACTACTCCTTGCTCAACGAAATGGACTCAACACCCCATATTAAACGCCTAAGAATGTACCTGACTAGTAAGTATCTTAAAACCTATGGATTGCTATGTCTCTGAAAGAAAATCAAGCGTGTGTACAGGGGCATAAACGCAGCAGTGATAGGATTGGAGAGGTTCGGTGAGCAAATGAAGACCCTTTGAAGTCATATTGCATGGTACCCATTCCACGGGTCTCAACTCTCCAGGTTTAAGGGATTCTTCCTTCAGCTAAAACATGCACGTGGAACCCAGAGTATGATCAACCGTGTGATCGGGAGACGTGTTCCAATATGTCTCAGTTCTCGTCCCCTGGTACTCGGGTGCAACATTCCACACGCTTTACTAACACTCTCCCGACTTGGAGAGTCAGTGCCTTTAACCTCCTGTTTGGCCCATTTGCAATTTCTGAGGAAGGTGAACAGGAATAGGGAGAACCAATGAGAGACTAGGTGGAGGTGTCTGGACGGGCAAATTTAACTCTCATTTCCCACCAGGAAGAGGAATTAACCAAAGGCTCAGCGTGCCGTGCCGGAACCAGATTAGGGCCTGAAGCAATCCTGCGGTGTTGCGGCCAGCTCACAAGAAAGCGAGTTGAAGAAAGGAGCTCAGGGGCACTGTAATTCACAAACCTGCAGAGTTATAAATGACAGCTATCGTCCAAAAATATACTGAAGTAAGGCTGCCAAGAGGACTTGAAAGCGGGGCAGAATTGCAGGAAACCGATTTCAGGAGGTAGATTGGAATTGCATGTAAAGCATAGGAAAAGAGGCAGAACGTCCACAATGATGCACTTGGCCAAAAAGGGCGTATGCGTTTTTTCCTGAATATATTCAGGAAAAAACGCATACGCCCTTTTTGGCCAACCAAGCAAGCTTGCAAAGGAAATCTGCACTACAATGAAGTCTCACTGCCCCCTGGTCAAAAGGGCCATCTGAAAAAAGTGTAAAATCCAGAAAGGCAGGACAGGCCATGGAGAACTGGGAGCCTTGTTATGCTGATGGGCGGGATGTAAATTGCCAACAGCCACTCGGGAGAGGTGTATGGTGTTTCCTGAAACATCTAAAAAACAAAGCAACAGAGCCTAGGGCACTTCCACTTATGGTCCTATAGCTTAGGGAAATTAAAATCAAAAAGACACAGCCACCCCAAAGTTTGGGACGGCTCTGTTTACAAGAACCTCGTTTACGGTACAAGTTCAATATCGCAGAAAGTGAAAAATGGATAAAGAAGTTGTGGTACTTACGTACAATGCAATATCACTCAGCAATGAAATCTATGTCATCAGGCCCGTAGCAGCATAATGAGTGGATTCAGGTACGATGATTCTAAGTGAAATTAGTCACACAGAAAAAGAAACATCATAAGATATCACTAATACACGGAATGTAAACTTGGCTACACAAGAACTGAATTACAAAACAGAACAGGGTGTCAAATGTAGAAAACCAACTTATGCTTGCTTAAGGGGACGGGTGAGTTGGGGTGCTGCATAAAACCAGAGATTGAAATGAGCACAGATACCGTTCCATAAGCCAAATATGTAATAGACAAGAGCTACTCCTTGCTCAACGAAGTGGACTCAACACCCCATATTAAACGCCTAAGAATATACCTGACTAGTAAGAATCTACCTGACTAGTAAGAATCTTAAAACCTATGGATTTATATGTCTCCGAAAGAGAATCAAGCGTGTGTACAGTGGCATAAACGCAGCAGTGATAGGATTGCTGAGGTTCGGTGAGCAAATGCAGACCCTTTGAAGTCATATTGCATGGTACCCATTCCATGGGTCTCAACTCTCCCTGTTTAAGGGATTCTTCCTTCAGCTAAAACATGCATGTGGAACCCAGAGTATGATCCACCGTGTGATCGGAAAACGTGTTCAAATGTGTCTCAATTTTCGTTTCCTGGTACTCGGGTGCAACATTCCAGACGCTTTACTAACACTCTCCCCACTTGGAGAGTCAGTGCCTTTAACCTCCTGTTTGGCCCAGTTTGCAATTTCTGTGGAAAATGAACAGGAATAGGGAGAACCAATGAGAGACTAGGTGGAGGTGTCCAGACGGGCAAATTTAACTCTCATTTCCAACCAGGAAGAGGAATTAACCAAAGGCTCAGCGTGCCATGCCGGAACCACACTAGGACCAGTAGCAATCCTGCGGTGTTGCGGCCAGCTCACAAGAAAGCGAGTTGAAGAAAGGAGCTCAGGGGCACTGTAATTCACAAACCTGCAGAGTTATAAAGGACAGCTATCTTCCAAAAATATATTGAAGTAAGGCTGCCAAGAGGAGTTGAAAGGGGGGCAGAATTGCAGGAAACCGATTTCAGGAGGTAGACTGGAATTGCATGTAAAGCATAGGAAAAGAGGCAGAACGTCCACAATGATGCACTTGGCCAAAAAGGGCGTATGCGTTTTTTCCTGAATATATTCAGGAAAAAACGCATACGCCCTTTTTGGCCAACCAAGCAAGCTTGCAAAGGAAATCTGCACTACAATGAAGTCTCACTGCCCCCCGGTCAAAAGGGCCATCTGAAAAAAGTGTAAAATCCAGAAAGGCAGGACAGGCCATGGAGAACTGGGAGCCTAGTTATGCTGATGGGCGGGATGTAAATTGCCAGCAGCCACTCTGGAGAAGTGTATGGTGTTTCCTGAAACATCCAAAAAACAAAGCAACAGAGCCTAGGGCACTTCCACTTATTGTCCTATAGCTTAGGGAAATTAAAATCAAAAAGACACAGCCACCCCAAAGTTTGGGACGGCTCTGTTTACAAGAACCTCGTTTACGGTACAAGTTCTTTATCACAGAAAGCGAAAAATGGATAAAGAAATTGTGGTACTTACGTACAATGCAATATCACTCAGCAATGAAATCTATGTCAACAGGCCCGTAGCAGCATAATGAGTGGATTCAGGTACGATGATTCTAAGTGAAATTAGTCACACAGAGAAAGAAACATCATAAGATATCACTAATACACGGAATGTAAACTTGGCTACACAAGAACTGAATTACAAAACAGAACAGGGTGTCAAATGTAGAAAACCAACTTATGCTTGCTTAAGGGGACGGGTGAGTTGGGGTGCTGCATAAAACCAGAGATTGAAATTAGCACAGATACCGTTCCATAAGCCAAATATGTAATAGACAAGAGCTACTCCTTGCTCAACGATGTGGACTCAACACTCCATATTAAACGCCTAAGAATATACCTGACTAGTAAGAATCTTAAAACCTATGGATTTATATGTCTCCGAAAGAGAATCAAGCGTGTGTACAGCGGCATAAACGCAGCAGTGATAGGATTGCTGAGGTTCGGTGAGCAAATGCAGACCCTTTGAAGTCATATTGCATGGTACCCATTCCATGGGTCTCAACTCTCCAGGTTTAATGGATTCTTCCTTCAGCTAAAACATGCATGTGGAACCCAGAGTATGATCCACCGTGTGATCGGGAAACGTGTTCAAATGTGTCTCAGTTTTCGTCCCCTGGTACTCGGGTGCAACATTCCAGACGCTTTACTAACACTCTCCCCACTTGGAGAGTCAGTGCCTTTAACCTCCTGTTTGGCCCAGTTTGCAATTTCTGTGGAAAATGAACAGGAATAGGGAGAACCAATGAGAGACTAGGTGGAGGTGTCCGGACGGGCAAATTTAACTCTCATTTCCCACCAGGAAGAGGAATTAACCAAAGGCTCAGCATGCCGTGCCGGAACCAAACTAGGGCCTGAAGCAATCCTGCGGTGTTGCGTCCAGCTCACAAGAAAGCGAGTTGAAGAAAGGAGCTCAGGGGCACTGTAATTCACAAACCTGCAGAGTTATCAATGACAGCTATCTTCCAAAAATATATTGAAGTAAGGCTGCCAAGAGGAGTTGAAAGCGGGGCAGAATTGCAGGAAACCGATTTCTGGAGGTACACTGGAATTGCATGTAAAGCATAGGAAAAGAGGCAGAACGTCCACAATGATGCACTTGGCCAAAAAGGGCGTATGCGTTTTTTCCTGAATATATTCAGGAAAAAACGCATACGCCCTTTTTGGCCAACCAAGCAAGCTTGCAAAGGAAATCTGCACTACAATGAAGTCTCACTGCCCCCCGGTCAAAAGGGCCATCTGAAAAAAGTGTAAAATCCAGAAAGGCAGGACAGGCCATGGAGAACTGGGAGCCTAGTTATGCTGATGGGCGGGATGTAAATTGCCAGCAGCCACTCTGGAGAAGTGTATGGTGTTTCCTGAAACATCCAAAAAACAAAGCAACAGAGCCTAGGGCACTTCCACTTATGGTCCTATAGCTTAGGGAAATTAAAATCAAAAAGACACAGCCACCCCAAAGTTTGGGACGGCTCTGTTTACAAGAACCTCGTTTACGGTACAAGTTCAATATCACAGAAAGCGAAAAATGGATAAAGAAGTTGTGGTACTTACGTACAATGCAATATCACTCAGCAATGAAATCTATGTCATCAGGCCCGTAGCAGCATAATGAGTGGATTCAGGTACGATGATTCTAAGTGAAATTAGTCACACAGAAAAAGAAACATCATAAGATATCACTAATACACGGAATGTAAACTTGGCTAAACAAGAACTGAATTACAAAACAGAACAGGGTGTCAAATGTAGAAAACCAACTTATGCTTGCTTAAGGGGACGGGTGAGTTGGGGTGCTGCATAAAACCAGAGATTGAAATGAGCACAGATACCGTTCCATAAGCCAAATATGTAATAGACAAGAGCTACTCCTTGCTCAACGAAGTGGACTCAACACCCCATATTAAACGCCTAAGAATATACCTGACTAGTAAGAATCTTAAAACCTATGGATTTATATGTCTCCGAAAGAGAATCAAGCGTGTGTACAGCGGCATAAACGCAGCAGTGATAGGATTGCTGAGGTTCGTTGAGCAAATGCAGACCCTTTGAAGTCATATTGCATGGTACCCATTCCATGGGTCTCAACTCTCCAGATTTAATGGATTCTTCCTTCAGCTAAAACATGCATGTGGAACCCAGAGTATGATCCACCGTGTGATCGGAAAACGTGTTCAAATGTGTCTCTGTTTTCGTCCCCTGGTACTCGGGTGCAACATTCCAGACGCTTTACTAACACTCTCCCCACTTGGAGAGTCAGTGCCTTTAACCTCCTGTTTGGCCCAGTTTGCAATTTCTGTGGAAAATGAACAGGAATAGGGAGAACCAATGAGAGACTAGGTGGAGGTGTCCGGACGGGCAAATTTAACTCTCATTTCCCACCAGGAAGAGGAATTAACCAAAGGCTCAGCATGCCGTGCTGGAACCAAACTAGGGCCTGAAGCAACCCTGCGGTGTTGCAGCCAGCTCACAAGAAAGCGAGTTGAAGAAAGGAGCTCAGGGGCACTGTAATTCACAAACCTGCAGAGTTATAAATGACAGCTATCTTCCAAAAATATATTGAAGTAAGGCTGCCAAGAGGAGTTGAAAGCGGGGCAGAATTGCAGGAAACCGATTTCTGGAGGTACACTGGAATTGCATGTAAAGCATAGGAAAAGAGGCAGAACGTCCACAATGATGCACTTGGCCAAAAAGTGCGTATGCGTTTTTTCCTGAATATATTTAGGAAAAATCGCATACGCACTTTTTGGCCAACCAAGCAAGCTTGCAAAGGAAATCTGCACTACAATGAAGTCTCACTGCCCCCCGGTCAAAAGGGCCATCTGAAAAAAGTGTAAAATCCAGAAAGGCAGGACAGGCCATGGAGAACTGGGAGCCTTGTTATGCTAATGGGCGGGATGTAAATTGCCAGCAGCCACTCTGGAGAAGTGTATGGTGTTTCCTGAAACATCCAAAAAACAAAGCAACAGAGCCTAGGGCACTTCCACTTATGGTCCTATAGCTTAGGGAAATTAAAATCAAAAAGACACAGCCACCCCAAAGTTTGGGACGGCTCTGTTTACAAGAACCTCGTTTACCGAACAAGTTCAATATCACAGAAAGCGAAAAATGGATAAAGAAGTTGTGGTACTTATGTACAATGCAATATCACTCAGCAATGAAATCTATGTCATCAGGCCCGTAGCAGCATAATGAGTGGATTCAGGTACGATGATTCTAAGTGAAATTAGTCACACAGAAAAAGAAACATCATAAGATATCACTAATACACGGAATGTAAACTTGGCTACACAAGAACTGAATTACAAAACAGAACAGGGTGTCAAATGTAGAAAACCAACTTATGCTTGCTTAAGGGGACGGGTGAGTTGGGGTGCTGCATAAAACCAGAGATTGAAATTAGCACAGATACCGTTCCATAAGCCAAATATGTAATAGACAAGAGCTACTCCTTGCTCAACGAAGTAGACTCAACACCCCATATTAAACGCCTAAGAATATACCTGACTAGTAAGAATCTTAAAACCTATGGATTTATATGTCTCCGAAAGAGAATCAAGCGTGTGTACAGCGGCATAAACGCAGCAGTGATAGGATTGCTGAGGTTCGGTGAGCAAATGCAGACCCTTTGAAATCATATTGCATGGTACCCATTCCATGGGTCTCAACTCTCCCTGTTTAAGGGATTCTTCCTTCAGCTAAAACATGCATGTGGAACCCAGAGTATGATCCACCGTGTGATCGGAAAACGTGTTCAAATGTGTCTCAGTTTTCGTTCCCTGGTACTCGGGTGCAACATTCCAGACGCTTTACTAACACTCTCCCCACTTGGAGAGTCAGTGCCTTTAACCTCCTGTTTGGCCCAGTTTGCAATTTCTGTGGAAGATGAACAGGAATAGGGAGAACCAATGAGAGACTAGGTGGAGGTGTCCAGACGGGCCAATTTAACTCTCATTTCCCACCAGGAAGAGTAATTAACCAAAGGCTCAGCGTGCCATGCCGGAACCACACTAGGACCAGAAGCAATCCTGCGGTGTTGCGGCCAGCTCACAAGAAAGCGAGTTGAAGAAAGGAGCTCAGGGGCACTGTAATTCACAAACCTGCAGAGTTATAAAGGACAGCTATCTTCCAAAAATATATTGAAGTAAGGCTGCCAAGAGGAGTTGAAAGGGGGGCAGAATTGCAGGAAACCGATTTCAGGAGGTAGACTGGAATTGCATGTAAAGCATAGGAAAAGAGGCAGAACGTCCACAATGATGCACTTGGCCAAAAAGGGCGTATGCGTTTTTTCCTGAATATATTCAGGAAAAAACGCATACGCCCTTTTTGGCCAACCAAGCAAGCTTGCAAAGGAAATCTGCAGTACAATGAAGTCTCACTGCCCCCCGGTCAAAAGGGCCATCTGAAAAAAGTGTAAAATCCAGAAAGGCAGGACAGGCCATGGAGAACTGGGAGCCTAGTTATGCTGATGGGCGGGATGTAAATTGCCAGCAGCCACTCTGGAGAAGTGTATGGTGTTTCCTGAAACATCCAAAAAACAAAGCAACAGAGCCTAGGGCACTTCCACTTATGGTCCTATAGCTTAGGGAAATTAAAATCAAAAAGACACAGCCACCCCAAAGTTTGGGACGGCTCTGTTTACAAGAACCTCGTTTACGGTACAAGTTCAATATCACAGAGAGCGAAAAATGGATAAAGAAATTGTGGTACTTACGTACAATGCAATATCACTCAGCAATGAAATCTATGTCATCAGGCCCATAGCAGCATAATGAGTGGATTCAGGTACGATGATTCTAAGTGAAATTAGTCACACAGAAAAAGAAACATCATAAGATATCACTAATACACGGAATGTAAACTTGGCTACACAAGAACTGAATTACAAAACAGAACAGGGTGTCAAATGTAGAAAACCAACTTATGCTTGCTTAAGGGGACGGGTGAGTTGGGGTGCTGCATAAAACCAGAGATTGAAATGAGCACAGATACCGTTCCATAAGCCAAATATGTAATAGACAAGAGCTACTCCTTGCTCAACGAAGTGGACTCAACACCCCATATTAAACGCCTAAGTATATACCTGACTAGTAAGAATCTACCTGACTAGTAAGAATCTTAAAACCTATGGATTTATATGTCTCCGAAAGAGAATCAAGCGTGTGTACAGCGGCATAAACGCAGCAGTGATAGGATTGGTGAGGTTCGGTGAGCAAATGCAGACCCTTTGAAGTCATATTGCATGGTACCCATTCCATGGGTCTCAACTCTCCATGTTTAAGGGATTCTTCCTTCAGCTAAAACATGCATGTGGAACCCAGAGTATGATCCACCATGTGGTCGGAAAACGTGTTCAAATGTGTCTCAGTTTTGGTCCCCTGGTACTCGGGTGCAACATTCCAGACGCTTTACTAACACTCTTCCCACTTGGAGAGTCAGTGCCTTTAACCTCCTGTTTGGCCCAGTTTGCAATTTCTGCGGAAGATGAACAGGAATAGGGAGAACCAATGAGAGACTAGCTGGAGGTGTCTGGATGCACAAATTTAACTCTCATTTCCCACCAGGAAGAGGAATTAACCAAAGGCTCAGCGTGCCGTGCCGGAACCAGATTAGGGCCTGAAGCAATCCTGCGGTGTTGCGGCCAGCTCACAAGAAAGCGAGTTGAAGAAAGGAGCTCAGGGGCACTGTAATTCACAAAACCTGCAGAGTTATAAATGACAGCTATCGTCCAAAAACATACTGAAGTAAGGCTGCCAAGAGGACTTGAAAGCGGGGCAGAATTGCAGGAAACCGATTTCAGGAGGTAGACTGGATTTGCATTTAAAGCATAGGAAAAGAGGCAGAACGTCCACAATGATGCACTTGGCCAAAAAGGGCGTATGCGTTTTTTCCTGAATATATTCAGGAAAAAACGCATACGCCCTTTTGGCCAACCAAGCAAGCTTGCAAAGGAAATCTGCACTACAATGAAGTCTCACTTCCCCCCGGTCAAAAGGGCCATCTGAAAAAAGTGTAAAATCCAGAAAGGCAGGACAGGCCATGGAGAACTGGGAGCCTTGTTATGCTGATGGGCGGGATGTAAATTGCCAAGAGCCACTCTGGAGAAGTGTATGGTGTTTCCTGAAATACCTAAAAAACAAAGCAACAGAGCCTAGGGCACTTCCACTTATGGTCCTATAGCTTAGGGAAATTAAAATCAAAAAGACACAGCCACCGCAAAGTTTGGGACGGCTCTGTTTACAAGAACCTCGTTTACGGTACAAGTTCAATACCGCAGAAAGTGGAAAATGGATAAAGAAGTTGTGGTACTTACGTACAATGCAATATCACTCAGCAATGAAATCTATGTCATCAGGCCCGTACCAGCATAATGAGTGGATTCAGGTATGATGATTCTAACTGAAATAAGTCACACAGAAAAAGAAACATCATAAGATATCACTAATACACGGAATGTAAACTTGGCTACACAGGAACTGGATTACAAAACAGAACAGGGTCTCAAATTTAGAAAACCAACTTATGCTTGCTTAAGGGGAAAGGTGAGTTGGGGTGCTGCATAAAACCAGAGATTGAAATGAGCACAGATAAAGTTCCTTAAGCCAAATATGGAATAGACAAGAGCTACTCCTTGCTCAACAAAGTGGACTCAACACCCCATATTAAACGCCTAAGAATGTACCTGACTAGTAAGTATCTCAAAACCTATGGATTGCTATGTCTCTGAAAGAGAATCAAGCGTGTGTACAGGGGCATAAACGCAGCAGTGATAGGATTGGAGAGGTTCGGTGAGCAAATGAAGACCCTTTGAAGTCATATTGCATGGTACCCATTCCACGGGTCTCAACTCTCCAGGTTTAAGGGATTCTTCCTTCAGCTTAAACATGCATGTGGAACCCAGAGTATGATCAACCGTGTGATCGGGAGACGTGTTCCAATATGTCTCAGTTCTCGTCCCCTGGTACTCGGGTGCAACATTCCAGACGCTTTACTAACACTCTCCCGACTTGGAGAGTCAGTGCCTTTAACCTCCTGTTTGGCCCAGTTTGCAATTTCTGCGGAAGATGAACAGGAATAGGGAGAACCAATGAGAGACTAGCTGGAGGTGTCTGGATGCACAAATTTAACTCTCATTTCCCACCAGGAAGAGGAATTAACCAAAGGCTCAGCGTGCCGTGCCGGAACCAGATTAGGGCCTGAAGCAATCCTGCGGTGTTGCGGCCAGCTCACAAGAAAGCGAGTTGAAGAAAGGAGCTCAGGGGCACTGTAATTCACAAAACCTGCAGAGTTATAAATGACAGCTATCGTCCAAAAACATACTGAAGTAAGGCTGCCAAGAGGACTTGAAAGCGGGGCAGAATTGCAGGAAACCGATTTCAGGAGGTAGACTGGATTTGCATTTAAAGCATAGGAAAAGAGGCAGAACGTCCACAATGATGCACTTGGCCAAAAAGGGCGTATGCGTTTTTTCCTGAATATATTCAGGAAAAAACGCATACGCCCTTTTTGGCCAACCAAGCAAGCTTGCAAAGGAAATCTGCACTACAATGAAGTCTCACTTCCCCCAGGTCAAATGGGCCATCTGAAAAAAGTGTAAAATCCAGAAAGGCAGGACAGGCCATGGAGAACTGGGAGCCTTGTTATGCTGATGGGCGGGATGTAAATTGCCAGCAGCCACTCTGGAGAAGTGTATGGTGTTTCCTGAAACATCCAAAAAACAAAGCAACAGAGCCTAGGGCACTTCCACTTATGGTCCTATAGCTTAGGGAAATTAAAATCAAAAAGACACAGCCACCCCAAAGTTTGGGACGGCTCTGTTTACAAGAACCTCGTTTACGGTACAAGTTCAATATCACAGAAAGTGAAAAATGGATAAAGAAATTGTGGTACTTACGTACAATGCAATATCACTCAGCAATGAAATCTATGTCATCAGTCCCGTAGCAGCATAATGAGTGGATTCAGGTACGATGATTCTAAGTGAAATTAGTCACACAGAAAAAGAAACATCATAAGATATCACTAATACATGGAATGTAAACATGGCTACACAAGAACTGAATTACAAAACAGAACAGGGTGTCAAATGTAGAAAACCAACTTATGCTTGCTTAAGGGGACGGGTGAGTTGGGGTGCTGCATAAAACCAGAGATTGAAATGAGCACAGATACCGTTCCATAAGCCAAATATGTAATAGACAAGAGCTACTCCTTGCTCAACGAAGTGGACTCAACACCCCATATTAAACGCCTAAGAATATACCTGACTAGTAAGAATCTACCTGACTAGTAAGAATCTTAAAACCTATGGATTTATATATCTCCAAAAGAGAATCAATCGTGTGTACAGCGGCATAAACGCAGCAGTGATAGGATTGGTGAGGTTCGGTGAGCAAATGCAGACCCTTTGAAGTCATATTGCATGGTACCCATTCCATGGGTCTCAACTCTCCATGTTTAAGGGATTCTTCCTTCAGCTAAAACATGCATGTGGAACCGAGAGTATGATCCACCATGTGATCGGAAAACGTGTTCAAACGTGTCTCAGTTTTCGTCCCCTGGTACTCGGGTGCAACATTCCAGACGCTTTACTAACACTCTCCCCACTTGGAGAGTCAGTGCCTTTAACCTCCTGTTTGGCCCAGTTTGCAATTTCTGTGGAAAATGAACAGGAATAGGGAGAACCAATGAGAGACTAGGTGGAGGTGTGCGGACGGGCAAATTTAACTCTCATTTCCCACCAGGAAGAGGAATTAACCAAAGGCTCAGCGTGCCAGGCCGGAACCACACTAGGACCAGAAGCAATCCTGCGGTGTTGTGGCCAGCTCACAAGAAAGCGAGTTGAAGAAAGGAGCTCAGGGGCACTGTAATTCACAAACCTGCAGAGTTATAAAGGACAGCTATCTTCCAAAAATATATTGAAGTAAGGCTGCCAAGAGGAGTTGAAAGGGGGGCAGAATTGCAGGAAACCGATTTCAGGAGGTAGACTGGAATTGCATGTAAAGCATAGGAAAAGAGGCAGAACGTCCACAATGATGCACTTGGCCAAAAAGGGCGTATGCGTTTTTTCCTGAATATATTCAGGAAAAAACGCATACGCCCTTTTTGGCCAACCAAGCAAGCTTGCTAAGGAAATCTGCACTACAATAAAGTCTCACTGCCCCCCGGTCAAAAGGGCCATCTGAAAAAAGTGTAAAATCCAGAAAGGCAGGACAGGCCATGGAGAACTGGGAGCCTAGTTATGCTGATGGGCGGGATGTAAATTGCCAGCAGCCACTCTGGAGAAGTGTATGGTGTTTCCTGAAACATCCAAAAAACAAAGCAACAGAGCCTAGGGCACTTCCACTTATGGTCCTATAGCTTAGGGAAATTAAAATCAAAAAGACACAGCCACCCCAAAGTTTGGGACGGCTCTGTTTACAAGAACCTCGTTTACGGTACAAGTTCAATATCACAGAAAGCGAAAAATGGATAAAGAAGTTGTGGTACTTACGTAAAATGCAATGTCACTCAGCAATGAAATCTATGTCATCAGGCCCGTAGCAGCATAATGAGTGGATTCAGGTACGATGATTCTAAGTGAAATAAGTCACACGGAAAAAGGAACATCATGAGATATCACTACTACACGGAATGTAAACTTGGCTACACAAGAACTGAATTACAAAACAGAACAGGGTGTCAAATGTACAAAACCAACTTATGCTTGCTTAAGGGGAAAGGTGAGTTGGGGTGCTGCATAAAACCAGAGATTGAAATTAGCACAGATACCGTTCCATAAGCCAAATATGTAATAGACAAGAGCTACTCCTTGCTCAACGAAGTGGACTCAACACCCCATACTAAACGCCTAAGAATATACCTGACTAGTAAGAATCTACCTGACTAGTAAGAATCTTAAAACCTATGTATTTATATGTCTCCGAAAGAGAATCAAGCGTGTGTACAGCGGCATAAACGCAGCAGTGATAGGATTGGTGAGGTTCGGTGAGCAAATGCAGACCCTTTGAAGTCATATTGCATGGTACCCATTCCATGGGTCTCAACTCTCCCTGTTTAAGGGATTCTTTCTTCAGCTAAAACATTCATGTGGAACCCAGAGTATGATCCACCGTGTGATCGGAAAACGTTTTCAAACGTGTCTCAGTTTTCGTCCCCTGGTACTCGGGTGCAACATTCCAGATGCTTTACTAACACTCTCCCCACATGGAGAGTCAGTGCCTTTAACCTCCTGTATGGCCCAGTTTGCAATTTCTATGGAAAATGAACAGGAATAGGGAGAACTAATGAGAGACTAGGTGGAGGTGTCCAGACGGGCAAACTTAACTCTCATTTCCCACCAGGAAGAGGAATTAACTAAAGGCTCAGCATGCCGTGCCGGAACCAAACTAGGGCCTGAAGCAATCCTGCGGTGTTGCGGCCAGCTCTCAAGAAAGCGAGTTGAAGAAAGGAGCTCAGGGGCACTGTAATTCACAAACCTGCAGAGTTATAAATGACAGCTATCTTCCAAAAATATATTGAATTAGGCTGCCAAGAGGAGTTGAAAGCGGGGCAGAATTGCAGGAAACCGATTTCAGGAGGTACACTGGAATTGCCTGTAAAGCATAGGAAAAGAGGCAGAACGTCCACAATGATGCACTTGGCCAAAAAGGGCGTATGCGTTTTTTCCTGAATATATTCAGGAAAAAACGCATACGCCCTTTTTGGCCAACCAAGCAAGCTTGCAAAGGAAATCTGCACTACAATGAAGTCTCACTTCCCCCCGGTCAAAAGGGCCATCTGAAAAAAGTGTAAAATCCAGAAAGGCAGGACAGGCCATGGAGAACTGGGAGCCTAGTTATGCTGATGGGCGGGATGTAAATTGCCAGCAGCCACTCTGGAGATGTGTATGGTGTTTCCTGAAACATCCAAAAAACAAAGCAACAGAGCCTAGGGCACTTCCACTTATGGTCCTATAGCTTAGGGAAATTAAAATCAAAAAGACACAGCCACCCCAAAGTTTGGGACGGCTCTGTTTACAAGAACCTCGTTTACGGTACAAGTTCAATATCACAGAAGGCGAAAAATGGATAAAGAAATTGTGGTACTTACGTACAATGCAATATCACTCAGCAATGAAATCTATGTCATCAGGCCCGTAGCAGCATAATGAGTGGATTCAGGTACGATGATTCTAAGTGAAATTAGTCACACAGAAAAAGAAACATCATAAGATATCACTAATACACGGAATGTAAACTTGGCTACACAGGAACTGGATTACAAAACAGAACAGGGTCTCCAATTAAGAAAACCAACTTTTGCTTCCTTAACGGGAATGGTGAGTTGGGGTGCTGCATAAAACCAGAGATTGAAATGAGCACAGATAAAGTTCCTTAAGCCAAATATGGTATAGACAAGAGCTACTCCTTGCTCAACGAAGTGGACTCAACACCCCATATTAAACGCCTAAGAATATACCTGACTAGTAAGAATCTTAAAACCTATGGATTTATATGTCTCCGAAAGAGAATGAAGCGTGTGTACAGCGGCATAAACGCAGCAGTGATAGGATTGGTGAGGTTCGGTGAGCAAATGCAGACCCTTTGAAGTCATATTGCATGATACCCATTCCATGGGTCTCAACTCTCCACGTTTAAGAGATTGTTCCTTCAGCTAAAACATGCATGTGGAACCCAGAGTATGATCCACCGTGTGATCGGGAAACGTGTTCAAATGTGTCTCAGTTTTCGTCCCCTGGTACTCGGGTGCAACATTCCAGACGCTTTACTAACACTCTCCCCACTTGGAGAGTCAGTGCCTTTAACCTCCTGTTTGGCCCAGTTTGCAATTTCTTCGGAAGATGAACAGGAATAAGGAGAAGCATTGGGAGACTATCTGTCGGTGTCTGGACGGCAAATTTAACTCTCATTTCCCACCAGGAAGATAAATGAACCAAAGGCTCCGCGTGCCATGCTGGAACTAAATTAGGGCCTGAGGAGATCCTGCAGTGTTGCGGCCAGCTCACAAGAAAGCGAGTTGAAGAAAGGAGCTCAGGGGCACTGTAATTCAGAAACCTGCGGAGTTATAAATGACAGCTATCATCCAAAATTATGCTGAAGTAAGGCTGCGAAGAGGACTTGAATGCGGGGCAGAATTGCTGGAAATTGATTTCAGAACATACACGGGAGTAGCTCTTAAAGCATAGGAAAAGAGACAGAACTTGGAAAATAATGCACTTGGCAAAAAAGAGCGTATGTGTTTTATCCAGAGCTCTCATAACTGAGGGGAGGAGATTCCCAGCAGGCTCCAACTGCCACCTGAGGGCTCACATTGCCAAGGCAATGTTAGCATGCCAGGCAGGAGTTACCTCACAGCAGAGGTCCCACCTCACAGAAGGGTGAGAACCCAGCCAACATCAGACTCTCACCAGAGGGCCCACATCACCAAGGGGATGGGAACCAGGCAGGAGTGTCTTCACATCAGTGGGGCCACATCATCGAAAGCTGAGGTACTCAGCACATGTGTCCTCAAACCAGAGGACCCACATCACCAAGGACCTCGGAGTGAGGCAGGCAGGAGTAGCCTCACAACACTGGGCACATAGAATAAAAAAGTGAGGAATCCAGCAGTTGGAACCTCCCAGCAGGTGGCCCAGAGCACCGAGGCTATGGGATCCAGGCCACAGTGAACTCACAGAAGAGGGCCCATGTCATGAAACTGAGCAACCCAGCCATTGGGACCTCAGAGCAGGAGGCCCACATCCCCATGGGGATGGAATTCTGGTAGGAGTGTCCTCGCACCACTGAGAACGTATCAGAAAATTTTGGGCGACCAGCAGTTAGGGCCTGGCGCCAGAGGACCCTCATCACCAAGGGAAGGAGGCTCCCAGCAGGCTCCAACTGCCACCAGAGGGCTGACGTCGCCAAGGCGATGTGTGCCAACCAGGCACGAATGACCTCACAGCAGAGGGTCCACCTCAGAGAAGTGTGACGAACCCAGTCAGGATCAGACTCGCACCAGAGGGCCCACATCACCAAATGGATTGGAACCAGACAGGAGTGTCCTCACATGAGTAGGGCCACATCATCTAAAGGTGAGGAACCCAGAACATGTGGCTTCAAACCATAGGACACCCATCACCAAGGGGCTGGGAGTGAGGCAGGCAGGAGGAGCCTCATAACAGAGGGCCCAAAAATAAGAAAGGTGAGGAATCCAGCAGTTGGAACCTCCCAGCAGGCGGCCCAGAGCACAGAGGCTAGAGGAACCAGGCCAGAGTGAACTAACACCAGACAGCCCACATCATGAAACTGTGAGCAACCCAGACATTGGGACCTCAGAGCAGAAGGCCCACATCCCCATGGTGATGGGAACATGACAGGAGTGTCCTGGCATCACTGGGCTCACATCAGAAAACGTGGGGTGCTCAGAAGTTAGGGCCTGACGCTAGAGGGCACTCATCACTGAGAGGAGGAGGCTCCCAGCAGGCTCCAGCTGCCACCAGAGGGCCAACGTCGCCAAGGCGATGTGTGCCAGCCTGGCAGGAGTGACCTCACAGCAGAGGGCCCACCTCACAGAAGGGTGAGGAACACAGCCAGGATCAGACTCTCACCAGAGGGCCCACATCACCAAGGGGATGGGAACCAGGCAGGAGTGTCCCCACACCAGTGGGACAACATCATCGAAAGGTGAGGATCCCAGCACATGTGTCCTCAAACCAGAGGAACCACATCACCAAGGGGTTCGGAATGAGGCTGGCAGGACTGGCCTCACAACACAGGGTCCATAGAATATAAAAGTTGAGGAATCCAGCAGTTGGAACCTCCCAGCAAGTGGCCCAGAGCACCGAGGCTATGGGATCCAGGCCGCAGTGAACTCACAGCAGAGGGCCCACATCATGAACCTGTGAGCAGCCCAGCTGTTGGGACCTCAGAACAGAAGGCCCACATCCCCATTGGGATGGGAACCTGGCAGGAGTGGCTTTGCACCACTTAGCACATATCAGAAAATGTTAGGAGCCCAGCAGTTAGGGCCTGATGCCAGGGGGCCCTCATAACTGAGGGGAGGAGACTCCCAGCAGGTTCCAACTGCCAACAGAGGGCCCACGTCTACAAGGTGGCATGCACCAGCCAGGCAGTAGTGACCTCACAGCAGAGGGCCTATCTCACAGAAGGGTGAGGAACCGAGGCAGGATGAGACTCTCACCAGAGGGCCCACAACACCAAGGGGATGGGAACCAGTCAGGACTGTCCTCCCACCAGTGGGACCACATCATCGAAAGGTGAGGAACCCAGCACATGTGGCCTCATATCAGAGGACATACATCACAAAGGGGATGGGAGTGAGGCAGGTAGGAGTAGCCTAAAAACAGAGGGCCCAAAGAATAAAAAAAGTGAGGAATCCAGCATTTGGAACCTCCCAGCAGGCGGCCGAGAGCACAGAAGCTATGGGATGCAGGCAGGAGTTAACTAACACCAGAGAGCCCACATCATGAAACTGTGAGCAACCCAGGCATTGGGACCTCAGAGCAGAAAGCCCACATCCCCATGGGGATGGGAACCTGACAGGAGTGTCCTGGCATCACTGGGCTCACATCAGAAAACGTGGGGAGCCCAGCAGTTAGAGCCTGATGCTAGAGGGCCATCATCACCGAGGGCAGGAGGCTCCCAGCAGGTTCCATGTGCCAACAGAGGGCCCACGTCGCCAAGGTGATGTGTGCAAGTCAGGCAGGATTGACCTCACAGCAGAGGGCCTACCTCACAGAAGAGTGAGGAACTCAGCCAGGATAAGACTGTCACCAGAAGGCCCACATCACCAAGGGGATGGGAACCAGGCAGGAGTGTCCTCACACCAGTGGGGCCACATCATTGAAAGTTGCCTAACCCAGCACATGTGGCCTCAAACCAGAAGACCCACATCACGAAGGGGTTGCGAGTGAGGCAGGCAGGAGGAGCATCACAACACAGGACCCATAGAATACAAAAGTTGAGGAATCGAGCAGTTGGAACCTCCCAGCAGGCAGCCAAGACCACAGAGGCTATGGGATCCAGGCCACAGTGAACTAACACCAGAGAGCCCACATCATGAAATTGTGATCAACCCAGCCGTTGGAACCTCAGAGCAGAAGGCCCACATCCCCATGGGGATGGGAACCTAAGAGGAGTGCTTGAGCAACACTGGGCTCACTAAGAAAAGTTGGGGAGCCCAGCAGTTAGTGCCTGACGTCAGAGGGCCCTCATCACAGAGCTGAGGAGGCTCCCAGCAGGGTCCAATTGCCACCAGAGGGCTCATGTCAACAAGGCGAGGTGAGCAACCCAGGCAAGAGTTACCTGATAGTAGAGGGCCCACCTCACAGATGGGTGAGGAACCCAGCCAGGATCAGACTCTCACCAGAGGGCCCACATCACAAAGGGGATGGGACCCAGTCAGGATTATCCTCACACCAGTGGGGCCTCATCATCTTAAGGTGAGGAACCCAGCACATGTGTCCTCAAACCAGAGGACCCACATCACCAAGGGCCTTGGAGTGAGGCAGGCAGGAGTAGCCTCACAACACAGGGCACATAATATAAAAAACGTGAGGATTCCAGCATTTAGACCTTCCAGCAGGCGGCCCAGAACACCGAGGCTATGGGATCCAGGCCACAGTGAACTCACAGCAGAGGGCCCACATCACAAAACTGTGAGCAACCCAGGAGTTGAGACCTCAGCGCAGAAGGACCACATCCCCATGGGAATGGGAACCTGGCTGGAGTGTCCTCGCACCACTGGGCGCACATCAGAAAATGTGGGGAGCCCACCATTTAGGGCCTGACGCCAGAGGGCCGTCATCACCGAGAGGAGGAGGCGCCCTGCACGCTCCAACTGCCACCAGAGGGCTCACGTCTCCAAGGTGACGTGTGCCAGCCAGGCAGGAGTGACCTCACAGCAGAGGGCCTACCTCACAGAACGTTGAGGAACCCAGCCAGGATTAGACTCTCGCCAGAGGGCCCACCTCACCAAGGGAATGGGAACCAGGCAGGAGTGTCCTCACACGAGTGGGGTCACATCATCGAAAGGTGAGGAACGCAGCACATGTGGCCTCAAGCCATAGGACAGTCATCACCAAGGGGCTGGCAGTGAGGCAGGCAGGAGGAGCCTCACAACAGAGGGCACATAGAATAAAAAAGTTGAGGAATCCAGCAGTTGGAACCTCCCAGCAGGCGGCTCAGAGCACCGATGATAAGGGATCCTTGCCGGAGTGAACTCACAGCAGAGGGCCCACATCATGGTACTGTGAGCAAGCCAGCCGTTTTGACCTCAGAGCAGAAGGCCCATATCGCCATGGGGATGGGAACCTGGCAAGAGTCTCCTCACTCACTTGGCGCACATCAGAAAATGTGGGGAGCCCAGCAGTTATGGCCTAAGGCAAGAGGGCCCTCATCACCGAGGGTAGGAGGATCCCAGCACACTCCAACTGCCACCAGAGGGCCCACGTCGCCAAGGTGACGTGTGCCAGACAGGCATGATTGACCTCACAGCAGAGGGCCCACCTCACAGAAGGGTGAGGAACCCAGCCAGGATCAGACTCTCACCTGAGGGCCCACATCAGCAAGGGGATGGGAACCAGTCAGGACTGTCTTCCCTCCAGTGGGGTCACATCATCGAAAGGTGCGGAACCCAGCACATGTGGCCTCAAATCAGAGGACACATATCACAAAGGGAATGGGAGTGAGGCAGGCAGGAGTAGCCTAAAAACAGAGGGCCCAAAGAATAAGAAAGGTGAGGAATCCAGCAGTTGGAACCTCCCAGCAGGCGGCCCAGAGCACAGAAGCTATGGGATGCAGGCAGGAGTGAACTAACAGCAGAGAGCCCACATCATGAAACTGTGAGCAACCCAGGCTTTGGGACCTCAGAGCAGAAGGCCCACACCCCAATGGGGATGTGAACCTGGCTGGAGTGTCCTCGCACCACTGGGCGCACATCACAAAATGTAGGGAGCCCAGCAGTTAGGGCCTGATGCCAGAGGGCCCTCATCACCGACGAGAGGAGGCTCCCAGCAGGCTCCAAGTGCCACCAGAGGGCTCATGTCCACAAGGCGAGGTGAGCAAGCCAGGCAAGAGTGACCTCACATCAGACGGCCTACCTCACAGATGGGTGAGGAACCCAGCCGGGATCAGACTCTCAACAGAGGGCCCACATCACCAAGGGGATGTGAACCAGGCAGGAGTCTCCTAAGACCATTGGTCCCACATCATCGAAAGGTGAGGAACCCAGCACATGTGGCCTCAAACCAGACGACACACATCACGAAGGGGCTGGGAGTGAGGCAGGCAGGAGGATCCTCACAACAGAGGGCCCAAAAAATTAAAAAAGTGAGGAATCCAGCAGTTGGAACCTCCCAGCAGGCAGCCAAGAGCACAGAGGCTATGGGATCCAGGCTTCTGTGAACTAACACCAGAGAGCCCACATCATGAAAATGTGAACAACCCAGCCGTTGGGACCTCAGAGCAGAAGGCCCACATCCCCATGGAGATGGGATCCTAAGAGGAGTGCCAAAGCATCACTGGGCTCCCTAAGAAAAGTTGGTGAGCCCAGCAGTTAGGGCCTGACGCAAGAGGACCCTCATCACCGGGGGAAGAGATTCCCAGCACGCTCCAACTGCCACCACACGGCTGACTTCACCAAGGCAATGTGTGCCAGCCATGCAGGAGTGACCTATCAGCAGAGGGTCTCCCTCACAGGTGGGTGAGGAACAAAGCCAGGAACAGACTCTCACCAGGGGGTCCACATAACCACGTGGATGAGAACCAAGCAGGAGTGTCCTCACACTAGTGGGGCCACATCATTGAAAGGTGAGGAACCCAGCAAAAGTGGCCACAAACCAGAGGACCCACATCACCAAGGGGTTGAGAGTGAGGTAGGTGTCTGGACGGGCATATTTAACACTCATTTCCCACCAGGAAGAGGAATTAACCAAAGGCTCAGCGTGCCCTGCCAGAAGCAGATTAGGGCCTGAAGCAGTCTTGCGGGTTTGCGGCCAGCTCACAAGAAAGCGAGTTGAAGAAAGGAGCTCAGGGGCCCTGTAATTCACAAACCTGCAGAGTTATAAATGACAGATAACGTCCAAAAATATATTGAAGTAAGGCTGCGAAGAGGACTTGAAAGCGGGGCAGAATTGCAGGAAACCGATTTCAGGAGGTAGACTGGATTTGCATTTAAAGCATAGGAAAAGAGGCAGAACATCGACAATGATGCACTTGGCAACAAAGGGCGTATGAGTTTGTTCCTGAATATATTCAGGAAAAAACACATACGCCCTTTTTGGCAAACCAAGCAAGCTTGCAATGGAAATCCGAACTACTATGAAGTGTCACTTCCCCCCGGTCTAAAGGGCCACTGAGAAAAGTGTAAAATCCAGAAAGGCAAGACAGGCCATGGGGAAAAAGGAGCCTTGTTATGCTTATGGGCGGGATGTACATTGCCAACAGCCACTCTGGAGAAGTGTATGGTGTTTCCTGATACATCTGAAAAACAAAGCAACAGAATCTAGGGCATTTCCACTTATGGTCCTATAGCTTAGGGAAATTAAAATCAAAAAGACACAGCCACCCCAAAATTTACAACGGCTCTGTTTACAGGAGCCTCTTCTACAGTACAAGTTAAATATCCCAGAGAACAAATAATTGATAAAGAAGTTGCGGTACTTATGTACAACAGAATACCACTCAGCAATGAAATCTGTGTCACCAGGCCTGTACCAGCATAATGAGTGGATTGAGGCATGATGATTCTAAGTGAAATAAGTCACACAGAAAAAGAAACATCATAAGGTATCACTAATGCACGGAATGTAAACTTGGCTACACATGAACTGAATTACAAAACAGAACAGGGTCTCAAGTTTAGAAAACCAACTTATGCTTGCTTAAGGGGAAAGGTGAGTTGGGGTGCTGCATAAAACCAGAGTTTGAAATTAGCACAGATACCGTTCCATAAGCCAAATATGTAATAGACAAGACCTACCCATTGCTCAACGAAATGGACTCAACAATGAGGTATCACCTCACACCTGTTAGAATGGGCATCATCTGAAAATCTACAAACAACAAATGCTGGAAAGGGTGTGGAGAAAAGGAACACTCTTCCACTATTGTTGGGAATATAAATTGATACAGTCACTATGGAGAACAATATGGAGTTTCTTAAGAAACTAATAATAGAATTACCATATGATACAGCAATCCCAGGACTGGACATATACTCAGACAAAACCATAAATCAAAAAGAGACATTCACCGCAATGTTCATTGCATCACTATTTACAATATCGAGGTAATGGAAGCAACCTAAATGCCCACAGACAGACGAATGCATAAAGCTGTGGTACATATATAAAATGGAATATTACTAAGCCATGAAAGGAATGAAATTGGGTCATTTGTAGAGACGTCGATGGATCTAGAGACTGTCCTACAGAGTGAAGTAAGTCAGAAAGAGAAAAACAAATCTTGTATATTCATGCATATATGTGGAACCTAGAAAAACTGTACAGATTAACCGTTTTGCAAGGCATAAATAGAGCAACAGATGTAGACAACAATCGTATGGACAACAAGGGGGGAAAGCTCTTGGAGGGGTGGTGGTGGGAGGAGTTGAGAGATTGGGATTGGCATGTAAACATTTATATGTATAAAATAGATAACCAATGAGAACCTGCTGTATAAAAATATAAAATAAAATTCAAAATTAAAAAGAAATAAAATTTAAAAAATAAAACAGAAAAAACAATTATTCCCTTCACATACATGTATTTATATGAATAAATTATTTCCATGCTTATATCTGTAAATACAAAAAAGAGGAATAAAATCTACCTTGAACCAAAAACGAAAAAGAGAAAAAAAAAAACAGAACCCACCAGTTACTCAGAGGAAAACCGTATCAGGGCACTTGCTCCAGTTGTAAACAATTCTGAAGTTGGTCAGTGGTGGGGAATCGTCTCCCATTCAGCCAGCAGCCCCCACACAACAAGCGTCCTCATTGCAAAGCTGGGGCACCGTGCCGAGGCATCTGTGAGTAAACGTGAGCTGAGCCCCAGGCCACTTGCTGCTGAACTGTTCCCACCCTTCCCAGGTAAAACACCTGAATATATACAAGGACTTGAAAGCCTAGAGGAAGGGCCATGGAGCCACACGAGTGACAGCATGCCAGCTGACTTGGTGCCTGCAGGCCAGCCAGGATGGTCCTGGCCCTGGGTGCTCTTCTGGAAGATTTCCATTTCCCTGCCTGAGATACCCGTCCTGTCCCTGCCCCCACTGCTTTTTTCCTTCCTCACCTCTGCCCAGGGAGAAATTCCAGCAGCAGGTATGGGTGACACATCCTCTTCTTTAGCAGGTGGCAGCCTGGCATCTGCTGCAGAAAGTCCAGCAGAGCCCCACTCACACTGGGCCACCCACAAAGCCGTGGCCTCTCACTCCCTCCCACCAGCCCAGCCCCGAGACTGCTGACAGGGCAGAGAAAATGGCGTCAGGCACAGCTGCAGGGGCTTTTGCTGCCTGGAGTGGTATTTATATTGATCTCAACCCAGGCACACCTGGGGAGGGCTGGCCAGCATGGTAAGGCTGCCCAGGTAGCCAATCATCACCCCTCAGGGGCTCACAGTTGCAGAAAATGGAACTTGCTGAACCGGCCAGGTCCAAGGAACAGGTGTGGGCTCCTGAGAGTCAGGATAGACAAGGGGCTGCAGCTTTGGCTTGTTTTCTAATCATTTTATCTGGCCCATGAGTGGGAGACAACTTCAAGAAAACCCTCTCCTAATGAGAGGAACCCAGGAGTCAGGGAGAGGAGGGGTGGGTGGTGGTTGGAGACAGAGGCCTGGTGCCCTGGGTGCAGTGGAAGTCTCTGGAAGACCAGGTGGAGGGAGGCCACACAGAGTGATGCCCAGGGTCACAGACCTGTCGGAGCTGCTGTTTGTTAGTTCAAGTCCTGCTCTGAGGTGCTCTGTGTCAGCTCTGAGCGACAGGTGAGCTGGGGGTGCTCTTCAATGAGGGCTATGTGCACGGTTCCTGTGTGCCCAGCCCTGCCACGGTACCTGCAAGGGTAGCTCTGTATCCTGGGAGGGGCCTGACCATGAGAGCCCCGTGGGCTGGGTTGGGGGTGGGGTACCTGCCCAGGAGAGCTCCATATCCTGGGATTGGCCTGACCACGAGAGCCCCATGGGCTGCTGGGGACCTGGTAAAGGATGTCAGGACAGTCAGTGAAGCCACCGAGGATATACCTCCAGTTGCTCCTGATTCCTACACCCTGCTGGTCATTCTACCAACCACCAGGACATGGTATTCTGTATTAGTCTTCAATGATGCCTTCTTTTGTATTCCATTAGTCCCAGAGTCACAAGAAATTTTGGCTTGTGAGTGGCAGGACTCAACATACAACTAAAACAATACTTCCGGGCCGTCTTGCCCCAAGGGTTCAAAAATTCCCACACCATCTTTGGGGAAAGCTTAGCTAACGACCGAAAAGTTCTACCTCTGGAAAAGGAAACCCTCCTTCAATATGCAGACGACATTCTGATCGCCAGCCCTACTAAGGAGGCCTCTGAACTACCAAGCCAATAAAGGATAGAAGTTGTCCAAGAAAAAGCTCAAATATCACAGACTGCGGTGACCTGCCTGGGCTTCATTCTCACACAAGGTCAGAGAAGCCCATCCCAGGAAAGGGAAGAAACCATTTGCAGCCTTACCCCTTTCTAAAACTAGAAGACAGCTTAGGGGTTCCTGGGGAGGCCAGGGTTTGCTGCTTCTGGATCCCTAACTACAGTCTACTAGCTGGGCCTCTATATGAAACACTGAAAGGAAAAGATGATGATCCTTTTGAACAGAATCCAGAAGTGGCCTTTCAAGAATGGAAAGAGCAGTCAATTCAGACCCTTGCCCTGGAACTCCCTAATTGAGGTAAACCCTTTGACCTTTCCATTCCCAGTGAAAGGTGAATCGCCATTGGAGAATTAGTGCAAAAACTGGGACCACTTGAAATGGAACAACGCAAGAATGCCATCCAGGTAGGATAAACTACAGTCACCAA
The DNA here is from genome assembly GCF_964270905.1 of Leucopleurus acutus. NCBI lineage: Eukaryota > Metazoa > Chordata > Mammalia > Artiodactyla > Delphinidae > Leucopleurus > Leucopleurus acutus. The sequence continues at coordinate 105,448 of NW_028139054.1, read as the reverse complement.
GGGGCTTGGCCCACTGCCACATCTGGCCAAGATACTGGCGGTATCTAAAAACCTGGAAATCAGCAGCCCAAAAGGCCACCTCCCTCCTAAGGGAAAAGGACCCCACGTGGTGATCCTAATCACCAACCATGCCCTGAAGTTGCAGGGTTCGCTCCGTGGGCACACCGACCTCGAGTGAGGAGGCCCTCCAACTCCAACATCCAGAGAGATAACCGGAGGCAACAGGGCACCATGACGACTCATGTGAACATCACTTGACCTGGAGTTTCTCTCATAAAACAACAATAGTGTGTCCCGAAGGAGTAGACTACTGCTTGCAGGACTTCCTGCACCCGGAGGGGAGCTAATAATCTTGGCGGGGGAACCGTATATCACACTGTCACCATAGAAAAGCCTACAGACACCGTGATGATGGTGGCCAATAAGACCGGCTGGACTCCTGTTTACTTCAAAAGGCTGTTGACTCAGTGGCCATCATGGTCCTTGATCACCACTGACCCTGGACTGTCTGGGAGTTGAGCGGGCAGGGCTCTGACACCTGGTGCTGTTTTTATGTTAATTCAGGGGCCTAATTGAAGAAAGAGCAGACTACTGGTCAGAGCATCTAGGCTGGCAGAAACGGTCAGCCTAAGGTGGCCGAACAAATGTGGGGCGGGGTGAATCCGGCCCCCACAGCGTCTCTGCACATCTCTTTCCTGGACCCTTAAAGGTCATTAGAATCTATAACACTTCCAATGCTGGTGCTCAGGCGGACGAGCAGGGAGGCAGGGGTCCTGGGGCCAATCAACGTCACCTGGAGGCTGCTGGGGAGAAGTTCTGACCCTCGTCCCCTGGTATGAGGGCTCCCAACTCAGCACTCAGCAGTTACAGAAGAAGGGTCTGCACCCTCAGCACTCCAAGAGTGAGGAACGGGACAAAAGGCAGAGGAGGGGTTTGTCCCCAGCAAAGCCCATTAAAAATCCCTGGGAGATAAAAATAGAATCTGGGCAATAAAGTCAAGTCTGACCTTTTTTATCCTTTGTGCTTTGTCTAATTTCACGTGCTCCTAGGGTCCCGCATGCAGAGGTTCCACACCCGGCACTTCAGACCAGATTTCCTGGTGCAGAATGGCTGGGTCGACACCTCAGCTCCTGGGGCCCAGTGCAGACTCCGAGATATAGAGCCTGAGCTGCAGCCAACCCGGCCCTTGAGAGCTCCGCCCCCTCCCTCCCACTGACTCTGACAGGATCTCTACACAGCAGCCCAGCCCACAGCCCACGGGGTAGTGCATGCTCTCACCTCTCCATTCTCTGATGAAAATATAAAGTTTCCTTTGCTTGGGAACCAAACTCAGTCTCGATCTGTTGGCCCCAATGACACTGGGCAGGGGGACCCTTGTTGGGGTCCACTCTGGAGGATCAGTAACAGAAATTGAGACTATTGTAACTTCAATGAACAGATGTGTGAGCCAAACTGTAGTTAACATAGAACAGTTTATAAGGCTCGGGTAAAATAAGATGTTTCTAACACTTCCATTTGATATTTCCATCACTTTATTATAAGCAAGTTCAGTGAGAAGGTTTGTCCTATTTGTCAGGTCAATATTAGAGAAATGAAGTGATTTCTTTCCAAGGATGTACATCTAATAATCTTGGTTAAAGCTTCAATCTTGTTTTAAATGCTTTTCCATTGAAAATGATACCTCTCTTTCAGCTCCCCCATTTCTGAGAAGTATAAAATCTTATAATTTATTATTACCAAAGGGGAAAGGTGGGAGGAGGGATAAATTAACAGTTTGGAATTAACACATACACACTGCTATGTATAAAATAGATCATCAACAAGGAACTACTGTATAGCACAGGGAACTACACTCAATATTGTGCAATAACCTATAAGGGGAAATAATCGGAAAAAGAATAGATATTTTTATTGACATCATCTATCAATGACAGTTAAAGTGTAACCTAAGGGAAGCCGGTGGTGAGTGCTTCTGACCCTGAAGACTTCAGTCATCTAAAGTTTGGACTCTGCCTACTTCCCAAGGCCCTTAATGAACATATGTGTAGCCGTAGCTTAAAAAACTCCCCAGTTTGGGTTTCGGGGAGACACTGATTTTGAAAAAGCCCTGGTGTTCTCCTTACATGAATGGGACTCTTCCTACTGCTAAAACATGTCTGTCACATCCAGAGGATGGTATACCGTCTGATCGGGAAGAGTTTGGAAAAGGCATCTCATCTCCTCATCTCCTGGTGCTCGGGTTCACCCCTCCAGCGTCTTTACTAACAGTCTCCCCACTTGGAGATGTCAACACTGTCAACATCCTGTTGCGTACAGTTTGGAATTTGTCCAGAGGATGAAGCGGAAGGATGAGGAACAATGAGAGACAAGTCCTAGGTGTTCAGACAGGCACATGTCACTCTAATTTCCAATCAGGAAGATGAATTGACCAAAGGCTAGGGTTGCCCATGGAAACAGTATAGGGCTTGAGGAAATCCCACTGCTTTGTGGCCAGTTCCCATAAACACAAGTTGAACAATGGAACTCAGGGGCAGTAAAATTCACGAAACTGCAGAGTTGAAAATATCTATCACTGAAAAATGTCTTGAGGAAAGTCAGAGAAAAGGATTGGCAAGCAAGGGAGAATGGCAGGAAAGGGATTTGAGGAGGTAGAAAGGACTCGCCATTAAGCACAAGAAAAGGGGCTGAACATTTCCGACATTGCAGTTGGCCAAAAAGGCTGTATGCGTTTTTTTCTGTATATATTCAAGAAAAGGGCATACACTTTTTTAGCCAACCAAACAGGTGGGCACTGGAAATCAATACTACAAAAGATATCACTTCGCATCAGTCAGAAGAGCCATCCTCATAAAGTGTAAACGCCAGAAATGCAGGACAGGGCAAGGAGAGGAGGGAGCCCTGTGAGGCTTATAGTGGAAATGTATATTGCCAACGGCCATTCTGGAGAACTGTATTGTGTTTACTAAAGCATCTAAAAAATGAGCTACAGAGCATAGGGCACTTGCACTCATGGGCGTATATCTTGGGAAAAACAAAAATCGAGAGGACACAGGCACCCCAATGTTTACTGCCTCTCTGTTTAAAAGATCCTCGACTAGGATATAACTTAAATGTCTCTGGAGGGAAAAAATGGATAGAGATGTGGTACTTATGTAGAGTGGAATATTACTCAGCCTGGAAATCAATGAAATATGGCCAGTTGTAACAACTCCGGAGGAGTTACGTATGATCATTCTAAGTGACATAAATATGTAGAAAACACGTGTAAGGCTGCTAAACGGGAAAGGTGGGGAGGGGTGAGGCATCATCCAGGAGGTTGAAATTAGCAAAGATACCATTCCAAATACCAAACTGATAATCAACAAGGCCTACACGGTAACTAAAAGAACTGCACTCAGCACACTCAAGTCACCGGAAAAGAATATCTATGACTGGTAAGAATCTGAAAAAGAAATTATTGATGTCTCTCTGTACGTGAATCAAGTAGATGTACAGCAGCAAGAAACAGAGCTTTGAAAATCAGCTGTAAACAACATAGTAATAAATTGAAAAAAATAAACGACAGAGAGACAGAGAAAACCTCTTACAACTTTTCCTCAGGGACGGTGATGCAACATGGATTGAACACATCTAGACCCACAGCAGGATGAGACATAAGGCTGGAAACTGTTCGCACTAAGAGAAATGTGGGGTTGGGTGAGGAAATGCACACCCTTTAAAGTAATACTACCTGGTACCCATTCAATGGGTCCCAAATCTGCAGGTTCAAGGAATCTTCCTACAGCTAAAACATGCATGGAAAACCCAGAGGACTGTACACCATGTGATCGGGAGATGTGTCTAAAATGCACCTCATTTATCCTCTCCTGGTGCTCCTGTTCATCATTCCAGCCACGTTACTTAGAATCTCCCCACTTAGAGAATCAGCACATTTAAACTTCTGTTTCACACATTTTGCAAATTGTGAGGAGGATGAACGGGAACAGGGGGAAACAATGAGAGAATAGTTGTAGGGGTTTGGACGGGCACATGTCACTCTAATTTCCCATTAAGAATAAGAATTAAAAAAAGGCTCAGCCCGCCTCGCCGGAGCCAAAATAGGGCCTGAAGCAATCCTGCAGTTTTGAGGCCAGCTCACAAAAGAGCAACTTAAAAAATGGAGCTCAGGGTCACTGCAATTCACAAACCTGCAGAGTTATAAATGAAAACTAACGTCCAAAAATATGTTGAGGTAAGGCAAAGAAGAGGATCTGAATGCAAGACAGAATTGCAAGAAACAGATTTCAAGAGATAGATTGGACTCGCCTTTAAAGCACATGAAAAGCGGCAGAATTTCGACAATGATGCAGTTGGCCCAAAAGGGAGTATGTGTTATTTCCTGAATATATCCAGGAAAAAACGCATACGCACTTTATGGGCAACCAAGCAAGCAAGCAATGCAAATGTGCACAACAAAGAAGTCTCATTTCCCACCGGTCAAAAGGGCCATCCGAAAAAATTGTAAAAACCAGAAATGCAGGACAGGCCATGGAGAACAGGGAGCCTTTATACGCTGATGGACAGTGTGTGAACTGCCGAGAGCCACTCTGGAGAAGTGTATGGTGGTTCCTAAATCATCTAAAAAACAGAGCGACAGAGCATAGGGCACTTCCAATCACGGGAGTATATCTAGGGAAGTCTAAAAATCAACAAGACACAAGCACACCACAGTTTAGGGCTACTCTGTTTACAAGAACCTCAACTTCAGTACACCTTAAATATCCCAGGAAAGAGAACAATGGATAAAGAAAATGTGGTACTTATGTACAATGGAATATCTCTTCACCATGAAATCAATGTAATAAGGCTAGTAGAAGGATAAAGAGTGGATTGAGGTCCGATAATACTACTTGAAATAAGTCAAACAGAAAAAGAAACATATCATAAGATATCACTTATAGAGGGAGGATAAATATGGCTGCACAAAAAATGAATGACAAAACAGAACAGTGTCTCACATTTAGAAAACACACTTATTTCAGCTTAAGGGGAAAGGAGAGGTGGGGTGATGCATAAAACCAGAGTTTGAAATTAGCACAGATACCGTTCAATAAACCAAATAGGTATCAGACAAGATCTACACCTTGCTCAATGAACTGGCCTCAACACACCCTATACACCACAGAGAAATATATCTGAGTAATAAGAATCTTAAAACCCATGTATTGATATATCTCCATAAGGGAATCAAGTGTGCGCAGAGCGGCACAAACACAGCAGTGAAAATGAGCTAAACCCCATTATAGAAATAAATTTTAAAACCAAAACGCAGAAACAATGAAAGAGAGAAAAATTCTTACAAAATTCGCTCAGGGGCTGTGATGCAACCTGGAATGACCACATATAAACCCACAGCTGGATAAGACATAAGGCTGGACACTTGGGGCTGAAAGGATTGGAGAGCTTTGGTGAGCAACTGCCGAAAGTTTAATGCAATACTTCATGCTACTTATTCCAAGGGTCCCAACACTCCAAGTTGAAGGGAATCTTCCTACAGCTAAACCATGCATGGGAAATCCAGCAGATGGTATACCATATGATCGGGAAAGGTTTCTAAAATGCACCTCATTTTCCTCTCCTGGGGCTCCGGATCAACATTCCAGCCACTTTACTAACAACATCTCCACATGGAGAGTCAGTGCCTTTAAGTTCCGGTATTGCACAGTCTGCAGTTAGTGCGGAGGATGAATGGGAATAGGGGGAACCAGTGAGAAAATAGCTGTAGCGGTTTCAATGGGCACATGTCACTCTAATTTCACATCAGGAAGAAGAATTAACCAAAGGCAGAGCAAGGCGCCCCAGAAGAACAATAGGGCCTGAAGAAATCCTGTGGATATGAGGCAAGATCACAAAAATAAGAGCTGAAAAATGGAGCTAAGGGCCACTGCAATTGAAAAACCTGCAGAGTTATAAAGGCCAACTATTTTCCAAACGTATATTGAGGTAAGGTTATGAAGAGGAACTGAGAGCAAGGCAGAACTGCAGGAAACCGATTTCAGGAGGTAGACTGGAATTGCACTGAAAACATATGAAAAGACTCAGAACGTCGACAATGATGCACTTGGGCAAAAAGGGCGTATGCGTTCTTTCCTGAATATATTCAGGAAGAAACGCATACGCCCTTTCTGGCCAACCAAGCAAGCTCGCAAAGGAAATCTGCACTACAATGAAGTCTCACTGCCCCCCGGTCAAAGGGCCTTCTGAAAAAAGTGTAAAATCCAGAAAGACAGGCCAGGCCATGGAGAACTGGGAGCCTTGTTATGCTGATGGGCGAGATGAAAATGGCCAACAGCCACTCTGGAGAAGTGTATGGTGTTTCCTGAAACAACCAAAAAACTAAGCAACAGAGCCTAGGGCACTTCCACTTATGGTCCTATAGCTTAGGGAAATTAAAATCAAAAAGACACAGCCACCCCAAAGTTTGGGATGGCTCTGTTTACAAGAACCTCGTTTACGGTACAAGTTAAATATCGCAAAAAGCGAAAAATGGATAAAGAAGTTGTGGTACTTACGTACAATGCAATATCACTCAGCAATGAAATCTATGTCATCAGGCCCGGAGCAGCATAATGAGTGGATTCAGGTACGATGATTCTAAGTGAAATTAGTCACACAGAAAAAGAAACATCATAAGATATCACTACTACACGGAATGTAAACTTGGCTACACAGGAACTGAATTACAAAACAGAACAGGGTCAAAAATGTAGAAAACCAACTTATGCTTGCTTAAGGGGAAAGCCGATATGGGGTGCTGCATGAAACCAGAGATTAAAATTGGCACAGATACCGTTCCATAAGCCAAAAATATAATAGACAAAAGGTACCCCTTGCTCAACGAAGTGGACTCAACACCCTATATTAAACGCCTAGGAATATACCTGACTAGTAAGAATCTACCTGACTAGTAAGAATCTTAAAACCTATAGATTTATATGTCTCCGAAAGAGAATCAAGCGTGTGTACAGTGGCATAAACGCAGCAGTGATAGGATTGGTGAGGTTCGGTGAGCAAATGCAGACCCTTTGAAGTCATATTGCATGGTACCCATTCCATGGGTCTCAACTCTCCAGGTTTAAGGGATTCTTCCTTCAGCTAAAACATGCATGTGGAACCCAGAGTATGATCCACCGTGTGATCGGGAAACGTGTTCAAATGTGTCTCAGTTTTCGTCCCCTGGTACTCGGGTGCAACATTCCAGACGCTTTACTAACACTCTCCCCACTTGGAGAGTCAGTGCCTTTAACCTCCTGTATGGCCCAATTTGCAATTTCTGTGGAAAATGAACAGGAATAGGGAGAACCAATGAGAGATTAGGTGGAGGTGTCTGGACGGGCCAATTTAACTCTCATTTCCCACCAGGAAGAGGAATTAACCAAAGGCTCAGCGTGCCATGCCGGAACCACACTAGGACCAGAAGCAATCCTGCGGTGTTGCGGCCAGCTCACAAGAAAGCGAGTTGAAGAAAGGAGCTCAGGGGCACTGTAATTCACAAACCTGCAGAGTTATAAATGACAGCTATCTTCCAAAAATATATTGAATTAGGATGCCAAGAGGAGTTGAAAGCGGGCAGAATTGCAGGAAACCGATTTCAGGAGGTAGACTGGAATTGCATGTAAAGCATAGGAAAAGAGGCAGAACGTCCACAATGATGCACTTGGCCAAAAAGGGCGTATGCGTTTTTTCCTGAATATATTCAGGAAAAAACGCATACGCCCTTTTTGGCCAACCAAGCAAGCTTGCAAAGGAAATCTGCACTACAATGAAGTCTCACTGCCCCCCGGTCAAAAGGGCCATCTGAAAAAAGTGTAAAATCCAGAAAGGCAGGACAGGCCATGGAGAACTGGGAGCCTAGTTATGCTGATGGGCGGGATGTAAATTGCCAGCAGCCACTCTGGAGAAGTGTATGGTGTTTCCTGAAACATCCAAAAAACAAAGCAACAGAGCCTAGGGCACTTCCACTTATGGTCCTATAGCTTAGGGAAATTAAAATCAAAAAGACACAGCCACCCCAAAGTTTGGGACGGCTCTGTTTACAAGAACCTCGTTTACGGTACAAGTTCAATATCACAGAAAGCGAAAAATGGATAAAGAAATTGTGGTACTTACGTACAATGCAATATCACTCAGCAATGAAATCTATGTCATCAGGCCCGTAGCAGCATAATGAGTGGATTCAGGTACGATGATTCTAAGTGAAATTAGTCACACAGAAAAAGAAACATCATAAGATATCACTAATACACGGAATGTAAACTTGGCTACACAAGAACTGAATTACAAAACAGAACAGGGTGTCAAATGTAGAAAACCAACTTATGCTTGCTTAAGGGGACGGGTGAGTTGGGGTGCTGCATAAAACCAGAGATTGAAATGAGCACAGATACCGTTCCATAAGCCAAATATGTAATAGACAAGAGCTACTCCTTGCTCAACGAAGTGGACTCAACACCCCATATTAAACGCCTAAGAATATACCTGACTAGTAAGAATCTACCTGACTAGTAAGAATCTTAAAACCTATGGATTTATATGTCTCCGAAAGAGAATCAAGCGTGTGTACAGCGGCATAAACGCAGCAGTGATAGGATTGGTGAGGTTCGGTGAGCAAATGCAGACCCTTTGAAGTCATATTACATGGTACCCATTCCATGGGTCTCAACTCTCCATGTTTAAGGGATTCTTCCTTCAGCTAAAACATGCATGTGGAACCCAGAGTATGATCCACCATGTGGTCGGAAAACGTGTTCAAATGTGTCTCAGTTTTCGTCCCCTGGTACTCGGGTGCAACATTCCAGACGCTTTACTAACACTCTCCCCACTTGGAGAGTCAGTGCCTTTAACCTCCTGTTTGGCCCAGTTAGCAATTTCTGCGGAAGATGAACAGGAATAGGGAGAACCAATGAGAGATTAGGTGGAGGTGTCCGGACGGGCCAATTTAACTCTCATTTCCCACCAGGAAGAGGAATTAACCAAAGGCTCAGCATGCCGTGCCGGAACCAAACTAGGGCCTGAAGCAATCCTGCGGTGTTGCGGCCAGCTCACAAGAAAGCGAGTTGAAGAAAGGAGCTCAGGGGCACTGTAATTCACAAACCTGCAGAGTTATAAATGACAGCTATCTTCCAAAAATATATTGAATTAGGATGCCAAGAGGAGTTGAAAGCAGGGCAGAATTGCAGGAAACCGATTTCAGGAGGTAGACTGGAATTGCATGTAAAGCATAGGAAAAGAGGCAGAACGTCCACAATGATGCACTTGGCCAAAAAGGGCGTATGCGTTTTTTCCTGAATATATTCAGGAAAAAACGCATACGCCCTTTTTGGCCAACCAAGCAAGCTTGCAAAGGAAATCTACACTACAATGAAGTCTCACTGCCCCCCGGTCAAAAGGGCCATCTGAAAAAAGTGTAAAATCCAGAAAGGCAGGACAGGCCATGGAGAACTGGGAGCCTAGTTATGCTGATGGGCGGGATGTAAATTGCCAGCAGCCACTCTGGAGAAGTGTATGGTGTTTCCTGAAACATCCAAAAAACAAAGCAACAGAGCCTAGGGCACTTCCACTTATTGTCCTATAGCTTAGGGAAATTAAAATCAAAAAGACACAGCCACCCCAAAGTTTGGGACGGCTCTGTTTACAAGAACCTCGTTTACGGTACAAGTTCAATATCACAGAAAGCGAAAAATGGATAAAGAAATTGTGGTACTTACGTACAATGCAATATCACTCAGCAATGAAATCTATGTCAACAGGCCCGTAGCAGCATAATGAGTGGATTCAGGTACGATGATTCTAAGTGAAATTAGTCACACAGAAAAAGAAACATCATAAGATATCACTAATACACGGAATGTAAACTTGGCTACACAAGAACTGAATTACAAAACAGAACAGGGTGTCAAATGTAGAAAACCAACTTATGCTTGCTTAAGGGGACGGGTGAGTTGGGGTGCTGCATAAAACCAGAGATTGCAATGAGCACAGATACCGTTCCATAAGCCAAATATGTAATAGACAAGAGCTACTCCTTGCTCAACGATGTGGACTCAACACTCCATATTAAACGCCTAAGAATATACCTGACTAGTAAGAATCTTAAAACCTATGGATTTATATGTCTCCGAAAGAGAATCAAGCGTGTGTACAGCGGCATAAACGCAGCAGTGATAGGATTGCTGAGGTTCGGTGAGCAAATGCAGACCCTTTGAAGTCATATTGCATGGTACCCATTCCATGGGTCTCAACTCTCCAGGTTTAATGGATTCTTCCTTCAGCTAAAACATGCATGTGGAACCCAGAGTATGATCCACCGTGTGATCGGGAAACGTGTTCAAATGTGTTTCAGTTTTCGTCCCCTGGTACTCGGGTGCAACATTCCAGACGCTTTACTAACACTCTCCCCACTTGGAGAGTCAGTGCCTTTAACCTCCTGTTTGGCCCAGTTTGCAATTTCTGTGGAAAATGAACAGCAATAGGGAGAACCAATGAGAGACTAGGTGGAGGTGTCCGGACGGGCAAATTTAACTCTCATTTCCCACCAGGAAGAGGAATTAACCAAAGGCTCAGCATGCCGTGCCGGAACCAAACTAGGGCCTGAAGCAATCCTGCGGTGTTGCGGCCAGCTCACAAGAAAGCGAGTTGAAGAAAGGAGCTCAGGGGCACTGTAATTCACAAACCTGCAGAGTTATAAATTACAGCTATCTTCCAAAAATATATTGAAGTAAGGCTGCCAAGAGGAGTTGAAAGCGGGGCAGAATTGCAGGAAACCGATTTCAGGAGGTAGACTGGAATTGCATGTAAAGCATAGGAAAAGAGGCAGAACGTCCACAATGATACACTTGGCCAAAAAGGGCGTATGCGTTTTTTCCTGAATATATTCAGGGAAAAACGCATACGCCCTTTTTGGCCAACCAAGCAAGCTTGCAAAGGAAATCTGCACTACAATGAAGTCTCACTGCCCCCCGGTCAAAAGGGCCATCTGAAAAAAGTGTAAAATCCAGAAAGGCAGGACAGGCCATGGAGAACTGGGAGCCTAGTTATGCTGATGGGCGGGATGTAAATTGCCAGCAGCCACTCTGGAGAAGTGTATGGTGTTTCCTGAAACATCCAAAAAACAAAGCAACAGAGCCTAGGGCACTTCCACTTATGGTCCTATAGCTTAGGGAAATTAAAATCAAAAAGACACAGCCACCCCAAAGTTTGGGACGGCTCTGTTTACAAGAACCTCGTTTACGGTACAAGTTCAATATCACAGAAAGCGAAAAATGGATAAAGAAATTGTGGTACTTACGTACAATGCAATATCACTCAGCAATGAAATCTATGTCATCAGGCCCGTAGCAGCATAATGAGTGGATTCAGGTACGATGATTCTAAGTGAAATTAGTCACACAGAAAAAGAAACATCATAAGATATCACTAATACACGGAATGTAAACTTGGCTACACAAGAACTGAATTACAAAACAGAACAGGGTGTCAAATGTAGAAAACCAACTTATGCTTGCTTAAGGGGACGGGTGAGTTGGGGTGCTGCATAAAACCAGAGATTGAAATGAGCACAGATACCGTTCCATAAGCCAAATATGTAATAGACAAGAGCTACTCCTTGCTCAACGAAGTGGACTCAACACCCCATATTAAACGCCTAAGAATATACCTGACTAGTAAGAATCTACCTTACTAGTAAGAATCTTAAAACCTATGGATTTATATGTCTCCGAAAGAGAATCAAGCGTGTGTACAGCGGCATAAACGCAGCAGTGATAGGATTGCTGAGGTTCGGTGAGCAAATGCAGACCCTTTGAAGTCATATTGCATGGTACCCATTCCATGGGTCTCAACTCTCCCTGTTTAAGGGATTCTTCCTTCAGCTAAAACATGCATGTGGAACCCAGAGTATGATCCACCATGTGGTCGGAAAACGTGTTCAAATGTGTCTCAGTTTTCGTCCCCTGGTACTCGGGTGCAACATTCCAGACGCTTTACTAACACTCTCCCCACTTGGAGAGTCAGTGCCTTTAACCTCCTGTTTGGCCCAGTTAGCAATTTCTGCGGAAGATGAACAGGAATAGGGAGAACCAATGAGAGATTAGGTGGAGGTGTCCGGACGGGCCAATTTAACTCTCATTTCCCACCAGGAAGAGGAATTAACCAAAGGCTCAGCATGCCGTGCCGGAACCAAACTAGGGCTTGAAGCAATCCTGCGGTGTTGCGGCCAGCTCACAAGAAAGCGAGTTGAAGAAAGGAGCTCAGGGGCACTGTAATTCACAAACCTGCAGAGTTATAAATGACAGCTATCTTCCAAAAATATATTGAATTAGGATGCCAAGAGGAGTTGAAAGCAGGGCAGAATTGCAGGAAACCGATTTCAGGAGGTAGACTGGAATTGCATGTAAAGCATAGGAAAAGAGGCAGAACGTCCACAATGATGCACTTGGCCAAAAAGGGCGTATGCGTTTTTTCCTAAATATATTCAGGAAAAAACGCATACGCCCTTTTTGGCCAACCAAGCAAGCTTGCAAAGGAAATCTGCACTACAATGAAGTCTCACTGCCCCCCGGTCAAAAGGGCCATCTGAAAAAAGTGTAAAATCCAGAAAGGCAGGACAGGCCATGGAGAACTGGGAGCCTACTTATGCTGATGGGCGGGATGTAAATTGCCAGCAGCCACTCTGGAGAAGTGTATGGTGTTTCCTGAAACATCCAAAAAACAAAGCAACAGAGCCTAGGGCACTTCCACTTATGGTCCTATAGCTTAGGGAAATTAAAATCAAAAAGACACAGCCACCCCAAAGTTTGGGACGGCTCTGTTTACAAGAACCTCGTTTACGGTACAAGTTCAATATCACAGAAAGCGAAAAATGGATAAAGAAATTGTGGTACTTACGTACAATGCAATATCACTCAGCAATGAAATCTATGTCATCAGGCCCGTAGCAGCATAATGAGTGGATTCAGGTACGATGATTCTAAGTGAAATTAGTCACACAGAAAAAGAAACATCATAAGATATCACTAATACACGGAATGTAAACTTGGCTACACAAGAACTGAATTACAAAACAGAACAGGGTGTCAAATGTAGAAAACCAACTTATGCTTGCTTAAGGGGACGGGTGAGTTGGGGTGCTGCATAAAACCAGAGATTGAAATGAGCACAGATACCGTTCCATAAGCCAAATATGTAATAGACAAGAGCTACTCCTTGCTCAACGAAGTGGACTCAACACCCCATATTAAACGCCTAAGAATGTACCTGACTAGTAAGTATCTTAAAACCTATGGATTGCTATGTCTCTGAAAGAAAATCAAGCGTGTGTACAGGGGCACAAACGCAGCAGTGATAGGATTGGAGAGGTTCGGTGAGCAAATGAAGACCCTTTGAAGTCATATTGCATGGTACCCATTCCACGGGTCTCAACTCTCCAGGTTTAAGGGATTCTTCCTTCAGCTAAAACATGCACGTGGAACCCAGAGTATGATCAACCGTGTGATCGGGAGACGTGTTCCAATATGTCTCAGTTCTCGTCCCCTGGTACTCGGGTGCAACATTCCACACGCTTTACTAACACTCTCCCGACTTGGAGAGTCAGTGCCTTTAACCTCCTGTTTGGCCCAGTTTGCAATTTCTGCGGAAAATGAACAGGAATAGGGAGAACCAATGAGAGACTAGCTGGAGGTGTCTGGACGGGCAAATTTAACTCTTATTTCCCACCAGGAAGAGGAATTAACCAAAGGCTCAGCATGCCGTGCCGGAACCAGATTAGGGCCTGAAGCAATCCTGCGGTGTTGCGGCCAGCTCACAAGAAAGCGAGTTGAAGAAAGGAGCTCAGGGGCACTGTAATTCACAAACCTGCAGAGTTATAAATGACAGCTATCGTCCAAAAATATACTGAAGTAAGGCTGCCAAGAGGACTTGAAAGCGGGGCAGAATTGCAGGAAACCGATTTCAGGAGGTAGACTGGAATTGCATTTAAAGCATAGGAAAAGAGGCAGAACGTCCACAATGATGCACTTGGCCAAAAAGGGCGTATGCGTTTTTTCCTGAATATATTCAGGAAAAAACGCATACGCCCTTTTTGGCCAACCAAGCAAGCTTGCAAAGGAAATCTGCACTACAATGAAGTCTCACTTCCCCCCGGTCAAAAGGGCCATCTGAAAAAAGTGTAAAATCCAGAAAGGCAGGACAGGCCATGGAGAACTGGGAGCCTTGTTATGCTGATGGGCGGGATGTAAATTGCCAAGAGCCACTCGGGAGAGGTGTATGGTGTTTCCTGAAACATCTAAAAAACAAAGCAACAGAGCCTAGGGCACTTCCACTTATGGTCCTATAGCTTAGGGAAATTAAAATCAAAAAGACACAGCCACCCCAAAGTTTGGGACGGCTCTGTTTACAAGAACCTCGTTTACGGTACAAGTTCAATATCGCAGAAAGTGAAAAATGGATAAAGAAGTTGTGGTACTTACGTACAATGCAATATCACTCAGCAATGAAATCTATTTCATCAGGCCCGTAGCAGCATAATGAGTGGATTCAGGTATGATGATTCTAAGTGAAATAAGTCACACAGAAAAAGAAACATCATAAGATATCACTAATACACGGGATGTAAACTTGGCTACACAGGAACTGGATTACAAAACAGAACAGGGTCTCAAATTTAGAAAACCAACTTATGCTTGCTTAAGGGGAAAGGTGAGTTGGGGTGCTGCATAAAACCAGAGATTGAAATGAGCACAGATAAAGTTCCTTAAGCCAAATATAGAATAGACAAGAACTACTCCTTGCTCAACGAAATGGACTCAACACCCCATATTAAACGCCTAAGAATGTACCTGACTAGTAAGTATCTTAAAACCTATGGATTTATATGTCTCCAAAAGAGAATCATGTGTGTGTACAGCGGCATAAACGCAGCAGTGATAGGATTGGTGAGGTTCGGTGAGCAAATGCAGACCCTTTGAAGTCATATTGCATGGTACCCATTCCATGGGTCTCAACTCTCCATGTTTAAGGGATTCTTCCTTCAGCTAAAACATGCATGTGGAACCCAGAGTATGATCCACCATGTGGTCGGAAAACGTGTTCAAATGTGTCTCAGTTTTTGTCCCCTGGTACTCGGGTGCAACATTCCAGACGCTTTACTAACACTCTCCCCACTTGGAGAGTCAGTGCCTTTAACCTCCTGTTTGGCCCAGTTAGCAATTTCTGCGGAAGATGAACAGGAATAGGGAGAACGAATGAGAGATTAGGTGGAGGTGTCCGGACGGGCCAATTTAACTCTCATTTCCCACCAGGAAGAGGAATTAACCAAAGGCTCAGCATGCCGTGCCGGAACCAAACTAGGGCCTGAAGCAATCCTGCGGTGTTGCGGCCAGCTCACAAGAAAGCGAGTTGAAGAAAGGAGCTCAGGGGCACTGTAATTCACAAACCTGCAGAGTTATAAATGACAGCTATCTTCCAAAAATATATTGAATTAGGATGCCAAGAGGAGTTGAAAGCAGGGCAGAATTGCAGGAAACCGATTTCAGGAGGTAGACTGGAATTGCATGTAAAGCATAGGAAAAGAGGCAGAAAGTCCACAATGATGCACTTGGCCAAAAAGGGCGTATGCGTTTTTTCCTGAATATATTCAGGAAAAAACGCATACGCCCTTTTTGGCCAACCAAGCAAGCTTGCAAAGGAAATCTGCACTACAATGAAGTCTCACTTCCCCCCGGTCAAAAGGGCCATCTGAAAAATGTGTAAAATCCAGAAAGGCAGGACAGGCCATGGAGAACTGGGAGCCTTGTTATGCTGATGGGCGGGATGTAAATTGCCAAGAGCCACTCGGGAGAGGTGTATGGTGTTTCCTGAAACATCTAAAAAACAAAGCAACAGAGCCTAGGGCAGTTCCACTTATGCTCCTATAGCTTAGGGAAATTAAAATCAAAAAGACACAGCCACCCCAAAGTTTGGGACGGCTCTGTTTACAAGAACCTCGTTTACGGTACAAGTTCAATATCGCAGAAAGTGAAAAATGGATAAAGAAGTTGTGGTACTTACGTACAATGCAATATCACTCAGCAATGAAATCTATGTCATCAGGCCCGTAGCAGCATAATGAGTGGATTCAGGTATGATGATTCTAACTGAAATAAGTCACACAGAAAAAGAAACATCATAAGATATCACTAATACACGGGATGTAAACTTGGCTACACAGGAACTGGATTACAAAACAGAACAGGGTCTCAAATTTAGAAAACCAACTTATGCTTGCTTAAGGGGAAAGGTGAGTTGGGGTGCTGCATAAAACCAGAGATTGAAATGAGCACAGATAAAGTTCCTTAAGCCAAATATAGAATAGACAAGAACTACTCCTTGCTCAACGAAATGGACTCAACACCCCATATTAAACGCCTAAGAATGTACCTGACTAGTAAGTATCTTAAAACCTATGGATTTATATGTCTCCAAAAGAGAATCATGTGTGTGTACAGCGGCATAAACGCAGCAGTGATAGGATTGGTGAGGTTCGGTGAGCAAATGCAGACCCTTTGAAGTCATATTGCATGGTACCCATTCCATGGGTCTCAACTCTCCATGTTTAAGGGATTCTTCCTTCAGCTAAAACATGCATGTGGAACCCAGAGTATGATCCACCATGTGGTCGGAAAACGTGTTCAAATGTGTCTCAGTTTTTGTCCCCTGGTACTCGGGTGCAACATTCCAGACGCTTTACTAACACTCTCCCCACTTGGAGAGTCAGTGCCTTTAACCTCCTGTTTGGCCCAGTTAGCAATTTCTGCGGAAGATGAACAGGAATAGGGAGAACGAATGAGAGATTAGGTGGAGGTGTCCGGACGGGCCAATTTAACTCTCATTTCCCACCAGGAAGAGGAATTAACCAAAGGCTCAGCATGCCGTGCCGGAACCAAACTAGGGCCTGAAGCAATCCTGCGGTGTTGCGGCCAGCTCACAAGAAAGCGAGTTGAAGAAAGGAGCTCAGGGGCACTGTAATTCACAAACCTGCAGAGTTATAAATGACAGCTATCTTCCAAAAATATATTGAATTAGGATGCCAAGAGGAGTTGAAAGCAGGGCAGAATTGCAGGAAACCGATTTCAGGAGGTAGACTGGAATTGCATGTAAAGCATAGGAAAAGAGGCAGAACGTCCACAATGATGCACTTGGCCAAAAAGGGCGTATGCGTTTTTTCCTGAATATATTCAGGAAAAAACGCATACGCCCTTTTTGGCCAACCAAGCAAGCTTGCAAAGGAAATCTGCACTACAATGAAGTCTCACTTCCCCCCGGTCAAAAGGGCCATCTGAAAAAAGTGTAAAATCCAGAAAGGCAGGACAGGCCATGGAGAACTGGGAGCCTTGTTATGCTGATGGGCGGGATGTAAATTGCCAAGAGCCACTCGGGAGAGGTGTATGGTGTTTCCTGAAACATCTAAAAAACAAAGCAACAGAGCCTAGGGCACTTCCACTTATGGTCCTATAGCTTAGGGAAATTAAAATCAAAAAGACACAGCCACCCCAAAGTTTGGGACGGCTCTGTTTACAAGAACCTCGTTTACGGTACAAGTTCAATATCGCAGAAAGTGAAAAATGGATAAAGAAGTTGTGGTACTTACGTACAATTCAATATCACTCAGCAATGAAATCTATGTCATCAGGCCCGTAGCAGCATAATGAGTGGATTCAGGTATGATGATTCTAACTGAAATAAGTCACACAGAAAAAGAAACATCATAAGATATCACTAATACACGGGATGTAAACTTGGCTACACAGGAACTGGATTACAAAACAGAACAGGGTCTCAAATTTAGAAAACCAACTTATGCTTGCTTAAGGGGAAAGGTGAGTTGGGGTGCTGCATAAAACCAGAGATTGAAATGAGCACAGATAAAGTTCCTTAAGCCAAATATAGAATAGACAAGAACTACTCCTTGCTCAACGAAATGGACTCAACACCCCATATTAAACGCCTAAGAATGTACCTGACTAGTAAGTATCTTAAAACCTATGGATTGCTATGTCTCTGAAAGAAAATCAAGCGTGTGTACAGGGGCACAAACGCAGCAGTGATAGGATTGGAGAGGTTCGGTGAGCAAATGAAGACCCTTTGAAGTCATATTGCATGGTACCCATTCCACGGGTCTCAACTCTCCAGGTTTAAGGGATTCTTCCTTCAGCTAAAACATGCACGTGGAACCCAGAGTATGATCAACCGTGTGATCGGGAGACGTGTTCCAATATGTCTCAGTTCTCGTCCCCTGGTACTCGGGTGCAACATTCCAGACGCTTTACTAACACTCTCCCGACTTGGAGAGTCAGTGCCTTTAACCTCCTGTTTGGCCCAGTTTGCAATTTCTGCGGAAGATGAACAGGAATAGGGAGAACCAATGAGAGACTAGCTGGAGGTGTCTGGACGGGCAAATTTAACTCTCATTTCCCACCAGGAAGAGGAATTAACCAAAGGCTCAGCGTGCCGTGCCGGAACCAGATTAGGGCCTGAAGCAATCCTGCGGTGTTGCGGCCAGCTCACAAGAAAGCGAGTTGAAGAAAGGAGCTCAGGGGCACTGTAATTCACAAACCTGCAGAGTTATAAATGACAGCTATCGTCCAAAAATATACTGAAGTAAGGCTGCCAAGAGGACTTGAAAGCGGGGCAGAATTGCAGGAAACCGATTTCAGGAGGTAGACTGGAATTGCATTTAAAGCATAGGAAAAGAGGCAGAACGTCCACAATGATGCACTTGGCCAAAAAGGGCGTATGCGTTTTTTCCTGAATATATTCAGGAAAAAACGCATACGCCCTTTTTGGCCAACCAAGCAAGCTTGCAAAGGAAATCTGCACTACAATGAAGTCTCACTTCCCCCCGGTCAAAAGGGCCATCTGAAAAAAGTGTAAAATCCAGAAAGGCAGGACAGGCCATGGAGAACTGGGAGCCTTGTTATGCTGATGGGCGGGATGTAAATTGCCAACAGCCACTCGGGAGAGGTGTATGGTGTTTCCTGAAACATCTAAAAAACAAAGCAACAGAGCCTAGGGCACTTCCACTTATGGTCCTATAGCTTAGGGAAATTAAAATCAAAAAGACACAGCCACCCCAAAGTTTGGGACGGCTCTGTTTACAAGAACCTCGTTTACGGTACAAGTTCAATATCGCAGAAAGTGAAAAATGGATAAAGAAGTTGTGGTACTTACGTACAATGCAATATCACTCAGCAATGAAATCTATGTCATCAGGCCCGTAGCAGCATAATGAGTGGATTCAGGTATGATGATTCTAACTGAAATAAGTCACACAGAAAAAGAAACATCATAAGATATCACTAATACACGGGATGTAAACTTGGCTACACAGGAACTGGATTACAAAACAGAACAGGGTCTCAAATTTAGAAAACCAACTTATGCTTGCTTAAGGGGAAAGGTGAGTTGGGGTGCTGCATCAAACCAGAGATTGAAATGAGCACAGATAAAGTTCCTTAAGCCAAATATGGAATAGACAAGAACTACTCCTTGCTCAACGAAATGGACTCAACACCCCATATTAAACGCCTAAGAATGTACCTGACTAGTAAGTATCTTAAAACCTATGGATTGCTATGTCTCTGAAAGAAAATCAAGCGTGTGTACAGGGGCATAAACGCAGCAGTGATAGGATTGGAGAGGTTCGGTGAGCAAATGCAGACCCTTTGAAGTCATATTGCATGGTACCCATTCCACGGGTCTCAACTCTCCAGGTTTAAGGGATTCTTCCTTCAGCTAAAACATGCACGTGGAACCCAGAGTATGATCAACCGTGTGATCGGGAGACGTGTTCCAATATGTCTCAGTTCTCGTCCCCTGGTACTCGGGTGCAACATTCCAGACGCTTTACTAACACTCTCCCGACTTGGAGAGTCAGTGCCTTTAACCTCCTGTTTGGCCCAGTTTGCAATTTCTGCGGAAGATGAACAGGAATAGGGAGAACCAATGAGAGACTAGCTGGAGGTGTCTGGACGGGCAAATTTAACTCTCATTTCCCACCAGGAAGAGGAATTAACCAAAGGCTCAGCGTGCCGTGCCGGAACCAGATTAGGGCCTGAAGCAATCCTGCGGTGTTGCGGCCAGCTCACAAGAAAGCGAGTTGAAGAAAGGAGCTCAGGGGCACTGTAATTCACAAACCTGCAGAGTTATAAATGACAGCTATCATCCAAAAATATACTGAAGTAAGGCTGCCAAGAGGACTTGAAAGCGGGGCAGAATTGCAGGAAACCGATTTCAGGAGGTAGACTGGAATTGCATTTAAAGCATAGGAAAAGAGGCAGAACGTCCACAATGATGCACTTGGCCAAAAAGGGCGTATGCGTTTTTTCCTGAATATATTCAGGAAAAAACGCATACGCCCTTTTTGGCCAACCAAGCAAGCTTGCAAAGGAAATCTGCACTACAATGAAGTCTCACTTCCCCCCGGTCAAAAGGGCCATCTGAAAAAAGTGTAAAATCCAGAAAGGCAGGACAGGCCATGGAGAACTGGGAGCCTTGTTATGCTGATGGGCGGGATGTAAATTGCCAAGAGCCACTCGGGAGAGGTGTATGGTGTTTCCTGAAACATCTAAAAAACAAAGCAACAGAGCCTAGGGCACTTCCACTTATGGTCCTATAGCTTAGGGAAATTAAAATCAAAAAGACACAGCCACCCCAAAGTTTGGGACGGCTCTGTTTACAAGAACCTCGTTTACGGTACAAGTTCAATATCGCAGAAAGTGAAAAATGGATAAAGAAGTTGTGGTACTTACGTACAATTCAATATCACTCAGCAATGAAATCTATGTCATCAGGCCCGTAGCAGCATAATGAGTGGATTCAGGTATGATGATTCTAACTGAAATAAGTCACACAGAAAAAGAAACATCATAAGATATCACTAATACACGGGATGTAAACTTGGCTACACAGGAACTGGATTACAAAACAGAACAGGGTCTCAAATTTAGAAAACCAACTTATGCTTGCTTAAGGGGAAAGGTGAGTTGGGGTGCTGCATAAAACCAGAGATTGAAATGAGCACAGATAAAGTTCCTTAAGCTAAATATAGAATAGACAAGAACTACTCCTTGCTCAACGAAATGGACTCAACACCCCATATTAAACGCCTAAGAATGTACCTGACTAGTAAGTATCTTAAAACCTATGGATTGCTATGTCTCTGAAAGAAAATCAAGCGTGTGTACAGGGGCACAAACGCAGCAGTGATAGGATTGGAGAGGTTCGGTGAGCAAATGAAGACCCTTTGAAGTCATATTGCATGGTACCCATTCCACGGGTCTCAACTCTCCAGGTTTAAGGGATTCTTCCTTCAGCTAAAACATGCACGTGGAACCCAGAGTATGATCAACCGTGTGATCGGGAGACGTGTTCCAATATGTCTCAGTTCTCGTCCCCTGGTACTCGGGTGCAACATTCCAGACGCTTTACTAACACTCTCCCGACTTGGAGAGTCAGTGCCTTTAACCTCCTGTTTGGCCCAGTTTGCAATTTCTGCGGAAGATGAACAGGAATAGGGAGAACCAATGAGAGACTAGCTGGAGGTGTCTGGACGGGCAAATTTAACTCTCATTTCCCACCAGGAAGAGGAATTAACCAAAGGCTCAGCGTGCCGTGCCGGAACCAGATTAGGGCCTGAAGCAATCCTGCGGTGTTGCGGCCAGCTCACAAGAAAGCGAGTTGAAGAAAGGAGCTCAGGGGCACTGTAATTCACAAACCTGCAGAGTTATAAATGACAGCTATCGTCCAAAAATATACTGAAGTAAGGCTGCCAAGAGGACTTGAAAGCGGGGCAGAATTGCAGGAAACCGATTTCAGGAGGTAGACTGGAATTGCATTTAAAGCATAGGAAAAGAGGCAGAACGTCCACAATGATGCACTTGGCCAAAAAGGGCGTATGCGTTTTTTCCTGAATATATTCAGGAAAAAACGCATACGCCCTTTTTGGCCAACCAAGCAAGCTTGCAAAGGAAATCTGCACTACAATGAAGTCTCACTTCCCCCCGGTCAAAAGGGCCATCTGAAAAAAGTGTAAAATCCAGAAAGGCAGGACAGGCCATGGAGAACTGGGAGCCTTGTTATGCTGATGGGCGGGATGTAAATTGCCAACAGCCACTCGGGAGAGGTGTATGGTGTTTCCTGAAACATCTAAAAAACAAAGCAACAGAGCCTAGGGCACTTCCACTTATGGTCCTATAGCTTAGGGAAATTAAAATCAAAAAGACACAGCCACCCCAAAGTTTGGGACGGCTCTGTTTACAAGAACCTCGTTTACGGTACAAGTTCAATATCGCAGAAAGTGAAAAATGGATAAAGAAGTTGTGGTACTTACGTACAATGCAATATCACTCAGCAATGAAATCTATGTCATCAGGCCCGTAGCAGCATAATGAGTGGATTCAGGTATGATGATTCTAACTGAAATAAGTCACACAGAAAAAGAAACATCATAAGATATCACTAATACACGGGATGTAAACTTGGCTACACAGGAACTGGATTACAAAACAGAACAGGGTCTCAAATTTAGAAAACCAACTTATGCTTGCTTAAGGGGAAAGGTGAGTTGGGGTGCTGCATCAAACCAGAGATTGAAATGAGCACAGATAAAGTTCCTTAAGCCAAATATGGAATAGACAAGAACTACTCCTTGCTCAACGAAATGGACTCAACACCCCATATTAAACGCCTAAGAATGTACCTGACTAGTAAGTATCTTAAAACCTATGGATTGCTATGTCTCTGAAAGAAAATCAAGCGTGTGTACAGGGGCACAAACGCAGCAGTGATAGGATTGGAGAGGTTCGGTGAGCAAATGAAGACCCTTTGAAGTCATATTGCATGGTACCCATTCCACGGGTCTCAACTCTCCAGGTTTAAGGGATTCTTCCTTCAGCTAAAACATGCACGTGGAACCCAGAGTATGATCAACCGTGTGATCGGGAGACGTGTTCCAATATGTCTCAGTTCTCGTCCCCTGGTACTCGGGTGCAACATTCCAGACGCTTTACTAACACTCTCCCGACTTGGAGAGTCAGTGCCTTTAACCTCCTGTTTGGCCCAGTTTGCAATTTCTGCGGAAGATGAACAGGAATAGGGAGAACCAATGAGAGACTAGCTGGAGGTGTCTGGACGGGCAAATTTAACTCTCATTTCCCACCAGGAAGAGGAATTAACCAAAGGCTCAGCGTGCCGTGCCGGAACCAGATTAGGGCCTGAAGCAATCCTGCGGTGTTGCGGCCAGCTCACAAGAAAGCGAGTTGAAGAAAGGAGCTCAGGGGCACTGTAATTCACAAACCTGCAGAGTTATAAATGACAGCTATCATCCAAAAATATACTGAAGTAAGGCTGCCAAGAGGACTTGAAAGCGGGGCAGAATTGCAGGAAACCGATTTCAGGAGGTAGACTGGAATTGCATTTAAAGCATAGGAAAAGAGGCAGAACGTCCACAATGATGCACTTGGCCAAAAAGGGCGTATGCGTTTTTTCCTGAATATATTCAGGAAAAAACGCATACGCCCTTTTTGGCCAACCAAGCAAGCTTGCAAAGGAAATCTGCACTACAATGAAGTCTCACTTCCCCCCGGTCAAAAGGGCCATCTGAAAAAAGTGTAAAATCCAGAAAGGCAGGACAGGCCATGGAGAACTGGGAGCCTTGTTATGCTGATGGGCGGGATGTAAATTGCCAACAGCCACTCGGGAGAGGTGTATGGTGTTTCCTGAAACATCTAAAAAACAAAGCAACAGAGCCTAGGGCACTTCCACTTATGGTCCTATAGCTTAGGGAAATTAAAATCAAAAAGACACAGCCACCCCAAAGTTTGGGACGGCTCTGTTTACAAGAACCTCGTTTACGGTACAAGTTCAATATCGCAGAAAGTGAAAAATGGATAAAGAAGTTGTGGTACTTACGTACAATGCAATATCACTCAGCAATGAAATCTATGTCATCAGGCCCGTAGCAGCATAATGAGTGGATTCAGGTATGATGATTCTAACTGAAATAAGTCACACAGAAAAAGAAACATCATAAGATATCACTAATACACGGGATGTAAACTTGGCTACACAGGAACTGGATTACAAAACAGAACAGGGTCTCAAATTTAGAAAACCAACTTATGCTTGCTTAAGGGGAAAGGTGAGTTGGGGTGCTGCATAAAACCAGAGATTGAAATGAGCACAGATAAAGTTCCTTAAGCCAAATATGGAATAGACAAGAACTACTCCTTGCTCAACGAAATGGACTCAACACCCCATATTAAACGCCTAAGAATGTACCTGACTAGTAAGTATCTTAAAACCTATGGATTGCTATGTGTCTGAAAGAAAATCAAGCGTGTGTACAGGGGCATAAACGCAGCAGTGATAGGATTGGAGAGGTTCGGTGAGCAAATGAAGACCCTTTGAAGTCATATTGCATGGTACCCATTCCACGGGTCTCAACTCTCCAGGTTTAAGGGATTCTTCCTTCAGCTAAAACATGCACGTGGAACCCAGAGTATGATCAACCGTGTGATCGGGAGACGTGTTCCAATATGTCTCAGTTCTCGTCCCCTGGTACTCGGGTGCAACATTCCAGACGCTTTACTAACACTCTCCCGACTTGGAGAGTCAGTGCCTTTAACCTCCTGTTTGGCCCAGTTTGCAATTTCTGCGGAAGATGAACAGGAATAGGGAGAACCAATGAGAGACTAGCTGGAGGTGTCTGGACGGGCAAATTTAACTCTCATTTCCCACCAGGAAGAGGAATTAACCAAAGGCTCAGCGTGCCATGCCGGAACCAGATTAGGGCCTGAAGCAATCCTGCGGTGTTGCGGCCAGCTCACAAGAAAGCGAGTTGAAGAAAGGAGCTCAGGGGCACTGTAATTCACAAACCTGCAGAGTTATAAATGACAGCTATCGTCCAAAAATATACTGAAGTAAGGCTGCCAAGAGGACTTGAAAGCGGGGCAGAATTGCAGGAAACCGATTTCAGGAGGTAGACTGGAATTGCATTTAAAGCATAGGAAAAGAGGCAGAACGTCCACAATGATGCACTTGGCCAAAAAGGGCGTATGCGTTTTTTCCTGAATATATTCAGGAAAAAACGCATACGCCCTTTTTGGCCAACCAAGCAAGCTTGCAAAGGAAATCTGCACTACAATGAAGTCTCACTTCCCCCCGGTCAAAAGGGCCATCTGAAAAAAGTGTAAAATCCAGAAAGGCAGGACAGGCCATGGAGAACTGGGAGCCTTGTTATGCTGATGGGCGGGATGTAAATTGCCAAGAGCCACTCCGGAGAGGTGTATGGTGTTTCCTGAAACATCTAAAAAACAAAGCAACAGAGCCTAGGGCACTTCCACTTATGGTCCTATAGCTTAGGGAAATTAAAATCAAAAAGACACAGCCACCCCAAAGTTTGGGACGGCTCTGTTTACAAGAACCTCGTTTACGGTACAAGTTCAATATCGCAGAAAGTGAAAAATGGATAAAGAAGTTGTGGTACTTACGTACAATGCAATATCACTCAGCAATGAAATCTATGTCATCAGGCCCGTAGCAGCATAATGAGTGGATTCAGGTATGATGATTCTAACTGAAATAAGTCACACAGAAAAAGAAACATCATAAGATATCACTAATACACGGGATGTAAACTTGGCTACACAGGAACTGGATTACAAAACAGAACAGGGTCTCAAATTTAGAAAACCAACTTATGCTTGCTTAAGGGGAAAGGTGAGTTGGGGTGCTGCATAAAACCAGAGATTGAAATGAGCACAGATAAAGTTCCTTAAGCCAAATATGGAATAGACAAGAACTACTCCTTGCTCAACGAAATGGACTCAACACCCCATATTAAACGCCTAAGAATGTACCTGACTAGTAAGTATCTTAAAACCTATGCACTGCTATGTCTCTGAAAGAAAATCAAGCATGTGTACAGGGGCATAAACGCAGCAGTGATAGGATTGGAGAGGTTCGGTGAGCAAATGAAGACCCTTTGAAGTCATATTGCATGGTACCCATTCCACGGGTCTCAACTCTCCAGGTTTAAGGGATTCTTCCTTCAGCTAAAACATGCACGTGGAACCCAGAGTATGATCAACCGTGTGATCGGGAGACGTGTTCCAATATGTCTCAGTTCTTGTCCCCTGGTACTCGGGTGCAACATTTCAGACGCTTTACTAACACTCTCCCGACTTGGAGAGTCAGTGCCTTTAACCTCCTGTTTGGCCCAGTTTGCAATTTCTGCGGAAGATGAACAGGAATAGGGAGAACCAATGAGAGACTAGCTGGAGGTGTCTGGACGGGCAAATTTAACTCTCATTTCCCACCAGGAAGAGGAATTAACCAAAGGCTCAGCGTGCCGTGCCGGAACCAGATTAGGGCCTGAAGCAATCCTGCGGTGTTGCGGCCAGCTCACAAGAAAGCGAGTTGAAGAAAGGAGCTCAGGGGCACTGTAATTCACAAACCTGCAGAGTTATAAATGACAGCTATCGTCCAAAAATATACTGAAGTAAGGCTGCCAAGAGGACTTGAAAGCGGGGCAGAATTGCAGGAAACCGATTTCAGGAGGTAGACTGGAATTGCATTTAAAGCATAGGAAAAGAGGCAGAACGTCCACAATGATGCACTTGGCCAAAAAGGGCGTATGCGTTTTTTCCTGAATATATTCAGGAAAAAACGCATACGCCCTTTTTGGCCAACCAAGCAAGCTTGCAAAGGAAATCTGCACTACAATGAAGTCTCACTTCCCCCCGGTCAAAAGGGCCATCTGAAAAAAGTGTAAAATCCAGAAAGGCAGGACAGGCCATGGAGAACTGGGAGCCTTGTTATGCTGATGGGCGGGATGTAAATTGCCAACAGCCACTCGGGAGAGGTGTATGGTGTTTCCTGAAACATCTAAAAAACAAAGCAACAGAGCCTAGGGCACTTCCACTTATGGTCCTATAGCTTAGGGAAATTAAAATCAAAAAGACACAGCCACCCCAAAGTTTGGGACGGCTCTGTTTACAAGAACCTCGTTTACGGTTCAAGTTCAATATCGCAGAAAGTGAAAAATGGATAAAGAAGTTGTGGTACTTACGTACAATGCAATATCACTCAGCAATGAAATCTATGTCATCAGGCCCGTAGCAGCATAATGAGTGGATTCAGGTATGATGATTCTAACTGAAATAAGTCACACAGAAAAAGAAACATCATAAGATATCACTAATACACGGGATGTAAACTTGGCTACACAGGAACTGGATTACAAAACAGAACAGGGTCTCAAATTTAGAAAACCAACTTATGCTTGCTTAAGGGGAAAGGTGAGTTGGGGTGCTGCATAAAACCAGAGATTGAAATGAGCACAGATAAAGTTCCTTAAGCCAAATATGGAATAGACAAGAACTACTCCTTGCTCAACGAAATGGACTCAACACCCCATATTAAACGCCTAAGAATGTACCTGACTAGTAAGTATCTTAAAACCTATGGATTGCTATGTGTCTGAAAGAAAATCAAGCGTGTGTACAGGGGCATAAACGCAGCAGTGATAGGATTGGAGAGGTTCGGTGAGCAAATGAAGACCCTTTGAAGTCATATTGCATGGTACCCATTCCACGGGTCTCAACTCTCCAGGTTTAAGGGATTCTTCCTTCAGCTAAAACATGCACGTGGAACCCAGAGTATGATCAACCGTGTGATCGGGAGACGTGTTCCAATATGTCTCAGTTCTCGTCCCCTGGTACTCGGGTGCAACATTCCAGACGCTTTACTAACACTCTCCCGACTTGGAGAGTCAGTGCCTTTAACCTCCTGTTTGGCCCAGTTTGCAATTTCTGCGGAAGATGAACAGGAATAGGGAGAACCAATGAGAGACTAGCTGGAGGTGTCTGGACGGGCAAATTTAACTCTCATTTCCCACCAGGAAGAGGAATTAACCAAAGGCTCAGCGTGCCGTGCCGGAACCAGATTAGGGCCTGAAGCAATCCTGCGGTGTTGCGGCCAGCTCACAAGAAAGCGAGTTGAAGAAAGCAGCTCAGGGGCACTGTAATTCACAAACCTGCAGAGTTATAAATGACAGCTATCGTCCAAAAATATACTGAAGTAAGGCTGCCAAGAGGACTTGAAAGCGGGGCAGAATTGCAGGAAACCGATTTCAGGAGGTAGACTGGAATTGCATTTAAAGCATAGGAAAAGAGGCAGAACGTCCACAATGATGCACTTGGCCAAAAAGGGCGTATGCGTTTTTTCCTGAATATATTCAGGAAAAAACGCATACGCCCTTTTTGGCCAACCAAGCAAGCTTGCAAAGGAAATCTGCACTACAATGAAGTCTCACTTCCCCCCGGTCAAAAGGGCCATCTGAAAAAAGTGTAAAATCCAGAAAGGCAGGACAGGCCATGGAGAACTGGGAGCCTTGTTATGCTGATGGGCGGGATGTAAATTGCCAAGAGCCACTCCAGAGAGGTGTATGGTGTTTCCTGAAACATCTAAAAAACAAAGCAACAGAGCCTAGGGCACTTCCACTTATGGTCCTATAGCTTAGGGAAATTAAAATCAAAAAGACACAGCCACCCCAAAGTTTGGGACGGCTCTGTTTACAAGAACCTCGTTTACGGTACAAGTTCAATATCGCAGAAAGTGAAAAATGGATAAAGAAGTTGTGGTACTTACGTACAATGCAATATCACTCAGCAATGAAATCTATGTCATCAGGCCCGTAGCAGCATAATGAGTGGATTCAGGTATGATGATTCTAACTGAAATAAGTCACACAGAAAAAGAAACATCATAAGATATCACTAATACACGGGATGTAAACTTGGCTACACAGGAACTGGATTACAAAACAGAACAGGGTCTCAAATTTAGAAAACCAACTTATGCTTGCTTAAGGGGAAAGGTGAGTTGGGGTGCTGCATAAAACCAGAGATTGAAATGAGCACAGATAAAGTTCCTTAAGCCAAATATGGAATAGACAAGAACTACTCCTTGCTCAACGAAATGGACTCAACACCCCATATTAAACGCCTAAGAATGTACCTGACTAGTAAGTATCTTAAAACCTATGGATTGCTATGTGTCTGAAAGAAAATCAAGCGTGTGTACAGGGGCATAAACGCAGCAGTGATAGGATTGGAGAGGTTCGGTGAGCAAATGAAGACCCTTTGAAGTCATATTGCATGGTACCCATTCCACGGGTCTCAACTCTCCAGGTTTAAGGGATTCTTCCTTCAGCTAAAACATGCACGTGGAACCCAGAGTATGATCAACCGTGTGATCGGGAGACGTGTTCCAATATGTCTCAGTTCTCGTCCCCTGGTACTCGGGTGCAACATTCCAGACGCTTTACTAACACTCTCCCGACTTGGAGAGTCAGTGCCTTTAACCTCCTGTTTGGCCCAGTTTGCAATTTCTGCGGAAGATGAACAGGAATAGGGAGAACCAATGAGAGACTAGCTGGAGGTGTCTGGACGGGCAAATTTAACTCTCATTTCCCACCAGGAAGAGGAATTAACCAAAGGCTCAGCGTGCCGTGCCGGAACCAGATTAGGGCCTGAAGCAATCCTGCGGTGTTGCGGCCAGCTCACAAGAAAGCGAGTTGAAGAAAGGAGCTCAGGGGCACTGTAATTCACAAACCTGCAGAGTTATAAATGACAGCTATCGTCCAAAAATATACTGAAGTAAGGCTGCCAAGAGGACTTGAAAGCGGGGCAGAATTGCAGGAAACCGATTTCAGGAGGTAGACTGGAATTGCATTTAAAGCATAGGAAAAGAGGCAGAACGTCCACAATGATGCACTTGGCCAAAAAGGGCGTATGCGTTTTTTCCTGAATATATTCAGGAAAAAACGCATACGCCCTTTTTGGCCAACCAAGCAAGCTTGCAAAGGAAATCTGCACTACAATGAAGTCTCACTTCCCCCCGGTCAAAAGGGCCATCTGAAAAAAGTGTAAAATCCAGAAAGGCAGGACAGGCCATGGAGAACTGGGAGCCTTGTTATGCTGATGGGCGGGATGTAAATTGCCAACAGCCACTCGGGAGAGGTGTATGGTGTTTCCTGAAACATCTAAAAAACAAAGCAACAGAGCCTAGGGCACTTCCACTTATGGTCCTATAGCTTAGGGAAATTAAAATCAAAAAGACACAGCCACCCCAAAGTTTGGGACGGCTCTGTTTACAAGAACCTCGTTTACAGTACAAGTTCAATATCGCAGAAAGTGAAAAATGGATAAAGAAGTTGTGGTACTTACGTACAATGCAATATCACTCAGCAATGAAATCTATGTCATCAGGCCCGTAGCAGCATAATGAGTGGATTCAGGTATGATGATTCTAACTGAAATAAGTCACACAGAAAAAGAAACATCATAAGATATCACTAATACACGGAATGTAAACTTGGCTACACAGGAACTGGATTACAAAACAGAACAGGGTCTCAAATTTAGAAAACCAACTTATGCTTGCTTAAGGGGAAAGGTGAGTTGGGGTGCTGCATAAAACCAGAGATTGAAATGAGCACAGATAAAGTTCCTTAAGCCAAATATGGAATAGACAAGAACTACTCCTTGCTCAACGAAATGGACTCAACACCCCATATTAAACGCCTAAGAATGTACCTGACTAGTAAGTATCTTAAAACCTATGCACTGCTATGTCTCTGAAAGAAAATCAAGCATGTGTACAGGGACATAAACGCAGCAGTGATAGGATTGGAGAGGTTCGGTGAGCAAATGAAGACCCTTTGAAGTCATATTGCATGGTACCCATTCCACGGGTCTCAACTCTCCAGGTTTAAGGGATTCTTCCTTCAGCTAAAACATGCACGTGGAACCCAGAGTATGATCAACCGTGTGATCGGGAGACGTGTTCCAATATGTCTCAGTTCTCGTCCCCTGGTACTCGGGTGCAACATTCCAGACGCTTTACTAACACTCTCCCGACTTGGAGAGTCAGTGCCTTTAACCTCCTGTTTGGCCCAGTTTGCAATTTCTGCGGAAGATGAACAGGAATAGGGAGAACCAATGAGAGACTAGCTGGAGGTGTCTGGACGGGCAAATTTAACTCTCATTTCCCACCAGGAAGAGGAATTAACCAAAGGCTCAGCGTGCCGTGCCGGAACCAGATTAGGGCCTGAAGCAATCCTGCGGTGTTGCGGCCAGCTCACAAGAAAGCGAGTTGAAGAAAGGAGCTCAGGGGCACTGTAATTCACAAACCTGCAGAGTTATAAATGACAGCTATCGTCCAAAAATATACTGAAGTAAGGCTGCCAAGAGGACTTGAAAGCGGGGCAGAATTGCAGGAAACCGATTTCAGGAGGTAGACTGGAATTGCATTTAAAGCATAGGAAAAGAGGCAGAACGTCCACAATGATGCACTTGGCCAAAAAGGGCGTATGCGTTTTTTCCTGAATATATTCAGGAAAAAACGCATACGCCCTTTTTGGCCAACCAAGCAAGCTTGCAAAGGAAATCTGCACTACAATGAAGTCTCACTTCCCCCCGGTCAAAAGGGCCATCTGAAAAAAGTGTAAAATCCAGAAAGGCAGGACAGGCCATGGAGAACTGGGAGCCTTGTTATGCTGATGGGCGGGATGTAAATTGCCAACAGCCACTCGGGAGAGGTGTATGGTGTTTCCTGAAACATCTAAAAAACAAAGCAACAGAGCCTAGGGCACTTCCACTTATGCTCCTATAGCTTAGGGAAATTAAAATCAAAAAGACACAGCCACCCCAAAGTTTGGGACGGCTCTGTTTACAAGAACCTCGTTTACAGTACAAGTTCAATATCGCAGAAAGTGAAAAATGGATAAAGAAGTTGTGGTACTTACGTACAACGCAATATCACTCAGCAATGAAATCTATGTCATCAGGCCCGTAGCAGCATAATGAGTGGATTCAGGTATGATGATTCTAACTGAAATAAGTCACACAGAAAAAGAAACATCATAAGATATCACTAATACACGGAATGTAAACTTGGCTACACAGGAACTGGATTACAAAACAGAACAGGGTCTCAAATTTAGAAAACCAACTTATGCTTGCTTAAGGGGA
Organism: Leucopleurus acutus; assembly: GCF_964270905.1. Taxonomy (NCBI): domain Eukaryota; kingdom Metazoa; phylum Chordata; class Mammalia; order Artiodactyla; family Delphinidae; genus Leucopleurus; species Leucopleurus acutus. The sequence continues at coordinate 73,340 of NW_028139054.1, read as the reverse complement.
AAGGTGAGTTGGGGTGCTGCATAAAACCAGAGATTGAAATGAGCACAGATAAAGTTCCTTAAGCCAAATATAGAATAGACAAGAACTACTCCTTGCTCAACGAAATGGACTCAACACCCCATATTAAACGCCTAAGAATGTACCTGACTAGTAAGTATCTTAAAACCTATGCACTGCTATGTCTCTGAAAGAAAATCAAGCATGTGTACAGGGGCATAAACGCAGCAGTGATAGGATTGGAGAGGTTCGGTGAGCAAATGAAGACCCTTTGAAGTCATATTGCATGGTACCCATTCCACGGGTCTCAACTCTCCAGGTTTAAGGGATTCTTCCTTCAGCTAAAACATGCACGTGGAACCCAGAGTATGATCAACCATGTGATCGGGAGACGTGTTCCAATATGTCTCAGTTCTCGTCCCCTGGTACTCGGGTGCAACATTCCACACGCTTTACTAACACTCTCCCGACTTGGAGAGTCAGTGCCTTTAACCTCCTGTTTGGCCCAGTTTGCAATTTCTGCGGAAGATGAACAGGAATAGGGAGAACCAATGAGAGACTAGCTGGAGGTGTCTGGACGGGCAAATTTAACTCTCATTTCCCACCAGGAAGAGGAATTAACCAAAGGCTCAGCGTGCCGTGCCGGAACCAGATTAGGGCCTGAAGCAATCCTGCGGTGTTGCGGCCAGCTCACAAGAAAGCGAGTTGAAGAAAGGAGCTCAGGGGCACTGTAATTCACAAACCTGCAGAGTTATAAATGACAGCTATCGTCCAAAAATATACTGAAGTAAGGCTGCCAAGAGGACTTGAAAGCGGGGCAGAATTGCAGGAAACCGATTTCAGGAGGTAGACTGGAATTGCATTTAAAGCATAGGAAAAGAGGCAGAACGTCCACAATGATGCGCTTGGCCAAAAAGGGCGTATGCGTTTTTTCCTGAATATATTCAGGAAAAAACGCATACGCCCTTTTTGGCCAACCAAGCAAGCTTGCAAAGGAAATCTGCACTACAATGAAGTCTCACTTCTCCCCGGTCAAAAGGGCCATCTGAAAAAAGTGTAAAATCCAGAAAGGCAGGACAGGCCATGGAGAACTGGGAGCCTTGTTATGCTGATGGGCGGGATGTAAATTGCCAACAGCCACTCGGGAGAGGTGTATGGTGTTTCCTGAAACATCTAAAAAACAAAGCAACAGAGCCTAGGGCACTTCCACTTATGGTCCTATAGCTTAGGGAAATTAAAATCAAAAAGACACAGCCACCCCAAAGTTTGGGACGGCTCTGTTTACAAGAACCTCGTTTACGGTACAAGTTCAATATCGCAGAAAGTGAAAAATGGATAAAGAAGTTGTGGTACTTACGTACAATGCAATATCACTCAGCAATGAAATCTATGTCATCAGGCCCGTAGCAGCATAATGAGTGGATTCAGGTACGATGATTCTAAGTGAAATAAGTCACACAGAAAAAGAAACATCATAAGATATCACTAACACACGGAATGTAAACTTGGCTACACAGGAACTGAATTACAAAACAGAACAGGGTGTCAAATGTAGAAAACCAACTTATGCTTGCTTAAGGGGAAAGGTGAGTTGGGGTGCTGCATAAAACCAGAGATTGAAATTAGCACAGATACCGTTCCATAAGCCAAATATGTAATAGACAAGAGCTACTCCTTGCTCAACGAAGTGGACTCAACACCCCATATTAAACGCCTAAGAATATACCTGACTAGTAAGAATCTTAAAACCTATGGATTTATATGTCTCCGAAAGAGAATCAAGCATGTGTACAGAGGCATAAACGTAGCAGTGATAGGATTGGTGAGGTTCGGTGAGCAAATGCAGACCCTTTGAAGTCATATTGCATGGTACCCATTCCATGGGTCTCAACTCTACATGTTTAAGGGATTCTTCCTTCAGCTAAAACATGCATGTGGAACCCAGAGTATGATCCACCATGTGATCGGAAAAAGTGTTCAAATGTGTCTCAGTTTTCGTCCCCTGGTACTCGGGTGCAACAGTCCAGACGCTTTACTAACACTCTCCTCACTTGGAGAGTCAGTGCCTTTAACCTCCTGTTTGGCCCAGTTTGCAATTTCTGTGGAAAATGAACAGGAATAGGGAGAACCAATGAGAGACTAGGTGGAGGTGTCTGGACGGGCAAATTTAACTCTCATTTCCAACCAGGAAGAGGAATTAACCAAAGGCTCAGCATGCCGTGCCGGAACCAAACTAGGGCCTGAAGCAATCCTGCGGTGTTGCGGCCAGCTCACAAGAAAGCGAGTTGAAGAAAGGAGCTCAGGGGCACTGTAATTCACAAACCTGCAGAGTTATAAATGACAGCTATCTTCCAAAAATATATTGAAGTAAGGCTGCCAAGAGGAGTTGAAAGCGGGCAGAATTGCAGGAAACCGATTTCAGGAGGTAGACTGGAATTGCATGTAAAGCATAGGAAAAGAGGCAGAACGTCCACAATAATGCACTTGGCCAAAAAGTGCGTATGCGTTTTTTCCTGAATATATTCAGGAAAAAACGCATACGCCCTTTTTGGCCAACCAAGCAAGCTTGCAAAGGAAATCTGCACTACAATGAAGTCTCACTGCCCCCCGGTCAAAAGGGCCATCCGAAAAAAGTGTAAAATCCAGAAAGGTACGACAGGCCATGGAGAACTGGGAGCCTTGTTATGCTGATGGGCGGGATGTAAATTGCCAACAGCCACTCCGGAGAGGTGTATGGTGTTTCCTGAAACATCCAAAAAACAAAGCAACAGAGCCTAGGGCACTTCCACTTATGGTCCTATAGCTTAGGGAAATTAAAATCAAAAAGACACAGCCACCCCAAAGTTTGGGACGGCTCTGTTTACAAGAACCTCGTTTACGGTACAAGTTCAATATCACAGAAAGCGAAAAATGGATAAAGAAGTTGTGGTACTTACGTACAATGCAATATCACTCAGCAATGAAATCTATGTCATCAGGCCCGTAGCAGCATAATGAGTGGATTCAGGTACGATGATTCTAAGTGAAATAAGTCACACAGAAAAAGAAACATCATAAGATATCACTACTACACGGAATGTAAACTTGGCTACACAGGAACTGAATTACAAAACAGAACAGGGTGTCAAATGTAGAAAACCAACTTATGCTTGCTTAAGGGGAAAGGTGAGTTGGGGTGCTGCATAAAACCAGAGATTGAAATGAGCACAGATAAAGTTCCTTAAGCCAAATATGTAATAGACAAGAACTACTCCTTGCTCAACGAAGTGGACTCAACACCCCATATTAAACGCCTAAGAATATACCTGACTAGTAAGAATCTTAAAACCTATGGATTTATATGTCTCCGAAAGAGAATCAAACGTGTGTACAGAGGCATAAACGTAGCAGTGATAGGATTGGTGAGGTTCGGTGAGCAAATGCAGACCCTTTGAAATCATATTGCATGGTACCCATTCCTTGGGTCTCAACTCTACATGTTTAAGGGATTCTTCCTTCAGCTAAAACATGCATGTGGAACCCAGAGTATGATCCACCATGTGATTGGAAAACGTGTTCAAATGTGTCTCAGTTTTCGTCCCCTGGTACTCGGGTGCAACATTCCAGACGCTTTACTAACACTCTCCCCACTTGGAGAGTCATTGCCTTTAACCTCCTGTTTGGCCCAGTTTGCAAATTCTGTGGAAAATGAACAGGAATAGGGAGAACCAATGAGAGACTAGGTGGAGGTGTCTGGACGGGCAAATTTAACTCTCATTTCCCACCAGGAAGAGGAATTAACCAAAGGCTCAGCATGCCGTGCCGGAACCAAACTAGGGCCTGAAGCAATCCTGCGGTGTTGCGGCCAGCTCACAAGAAAGCGAGTTGAAGAAAGGAGCTCAGGGGCACTGTATTTCACAAACCTGCAGAGTTATAAATGACAGCTATCTTCCAAAAATATATTGAAGTAAGGCTGCAAAGAGGAGTTGAAAGCGGGCAGAATTGCAAGAAACCGATTTCAGGAGGTAGACTGGAATTGCACGTAAAGCATAGGAAAAGAGGCAGAACGTCCACAATGATGCACTTGGCCAAAAAGTGCGTATGCGTTTTTTCCTGAATATATTCAGGAAAAAACGCATACGACCTTTTTGGCCAACCAAGCAAGCTTGAAATGGAAATCTGCACTACAATGAAGTCTCACTGCCCCCCGGTCAAAAAGGCCATCCGAAAAAAGTTTAAAATCCAGACAGGCAGGACAGGCCAAGGAGAACTAGGAGCCTTCTTATGTTGATGGGTGGGATGTAAATTGCCAGCAGCCACTCTGGAGAAGTGTATGGTGTTTCCTGAAACATCCAAAAAACAAAGCAACAGAGCCTAGGGCACTTCCACTTATGGTCCTTTAGCTTAGGGAAATTAAAATCAAAAAGACACCGCCACCCCAAAGTTTGGGACGGCTCTGTTTACAAGAACCTCGTTTACGGTACAAGTTCAATATCACAGAAAGCGAAAAATGGATAAAGAAGTTGTGGTACTTACGTACAATGCAATATCACTCAGCAATGAAATCTATGTCATCAGGCCCGTAGCAGCATAATGAGTGGATTCAGGTACGATGATTCTAAGTGAAATAAGTCACACAGAAAAAGAAACATCATAAGATATCACTAACACACGGAATGTAAACTTGGCTACACAGGAACTGAATTACAAAACAGAACAGGGTGTCAAATGTAGAAAACCAACTTATGCTTGCTTAAGGGGAAAGGTGAGTTGGGGTGCTGCATAAAACCAGAGATTGAAATTAGCACAGATACCGTTCCATAAGCCAAATATGTAATAGACAAGAGCTACTCCTTGCTCAACGAAGTGGACTCAACACCCCATATTAAACGCCTAAGAATATACCTGACTAGTAAGAATCTTAAAACCTATGGATTTATATGTCTCCGAAAGAGAATCAAGCATGTGTACAGAGGCATAAACGTAGCAGTGATAGGATTGGTGAGGTTCGGTGAGCAAATGCAGACCCTTTGAAGTCATATTGCATGGTACCCATTCCATGGGTCTCAACTCTACATGTTTAAGGGATTCTTCCTTCAGCTAAAACATGCATGTGGAACCCAGAGTATGATCCACCATGTGATCGGAAAAAGTGTTCAAATGTGTCTCAGTTTTCGTCCCCTGGTACTCGGGTGCAACATTCCAGACGCTTTACTAACACTCTCCTCACTTGGAGAGTCAGTGCCTTTAACCTCCTGTTTTGCCCAGTTTGCAATTTCTGTGGAAAATGAACAGGAATAGGGAGAACCAATGAGAGACTAGGTGGAGGTGTCTGGACAGGCAAATTTAACTCTCATTTCCCACCAGGAAGAGGAATTAACCAAAGGCTCAGCATGCCGTGCCGGAACCAAACTAGGGCCTGAAGCAATCCTGCGGTGTTGCGGCCAGCTCACAAGAAAGCGAGTTGAAGAAAGGAGCTCAGGGGCACTGTAATTCACAAACCTGCAGAGTTATAAATGACAGCTATCTTCCAAAAATATATTGAAGTAAGGCTGCCAAGAGGAGTTGAAAGCGGGCAGAATTGCAGGAAACCGATTTCAGGAGGTAGACTGGAATTGCATGTAAAGCATAGGAAAAGAGGCAGAACGTCCACAATAATGCACTTGGCCAAAAAGGGCGTATGCGTTTTTTCCTGAATATATTCAGGAAAAAACGCATACGCCCTTTTTGGCCAACCAAGCAAGCTTGCAAATGAAATCTGCACTACAATGAAGTCTCACTGCCCCCCGGTCAAAAGGGCCATCCGAAAAAAGTGTAAAATCCAGAAAGGTACGACAGGCCATGGAGAAGTGGGAGCCTTGTTATGCTGATGGACGGGATGAAAATTGCCAGCAGCCACTCTGGAGAAGTGTATGGTGTTTCCTGAAACATCCAAAAAACAAAGCAACAGAGCCTAGGGCACTTCCACTTATGGTCCTATAGCTTAGGGAAATTAAAATCAAAAAGACACAGCCACCCCAAAGTTTGGGACGGCTCTGTTTACAAGAACCTCGTTTACGGTACAAGTTCAATATCACAGAAAGCGAAAAATGGATAAAGAAGTTGTGGTACTTACGTACAATGCAATATCACTCAGCAATGAAATCTATGTCATCAGGCCCGTAGCAGCATAATGAGTGGATTCAGGTACGATGATTCTAAGTGAAATAAGTCACACAGAAAAAGAAACATCATAAGATATCACTACTACACGGAATATAAACTTGGCTACACAGGAACTGAATTACAAAACAGAACAGTTTATCAAATGTAGAAAACCAACTTATGCTTGCTTAAGGGGAAAGGTGAGTTGGGGTGCTGCATAAAATCAGAGATTGAAATTAGCACAGATACCGTTCCATAAGCCAAATATGTAATAGACAAGAGCTACTCCTTGCTCAACGAAGTGGACTCAACACCCCATATTAAATGCCTAAGTATATACCTGACTAGTAAGAATCTTAAAACCTATGGATTTATATGTCTCCGAAAGAGAATCAAGCGTGTGTACAGCGGCATAAACGCAGCAGTGATAGGATTGGTGAGGTTCGGTGAGCAAATGCAGACCCTTTGAAGTCATATTCCATGGTACCCATTCCATGGGTCTCAACTCTCCATGTTTAAGGGATTCTTCCTTCAGCTAAAACATGCATGTGGAACCCAGAGTATGATCCACCGTATGATCGGGAAACGTGTTCAAATGTGTCTCAGTTTTCGTCCCCTGGTACTCGGGTGCAAAATTCCAGACGCTTTACTAACACTCTCCCCACTTGGAGAGTCAGTGCCTTTAACCTCCTGTTTGCCCAGTGCGCAATTTCTGTGGAAAATGAACAGGAATAGGGAGAACCAATGAGAGACTAGGTGGAGGTGTCTGGACGGGCAAATTTAACTCTCATTTCCCACCAGGAAGAGGAATTAACCAAAGGCTCAACATGCCATGCCGGAACCAAACTAGGGCCTGAAGCAATCCTGCGGTGTTGCGGCCAGCTCACAAGAAAGCGAGTTGAAGAAAGGAGCTCAGGGGCACTGTAATTCACAAACCTGCAGAGTTATAAATGACAGCTATCTTCCAAAAATATATTGAAGTAAGGCTCCCAAGAGGAGTTGAAAGCGGGGCAGAATTGCAGGAAACCGATTTCAGGAGGTAGACTGGAATTGCATGTAAAGCATAGGAAAAGAGGCAGAACGTCCACAATGATGCACTTGGCCATAAAGGGCGTATGCGTTTTATCCTGAATATATTCAGGAAAAAACGCATACGCCCTTTTTGGCCAACCAAGCAAGCTTGCAAAGGAAATCTGTACTACAATGAAGTCTCACTGCCCCCCGGTTAAAAGGGCCATCTGAAAAAAGTGTAAAATCCAGAAAGGCAGGACAGGCCATGGAGAACTGGGAGCCTTGTTATGCTGATGGGCGGGATGTAAATTGCCAGCAGCCACTCTGGAGAAGTGTATGGTGTTTCCTGAAACATCCAAAAAACAAAGCAACAGAGCCTAGGGCACTTCCACTTATGGTCCTATAGCTTAGGGAAATTAAAATCAAAAAGACACAGCCACCCCAAAGTTTGGGACGGCTCTGTTTACAAGAACCTCGTTTACGGTACCAGTTCAATATCACACAAAGCGAAAAATGGATAAAGAAGTTGTGGTACTTACGTACAATGCAATATCACTAAGCAATGAAATCTATGTCATCAGGCCCATAGCAGCATAATGAGTGGATTCAGGTATGATGATTCTAAGTGAAATAAGTCACACAGAAAAAGAAACATCATAAGATATCACTAATACACGGGATGTAAACTTGGCTACACAGGAACTGGATTACAAAACAGAACAGGGTCTCAAATTTAGAAAACCAACTTATGCTTGCTTAAGGGGAAAGGTGAGTTGGGGTGCTGCATAAAACCAGAGATTGAAATGAGCACAGATAAAGTTCCTTAAGCCAAATATGGAATAGACAAGAACTACTCCTTGCTCAACGAAATGGACTCAACACCCCATATTAAACGCCTAAGAATGTACCTGACTAGTAAGTATCTTAAAACCTATGGATTGCTATGTGTCTGAAAGAAAATCAAGCGTGTGTACAGGGGCATAAACGCAGCAGTGATAGGATTGGAGAGGTTCGGTGAGCAAATGAAGACCCTTTGAAGTCATATTGCATGGTACCCATTCCGTGGGTCTCAACTCTCCAGGTTTAAGGGATTCTTCCTTCAGCTAAAACATGCACGTGGAACCCAGAGTATGATCAACCGTGTGATCGGGAGACGTGTTCCAATATGTCTCAGTTCTCGTCCCCTGGTACTCGGGTGCAACATTCCAGACGCTTTACTAACACTCTCCCGACTTGGAGAGTCAGTGCCTTTAACCTCCTGTTTGGCCCAGTTTGCAATTTCTGCGGAAGATGAACAGGAATAGGGAGAACCAATGAGAGACTAGCTGGAGGTGTCTGGACGGGCAAATTTAACTCTCATTTCCCACCAGGAAGAGGAATTAACCAAAGGCTCAGCGTGCCGTGCCGGAACCAGATTAGGGCCTGAAGCAATCCTGCGGTGTTGCGGCCAGCTCACAAGAAAGCGAGTTGAAGAAAGCAGCTCAGGGGCACTGTAATTCACAAACCTGCAGAGTTATAAATGACAGCTATCGTCCAAAAATATACTGAAGTAAGGCTGCCAAGAGGACTTGAAAGCGGGGCAGAATTGCAGGAAACCGATTTCAGGAGGTAGACTGGAATTGCATTTAAAGCATAGGAAAAGAGGCAGAACGTCCACAATGATGCACTTGGCCAAAAAGGGCGTATGCGTTTTTTCCTGAATATATTCAGGAAAAAACGCATACGCCCTTTTTGGCCAACCAAGCAAGCTTGCAAAGGAAATCTGCACTACAATGAAGTCTCACTTCCCCCCGGTCAAAAGGGCCATCTGAAAAAAGTGTAAAATCCAGAAAGGCAGGACAGGCCATGGAGAACTGGGAGCCTTGTTATGCTGATGGGCGGGATGTAAATTGCCAACAGCCACTCGGGAGAGGTGTATGGTGTTTCCTGAAACATCTAAAAAACAAAGCAACAGAGCCTAGGGCACTTCCACTTATGGTCCTATAGCTTAGGGAAATTAAAATCAAAAAGACACAGCCACCCCAAAGTTTGGGACGGCTCTGTTTACAAGAACCTCGTTTACGGTACAAGTTCAATATCGCAGAAAGTGAAAAATGGATAAAGAAGTTGTGGTACTTACGTACAATGCAATATCACTCAGCAATGAAATCTATGTCATCAGGCCCGTAGCAGCATAATGAGTGGATTCAGGTATGATGATTCTAACTGAAATAAGTCACACAGAAAAAGAAACATCATAAGATATCACTAATACACGGGATGTAAACTTGGCTACACAGGAACTGGATTACAAAACAGAACAGGGTCTCAAATTTAGAAAACCAACTTATGCTTGCTTAAGGGGAAAGGTGAGTTGGGGTGCTGCATAAAACCAGAGATTGAAATGAGCACAGATAAAGTTCCTTAAGCCAAATATAGAATAGACAAGAACTACTCCTTGCTCAACGAAATGGACTCAACACCCCATATTAAATGCCTAAGAATGTACCTGACTAGTAAGTATCTTAAAACCTATGCACTGCTATGTCTCTGAAAGAAAATCAAGCGTGTGTACAGGGGCATAAACGCAGCAGTGATAGGATTGGAGAGGTTCGGTGAGCAAATGAAGACCCTTTGAAGTCATATTGCATGGTACCCATTCCACGGGTCTCAACTCTCCAGGTTTAAGGGATTCTTCCTTCAGCTAAAACATGCACGTGGAACCCAGAGTATGATCAACCGTGTGATCGGGAGACGTGTTCCAATATGTCTCAGTTCTCGTCCCCTGGTACTCGGGTGCAACATTCCAGACGCTTTACTAACACTCTCCCGACTTGGAGAGTCAGTGCCTTTAACCTCCTGTTTGGCCCAGTTTGCAATTTCTGCGGAAGATGAACAGGAATAGGGAGAACCAATGAGAGACTAGCTGGAGGTGTCTGGACGGGCAAATTTAACTCTCATTTCCCACCAGGAAGAGGAATTAACCAAAGGCTCAGCGTGCCGTGCCGGAACCAGATTAGGGCCTGAAGCAATCCTGCGGTGTTGCGGCCAGCTCACAAGAAAGCGAGTTGAAGAAAGGAGCTCAGGGGCACTGTAATTCACAAACCTGCAGAGTTATAAATGACAGCTATCGTCCAAAAATATACTGAAGTAAGGCTGCCAAGAGGACTTGAAAGCGGGGCAGAATTGCAGGAAACCGATTTCAGGAGGTAGACTGGAATTGCATTTAAAGCATAGGAAAAGAGGCAGAACGTCCACAATGATGCACTTGGCCAAAAAGGGCGTATGCGTTTTTTCCTGAATATATTCAGGAAAAAACGCATACGCCCTTTTTGGCCAACCAAGCAAGCTTGCAAAGGAAATCTGCACTACAATGAAGTCTCACTTCCCCCCGGTCAAAAGGGCCATCTGAAAAAAGTGTAAAATCCAGAAAGGCAGGACAGGCCATGGAGAACTGGGAGCCTTGTTATGCTGATGGGCGGGATGTAAATTGCCAACAGCCACTCGGGAGAGGTGTATGGTGTTTCCTGAAACATCTAAAAAACAAAGCAACAGAGCCTAGGGCACTTCCACTTATGGTCCTATAGCTTAGGGAAATTAAAATCAAAAAGACACAGCCACCCCAAAGTTTGGGACGGCTCTGTTTACAAGAACCTCGTTTACGGTACAAGTTCAATAGCGCAGAAAGTGAAAAATGGATAAAGAAGTTGTGGTACTTACGTACAATGCAATATCACTCAGCAATGAAATCTATGTCATCAGGCCCGTAGCAGCATAATGAGTGGATTCAGGTATGATGATTCTAACTGAAATAAGTCACACAGAAAAAGAAACATCATAAGATATCACTAATACACGGGATGTAAACTTGGCTACACAGGAACTGGATTACAAAACAGAACAGGGTCTCAAATTTAGAAAACCAACTTATGCTTGCTTAAGGGGAAAGGTGAGTTGGGGTGCTGCATCAAACCAGAGATTGAAATGAGCACAGATAAAGTTCCTTAAGCCAAATATGGAATAGACAAGAACTACTCCTTGCTCAACGAAATGGACTCAACACCCCATATTAAACGCCTAAGAATGTACCTGACTAGTAAGTATCTTAAAACCTATGGATTGCTATGTGTCTGAAAGAAAATCAAGCGTGTGTACAGGGGCATAAACGCAGCAGTGATAGGATTGGAGAGGTTCGGTGAGCAAATGAAGACCCTTTGAAGTCATATTGCATGGTACCCATTCCACGGGTCTCAACTCTCCAGGTTTAAGGGATTCTTCCTTCAGCTAAAACATGCACGTGGAACCCAGAGTATGATCAACCGTGTGATCGGGAGACGTGTTCCAATATGTCTCAGTTCTCGTCCCCTGGTACTCGGGTGCAACATTCCAGACGCTTTACTAACACTCTCCCGACTTGGAGAGTCAGTGCCTTTAACCTCCTGTTTGGCCCAGTTTGCAATTTCTGCGGAAGATGAACAGGAATAGGGAGAACCAATGAGAGACTAGCTGGAGGTGTCTGGACGGGCAAATTTAACTCTCATTTCCTACCAGGAAGAGGAATTAACCAAAGGCTCAGCGTGCCGTGCCGGAACAAGATTAGGGCCTGAAGCAATCCTGCGGTGTTGCGGCCAGCTCACAAGAAAGCGAGTTGAAGAAAGGAGCTCAGGGGCACTGTAATTCACAAACCTGCAGAGTTATAAATGACAGCTATCGTCCAAAAATATACTGAAGTAAGGCTGCCAAGAGGACTTGAAAGCGGGGCAGAATTGCAGGAAACCGATTTCAGGAGGTAGACTGGAATTGCATTTAAAGCATAGGAAAAGAGGCAGAACGTCCACAATGATGCACTTGGCCAAAAAGGGCGTATGCGTTTTTTCCTGAATATATTCAGGAAAAAACGCATACGCCCTTTTTGGCCAACCAAGCAAGCTTGCAAAGGAAATCTGCACTACAATGAAGTCTCACTTCCCCCCGGTCAAAAGGGCCATCTGAAAAAAGTGTAAAATCCAGAAAGGCAGGACAGGCCATGGAGAACTGGGAGCCTTGTTATGCTGATGGGCGGGATGTAAATTGCCAACAGCCACTCGGGAGAGGTGTATGGTGTTTCCTGAAACATCTAAAAAACAAAGCAACAGAGCCTAGGGCACTTCCACTTATGGTCCTATAGCTTAGGGAAATTAAAATCAAAAAGACACAGCCACCCCAAAGTTTGGGACGGCTCTGTTTACAAGAACCTCGTTTACGGTACAAGTTCAATAGCGCAGAAAGTGAAAAATGGATAAAGAAGTTGTGGTACTTACGTACAATGCAATATCACTCAGCAATGAAATCTATGTCATCAGGCCCGTAGCAGCATAATGAGTGGATTCAGGTATGATGATTCTAACTGAAATAAGTCACACAGAAAAAGAAACATCATAAGATATCACTAATACACGGGATGTAAACTTGGCTACACAGGAACTGGATTACAAAACAGAACAGGGTCTCAAATTTAGAAAACCAACTTATGCTTGCTTAAGGGGAAAGGTGAGTTGGGGTGCTGCATAAAACCAGAGATTGAAATGAGCACAGATAAAGTTCCTTAAGCCAAATATGGAATAGACAAGAACTACTCCTTGCTCAACGAAATGGACTCAACACCCCATATTAAATGCCTAAGAATGTACCTGACTAGTAAGTATCTTAAAACCTATGCACTACTATGTCTCTGAAAGAAAATCAAGCGTGTGTACAGGGGCATAAACGCAGCAGTGATAGGATTGGAGAGGTTCGGTGAGCAAATGAAGACCCTTTGAAGTCATATTGCATGGTACCCATTCCACGGGTCTCAACTCTCCAGGTTTAAGGGATTCTTCCTTCAGCTAAAACATGCACGTGGAACCCAGAGTATGATCAACCGTGTGATCGGGAGACGTGTTCCAATATGTCTCAGTTCTCGTCCCCTGGTACTCGGGTGCAACATTCCAGACGCTTTACTAACACTCTCCCGACTTGGAGAGTCAGTGCCTTTAACCTCCTGTTTGGCCCAGTTTGCAATTTCTGCGGAAGATGAACAGGAATAGGGAGAACCAATGAGAGACTAGCTGGAGGTGTCTGGACGGGCAAATTTAACTCTCATTTCCCACCAGGAAGAGGAATTAACCAAAGGCTCAGCGTGCCGTGCCGGAACCAGATTAGGGCCTGAAGCAATCCTGCGGTGTTGCGGCCAGCTCACAAGAAAGCGAGTTGAAGAAAGGAGCTCAGGGGCACTGTAATTCACAAACCTGCAGAGTTATAAATGACAGCTATCGTCCAAAAATATACTGAAGTAAGGCTGCCAAGAGGACTTGAAAGCGGGGCAGAATTGCAGGAAACCGATTTCAGGAGGTAGACTGGAATTGCATGTAAAGCATAGGAAAAGAGGCAGAACGTCCACAATGATGCACTTGGCCAAAAAGGGCGTATGCGTTTTTTCCTGAATATATTCAGGAAAAAACGCATACGCCCTTTTTGGCCAACCAAGCAAGCTTGCAAAGGAAATCTGCACTACAATGAAGTCTCACTTCCCCCCGGTCAAAAGGGCCATCTGAAAAAAGTGTAAAATCCAGAAAGGCAGGACAGGCCATGGAGAACTGGGAGCCTTGTTATGCTGATGGGCGGGATGTAAATTGCCAACAGCCACTCGGGAGAGGTGTATGGTGTTTCCTGAAACATCTAAAAAACAAAGCAACAGAGCCTAGGGCACTTCCACTTATGGTCCTATAGCTTAGGGAAATTAAAATCAAAAAGACACAGCCACCCCAAAGTTTGGGACGGCTCTGTTTACAAGAACCTCGTTTACGGTACAAGTTCAATATCGCAGAAAGTGAAAAATGGATAAAGAAGTTGTGGTACTTACGTACAATGCAATATCACTCAGCAATGAAATCTATGTCATCAGGCCCGTAGCAGCATAATGAGTGGATTCAGGTATGATGATTCTAACTGAAATAAGTCACACAGAAAAAGAAACATCATAAGATATCACTAATACACGGGATGTAAACTTGGCTACACAGGAACTGGATTACAAAACAGAACAGGGTCTCAAATTTAGAAAACCAACTTATGCTTGCTTAAGGGGAAAGGTGAGTTGGGGTGCTGCATAAAACCAGAGATTTAAATGAGCACAGATAAAGTTCCTTAAGCCAAATATGGAATAGACAAGAACTACTCCTTGCTCAACGAAATGGACTCAACACCCCATATTAAACGCCTAAGAATGTACCTGACTAGTAAGTATCTTAAAACCTATGGATTGCTATGTGTCTGAAAGAAAATCAAGCGTGTGTACAGGGGCATAAACGCAGCAGTGATAGGATTGGAGAGGTTCGGTGAGCAAATGAAGACCCTTTGAAGTCATATTGCATGGTACCCATTCCACGGGTCTCAACTCTCCAGGTTTAAGGGATTCTTCCTTCAGCTAAAACATGCACGTGGAACCCAGAGTATGATCAACCGTGTGATCGGGAGACGTGTTCCAATATGTCTCAGTTCTCGTCCCCTGGTACTCGGGTGCAACATTCCAGACGCTTTACTAACACTCTCCCGACTTGGAGAGTCAGTGCCTTTAACCTCCTGTTTGGCCCAGTTTGCAATTTCTGCGGAAGATGAACAGGAATAGGGAGAACCAATGAGAGACTAGCTGGAGGTGTCCGGACGGGCAAATTTAACTCTCATTTCCCACCAGGAAGAGGAATTAACCAAAGGCTCAGCGTGCCGTGCCGGAACCAGATTAGGGCCTGAAGCAATCCTGCGGTGTTGCGGCCAGCTCACAAGAAAGCGAGTTGAAGAAAGGAGCTCAGGGGCACTGTAATTCACAAACCTGCAGAGTTATAAATGACAGCTATCGTCCAAAAATATACTGAAGTAAGGCTGCCAAGAGGACTTGAAAGCGGGGCAGAATTGCAGGAAACCGATTTCAGGAGGTAGACTGGAATTGCATTTAAAGCATAGGAAAAGAGGCAGAACGTCCACAATGATGCACTTGGCCAAAAAGGGCGTATGCGTTTTTTCCTGAATATATTCAGGAAAAAACGCATACGCCCTTTTTGGCCAACCAAGCAAGCTTGCAAAGGAAATCTGCACTACAATGAAGTCTCACTTCCCCCCGGTCAAAAGGGCCATCTGAAAAAAGTGTAAAATCCAGAAAGGCAGGACAGGCCATGGAGAACTGGGAGCCTTGTTATGCTGATGGGCGGGATGTAAATTGCCAACAGCCACTCGGGAGAGGTGTATGGTGTTTCCTGAAACATCTAAAAAACAAAGCAACAGAGCCTAGGGCACTTCCACTTATGGTCCTATAGCTTAGGGAAATTAAAATCAAAAAGACACAGCCACCCCAAAGTTTGGGACGGCTCTGTTTACAAGAACCTCGTTTACGGTACAAGTTCAATATCGCAGAAAGTGAAAAATGGATAAAGAAGTTGTGGTACTTACGTACAATGCAATATCACTCAGCAATGAAATCTATGTCATCAGGCCCGTAGCAGCATAATGAGTGGATTCAGGTATGATGATTCTAACTGAAATAAGTCACACAGAAAAAGAAACATCATAAGATATCACTAATACACGGGATGTAAACTTGGCTACACAGGAACTGGATTACAAAACAGAACAGGGTCTCAAATTTAGAAAACCAACTTATGCTTGCTTAAGGGGAAAGGTGAGTTGGGGTGCTGCATAAAACCAGAGATTGAAATGAGCACAGATAAAGTTCCTTAAGCCAAATATAGAATAGACAAGAACTACTCCTTGCTCAACGAAATGGACTCAACACCCCATATTAAATGCCTAAGAATGTACCTGACTAGTAAGTATCTTAAAACCTATGCACTACTATGTCTCTGAAAGAAAATCAAGCATGTGTACAGGGGCATAAACGCAGCAGTGATAGGATTGGAGAGGTTCGGTGAGCAAATGAAGACCCTTTGAAGTCATATTGCATGGTACCCATTCCACGGGTCTCAACTCTCCAGGTTTAAGGGATTCTTCCTTCAGCTAAAACATGCACGTGGAACCCAGAGTATGATCAACCGTGTGATCGGGAGACGTGTTCCAATATGTCTCAGTTCTCGTCCCCTGGTACTCGGGTGCAACATTCCAGACGCTTTACTAACACTCTCCCGACTTGGAGAGTCAGTGCCTTTAACCTCCTGTTTGGCCCAGTTTGCAATTTCTGCGGAAGATGAACAGGAATAGGGAGAACCAATGAGAGACTAGCTGGAGGTGTCTGGACGGGCAAATTTAACTCTCATTTCCCACCAGGAAGAGGAATTAACCAAAGGCTCAGCGTGCCGTGCCGGAACCAGATTAGGGCCTGAAGCAATCCTGCGGTGTTGCGGCCAGCTCACAAGAAAGCGAGTTGAAGAAAGGAGCTCAGGGGCACTGTAATTCACAAACCTGCAGAGTTATAAATGACAGCTATCGTCCAAAAATATACTGAAGTAAGGCTGCCAAGAGGACTTGAAAGCGGGGCAGAATTGCAGGAAACCGATTTCAGGAGGTAGACTGGAATTGCATTTAAAGCATAGGAAAAGAGGCAGAACGTCCACAATGATGCACTTGGCCAAAAAGGGCGTATGCGTTTTTTCCTGAATATATTCAGGAAAAAACGCATACGCCCTTTTTGGCCAACCAAGCAAGCTTGCAAAGGAAATCTGCACTACAATGAAGTCTCACTTCCCCCCGGTCAAAAGGGCCATCTGAAAAAAGTGTAAAATCCAGAAAGGCAGGACAGGCCATGGAGAACTGGGAGCCTTGTTATGCTGATGGGCGGGATGTAAATTGTCAAGAGCCACTCCGGAGAGGTGTATGGTGTTTCCTGAAACATCTAAAAAACAAAGCAACAGAGCCTAGGGCACTTCCACTTATGGTCCTATAGCTTAGGGAAATTAAAATCAAAAAGACACAGCCACCCCAAAGTTTGGGACGGCTCTGTTTACAAGAACCTCGTTTACGGTACAAGTTCAATATCGCAGAAAGTGAAAAATGGATAAAGAAGTTGTGGTACTTACGTACAATGCAATATCACTCAGCAATGAAATCTATGTCATCAGGCCCGTAGCAGCATAATGAGTGGATTCAGGTATGATGATTCTAACTGAAATAAGTCACACAGAAAAAGAAACATCATAAGATATCACTAATACACGGGATGTAAACTTGGCTACACAGGAACTGGATTACAAAACAGAAGAGGGTCTCAAATTTAGAAAACCAACTTATGTTTGCTTAAGGGGAAAGGTGAGTTGGGGTGCTGCATCAAACCAGAGATTGAAATGAGCACAGATAAAGTTCCTTAAGCCAAATATGGAATAGACAAGAACTACTCCTTGCTCAACGAAATGGACTCAACACCCCATATTAAACGCCTAAGAATGTACCTGACTAGTAAGTATCTTAAAACCTATGGATTGCTATGTGTCTGAAAGAAAATCAAGCGTGTGTACAGGGGCATAAACGCAGCAGTGATAGGATTGGAGAGGTTCGGTGAGCAAATGAAGACCCTTTGAAGTCATATTGCATGGTACCCATTCCACGGGTCTCAACTCTCCAGGTTTAAGGGATTCTTCCTTCAGCTAAAACATGCACGTGGAACCCAGAGTATGATCAACCGTGTGATCGGGAGACGTGTTCCAATATGTCTCAGTTCTCGTCCCCTGGTACTCGGGTGCAACATTCCAGACGCTTTACTAACACTCTCCCGACTTGGAGAGTCAGTGCCTTTAACCTCCTGTTTGGCCCAGTTTGCAATTTCTGCGGAAGATGAACAGGAATAGGGAGAACCAATGAGAGACTAGCTGGAGGTGTCTGGACGGGCAAATTTAACTCTCATTTCCCACCAGGAAGAGGAATTAACCAAAGGCTCAGCGTGCCGTGCCGGAACCAGATTAGGGCCTGAAGCAATCCTGCGGTGTTGCGGCCAGCTCACAAGAAAGCGAGTTGAAGAAAGGAGCTCAGGGGCACTGTAATTCACAAACCTGCAGAGTTATAAATGACAGCTATCGTCCAAAAATATACTGAAGTAAGGCTGCCAAGAGGACTTGAAAGCGGGGCAGAATTGCAGGAAACCGATTTCAGGAGGTAGACTGGAATTGCATGTAAAGCATAGGAAAAGAGGCAGAACGTCCACAATGATGCACTTGGCCAAAAAGGGCGTATGCGTTTTTTCCTGAATATATTCAGGAAAAAACGCATACGCCCTTTTTGGCCAACCAAGCAAGCTTGCAAAGGAAATCTGCACTACAATGAAGTCTCACTTCCCCCCGGTCAAAAGGGCCATCTGAAAAAAGTGTAAAATCCAGAAAGGCAGGACAGGCCATGGAGAACTGGGAGCCTTGTTATGCTGATGGGCGGGATGTAAATTGCCAACAGCCACTCGGGAGAGGTGTATGGTGTTTCCTGAAACATCTAAAAAACAAAGCAACAGAGCCTAGGGCACTTCCACTTATGGTCCTATAGCTTAGGGAAATTAAAATCAAAAAGACACAGCCACCCCAAAGTTTGGGACGGCTCTGTTTACAAGAACCTCGTTTACGGTACAAGTTCAATATCGCAGAAAGTGAAAAATGGATAAAGAAGTTGTGGTACTTACGTACAATGCAATATCACTCAGCAATGAAATCTATGTCATCAGGCCCGTAGCAGCATAATGAGTGGATTCAGGTATGATGATTCTAACTGAAATAAGTCACACAGAAAAAGAAACATCATAAGATATCACTAATACACGGGATGTAAACTTGGCTACACAGGAACTGGATTACAAAACAGAACAGGGTCTCAAATTTAGAAAACCAACTTATGCTTGCTTAAGGGGAAAGGTGAGTTGGGGTGCTGCATAAAACCAGAGATTGAAATGAGCACAGATAAAGTTCCTTAAGCCAAATATGGAATAGACAAGAACTACTCCTTGCTCAACGAAATGGACTCAACACCCCATATTAAACGCCTAAGAATGTACCTGACTAGTAAGTATCTTAAAACCTATGGATTGCTATGTGTCTGAAAGAAAATCAAGCGTGTGTACAGGGGCATAAACGCAGCAGTGATAGGATTGGAGAGGTTCGGTGAGCAAATGAAGACCCTTTGAAGTCATATTGCATGGTACCCATTCCACGGGTCTCAACTCTCCAGGTTTAAGGGATTCTTCCTTCAGCTAAAACATGCACGTGGAACCCAGAGTATGATCAACCGTGTGATCGGGAGACGTGTTCCAATATGTCTCAGTTCTCGTCCCCTGGTACTCGGGTGCAACATTCCAGACGCTTTACTAACACTCTCCCGACTTGGAGAGTCAGTGCCTTTAACCTCCTGTTTGGCCCAGTTTGCAATTTCTGCGGAAGATGAACAGGAATAGGGAGAACCAATGAGAGACTAGCTGGAGGTGTCTGGACGGGCAAATTTAACTCTCATTTCCCACCAGGAAGAGGAATTAACCAAAGGCTCAGCGTGCCGTGCCGGAACCAGATTAGGGCCTGAAGCAATCCTGCGGTGTTGCGGCCAGCTCACAAGAAAGCGAGTTGAAGAAAGGAGCTCAGGGGCACTGTAATTCACAAACCTGCAGAGTTATAAATGACAGCTATCGTCCAAAAATATACTGAAGTAAGGCTGCCAAGAGGACTTGAAAGCGGGGCAGAATTGCAGGAAACCGATTTCAGGAGGTAGACTGGAATTGCATTTAAAGCATAGGAAAAGAGGCAGAACGTCCACAATGATGCACTTGGCCAAAAAGGGCGTATGCGTTTTTTCCTGAATATATTCAGGAAAAAACGCATACGCCCTTTTTGGCCAACCAAGCAAGCTTGCAAAGGAAATCTGCACTACAATGAAGTCTCACTTCCCCCCGGTCAAAAGGGCCATCTGAAAAAAGTGTAAAATCCAGAAAGGCAGGACAGGCCATGGAGAACTGGGAGCCTTGTTATGCTGATGGGCGGGATGTAAATTGACAACAGCCACTC
The DNA here is from genome assembly GCF_964270905.1 of Leucopleurus acutus. Taxonomy (NCBI): domain Eukaryota; kingdom Metazoa; phylum Chordata; class Mammalia; order Artiodactyla; family Delphinidae; genus Leucopleurus; species Leucopleurus acutus. The sequence continues at coordinate 53,244 of NW_028139054.1, read as the reverse complement.
GGGAGAGGTGTATGGTGTTTCCTGAAACATCTAAAAAACAAAGCAACAGAGCCTAGGGCACTTCCACTTATGGTCCTATAGCTTAGGGAAATTAAAATCAAAAAGACACAGCCACCCCAAAGTTTGGGACGGCTCTGTTTACAAGAACCTCGTTTACGGTACAAGTTCAATATCGCAGAAAGTGAAAAATGGATAAAGAAGTTGTGGTACTTACGTACAATGCAATATCACTCAGCAATGAAATCTATGTCATCAGGCCCGTAGCAGCATAATGAGTGGATTCAGGTATGATGATTCTAACTGAAATAAGTCACACAGAAAAAGAAACATCATAAGATATCACTAATACACGGGATGTAAACTTGGCTACACAGGAACTGGATTACAAAACAGAACAGGGTCTCAAATTTAGAAAACCAACTTATGCTTGCTTAAGGGAAAAGGTGAGTTGGGGTGCTGCATAAAACCAGAGATTGAAATGAGCACAGATAAAGTTCCTTAAGCCAAATATAGAATAGACAAGAACTACTCCTTGCTCAACGAAATGGACTCAACACCCCATATTAAACGCCTAAGAATGTACCTGACTAGTAAGTATCTTAAAACCTATGCACTGCTATGTCTCTGAAAGAAAATCAAGCATGTGTACAGGGGCATAAACGCAGCAGTGATAGGATTGGAGAGGTTCGGTGAGCAAATGAAGACCCTTTGAAGTCATATTGCATGGTACCCATTCCACGGGTCTCAACTCTCCAGGTTTAAGGGATTCTTCCTTCAGCTAAAACATGCACGTGGAACCCAGAGTATGATCAACCGTGTGATCGGGAGACGTGTTCCAATATGTCTCAGTTCTCGTCCCCTGGTACTCGGGTGCAACATTCCAGACGCTTTACTAACACTCTCCCGACTTGGAGAGTCAGTGCCTTTAACCTCCTGTTTGGCCCAGTTTGCAATTTCTGCGGAAGATGAACAGGAATAGGGAGAACCAATGAGAGACTAGCTGGAGGTGTCTGGACGGGCAAATTTAACTCTCATTTCCCACCAGGAAGAGGAATTAACCAAAGGCTCAGCGTGCCGTGCCGGAACCAGATTAGGGCCTGAAGCAATCCTGCGGTGTTGCGGCCAGCTCACAAGAAAGCGAGTTGAAGAAAGGAGCTCAGGGGCACTGTAATTCACAAACCTGCAGAGTTATAAATGACAGCTATCGTCCAAAAATATACTGAAGTAAGGCTGCCAAGAGGACTTGAAAGCGGGGCAGAATTGCAGGAAACCGATTTCAGGAGGTAGACTGGAATTGCATTTAAAGCATAGGAAAAGAGGCAGAACGTCCACAATGATGCACTTGGCCAAAAAGGGCGTATGCGTTTTTTCCTGAATATATTCAGGAAAAAACGCATACGCCCTTTTTGGCCAACCAAGCAAGCTTGCAAAGGAAATCTGCACTACAATGAAGTCTCACTTCCCCCCGGTCAAAAGGGCCATCTGAAAAAAGTGTAAAATCCAGAAAGGCAGGACAGGCCATGGAGAACTGGGAGCCTTGTTATGCTGATGGGCGGGATGTAAATTGCCAAGAGCCACTCGGGAGAGGTGTATGGTGTTTCCTGAAACATCTAAAAAACAAAGCAACAGAGCCTAGGGCACTTCCACTTATGGTCCTATAGCTTAGGGAAATTAAAATCAAAAAGACACAGCCACCCCAAAGTTTGGGACGGCTCTGTTTACAAGAACCTCGTTTACGGTACAAGTTCAATATCGCAGAAAGTGAAAAATGGATAAAGAAGTTGTGGTACTTACGTACAATGCAATATCACTCAGCAATGAAATCTATGTCATCAGGCCCGTAGCAGCATAATGAGTGGATTCAGGTATGATGATTCTAACTGAAATAAGTCACACAGAAAAAGAAACATCATAAGATATCACTAATACACGGGATGTAAACTTGGCTACACAGGAACTGGATTACAAAACAGAACAGGGTCTCAAATTTAGAAAACCAACTTATGCTTGCTTAAGGGGAAAGGTGAGTTGGGGTGCTGCATAAAACCAGAGATTGAAATGAGCACAGATAAAGTTCCTTAAGCCAAATATGGAATAGACAAGAACTACTCCTTGCTCAACGAAATGGACTCAACACCCCATATTAAACGCCTAAGAATGTACCTGACTAGTAAGTATCTTAAAACCTATGGATTGCTATGTGTCTGAAAGAAAATCAAGCGTGTGTACAGGGGCATAAACGCAGCAGTGATAGGATTGGAGAGGTTCGGTGAGCAAATGAAGACCCTTTGAAGTCATATTGCATGGTACCCATTCCACGGGTCTCAACTCTCCAGGTTTAAGGGATTCTTCCTTCAGCTAAAACATGCACGTGGAACCCAGAGTATGATCAACCGTGTGATCGGGAGACGTGTTCCAATATGTCTCAGTTCTCGTCCCCTGGTACTCGGGTGCAACATTCCAGACGCTTTACTAACACTCTCCCGACTTGGAGAGTCAGTGCCTTTAACCTCCTGTTTGGCCCAGTTTGCAATTTCTGCGGAAGATGAACAGGAATAGGGAGAACCAATGAGAGACTAGCTGGAGGTGTCTGGACGGGCAAATTTAACTCTCATTTCCCACCAGGAAGAGGAATTAACCAAAGGCTCAGCGTGCCGTGCCGGAACCAGATTAGGGCCTGAAGCAATCCTGCGGTGTTGCGGCCAGCTCACAAGAAAGCGAGTTGAAAAAAGGAGCTCAGGGGCACTGTAATTCACAAACCTGCAGAGTTATAAATGACAGCTATCGTCCAAAAATATACTGAAGTAAGGCTGCCAAGAGGACTTGAAAGCGGGGCAGAATTGCAGGAAACCGATTTCAGGAGGTAGACTGGAATTGCATTTAAAGCATAGGAAAAGAGGCAGAACGTCCACAATGATGCACTTGGCCAAAAAGGGCGTATGCGTTTTTTCCTGAATATATTCAGGAAAAAACGCATACGCCCTTTTTGGCCAACCAAGCAAGCTTGCAAAGGAAATCTGCACTACAATGAAGTCTCACTTCCCCCCGGTCAAAAGGGCCATCTGAAAAAAGTGTAAAATCCAGAAAGGCAGGACAGGCCATGGAGAACTGGGAGCCTTGTTATGCTGATGGGCGGGATGTAAATTGCCAACAGCCACTCGGGAGAGGTGTATGGTGTTTCCTGAAACATCTAAAAAACAAAGCAACAGAGCCTAGGGCACTTCCACTTATGGTCCTATAGCTTAGGGAAATTAAAATCAAAAAGACACAGCCACCCCAATGTTTGGGACGGCTCTGTTTACAAGAACCTCGTTTACGGTACAAGTTCAATATCGCAGAAAGTGTAAAATGGATAAAGAAGTTGTGGTACTTATGTACAATGCAATATCACTCAGCAATGAAATCTATGTCATCAGGCCCGTAGCAGCATAATGAGTGGATTCAGGTATGATGATTCTAACTGAAATAAGTCACACAGAAAAAGAAACATCATAAGATATCACTAATACACGGGATGTAAACTTGGCTACACAGGAACTGGATTACAAAACAGAACAGGGTCTCAAATTTAGAAAACCAACTTATGCTTGCTTAAGGGGAAAGGTGAGTTGGGGTGCTGCATAAAACCAGAGATTGAAATGAGCACAGATAAAGTTCCTTAAGCCAAATATGGAATAGACAAGAACTACTCCTTGCTCAACGAAATGGACTCAACACCCCATATTAAACGCCTAAGAATGTACCTGACTAGTAAGTATCTTAAAACCTATGGATTGCTATGTGTCTGAAAGAAAATCAAGCGTGTGTACAGGGGCATAAACGCAGCAGTGATAGGATTGGAGAGGTTCGGTGAGCAAATGAAGACCCTTTGAAGTCATATTGCATGATACCCATTCCACGGTCTCAACTCTCCAGGTTTAAGGGACTCTTCCTTCAGCTAAAACATGCACGTGGAACCCAGAGTATGATCAACCGTGTGATCGGGAGACGTGTTCCAATATGTCTCAGTTCTCGTCCCCTGGTACTTGGGTGCAACATTCCAGACGCTTTACTAACACTCTCCCGACTTGGAGAGTCAGTGCCTTTAACCTCCTGTTTGGCCCAGTTTGCAATTTCTGCGGAAGATGAACAGGAATAGGGAGAACCAATGAGAGACTAGCTGGAGGTGTCTGGACGGGCAAATTTAACTCTCATTTCCCACCAGGAAGAGGAATTATCCAAAGGCTCAGCGTGCCGTGCCGGAAACAGATTAGGGCCTGAAGCAATCCTGCGGTGTTGCGGCCAGCTCACAAGAAAGCGAGTTGAAGAAAGGAGCTCAGGGGCACTGTAATTCACAAACCTGCAGAGTTATAAATGACAGCTATCGTCCAAAAATATACTGAAGTAAGGCTGCCAAGAGGACTTGAAAGCGGGGCAGAATTGCAGGAAACCGATTTCAGGAGGTAGACTGGAATTGCATTTAAAGCATAGGAAAAGAGGCAGAACGTCCACAATGATGCACTTGGCCAAAAAGGGCGTATGCGTTTTTTCCTGAATATATTCAGGAAAAAACGCATACGCCCTTTTTGGCCAACCAAGCAAGCTTGCAAAGGAAATCTGCACTACAATGAAGTCTCACTTCCCCCCGGTCAAAAGGGCCATCTGAAAAAAGTGTAAAATCCAGAAAGGCAGGACAGGCCATGGAGAACTGGGAGCCTTGTTATGCTGATGGGCGGGATGTAAATTGCCAAGAGCCACTCGGGAGAGGTGTATGGTGTTTCCTGAAACATCTAAAAAACAAAGCAACAGAGCCTAGGGCACTTCCACTTATGGTCCTATAGCTTAGGGAAATTAAAATCAAAAAGACACAGCCACCCCAAAGTTTGGGACGGCTCTGTTTACAAGAACCTCGTTTACGGTACAAGTTCAATATCGCAGAAAGTGAAAAATGGATAAAGAAGTTGTGGTACTTATGTACAATGCAATATCACTCAGCAATGAAATCTATGTCATCAGGCCCGTAGCAGCATAATGAGTGGATTCAGGTATGATGATTCTAAGTGAAATAAGTCACACAGAAAAAGAAACATCATAAGATATCACTAATACACGGGATGTAAACTTGGCTACACAGGAACTGGATTACAAAACAGAACAGGGTCTCAAATTTAGAAAACCAACTTATGCTTGCTTAAGGGGAAAGGTGAGTTGGGGTGCTGCATAAAACCAGAGATTGAAATGAGCACAGATAAAGTTCCTTAAGCCAAATATGGAATAGACAAGAACTACTCCTTGCTCAACGAAATGGACTCAACACCCCATATTAAACGCCTAAGAATGTACCTGACTAGTAAGTATCTTAAAACCTATGGATTGCTATGTGTCTGAAAGAAAATCAAGCGTGTGTACAGGGGCATAAACGCAGCAGTGATAGGATTGGAGAGGTTCGGTGAGCAAATGAAGACCCTTTGAAGTCATATTGCATGGTACCCATTCCACGGGTCTCAACTCTCCAGGTTTAAGGGATTCTTCCTTCAGCTAAAACATGCACGTGGAACCCAGAGTATGATCAACCGTGTGATCGGGAGACGTGTTCCAATATGTCTCAGTTCTCGTCCCCTGGTACTCGGGTGCAACATTCCAGACGCTTTACTAACACTCTCCCGACTTGGAGAGTCAGTGCCTTTAACCTCCTGTTTGGCCCAGTTTGCAATTTCTGCGGAAGATGAACAGGAATAGGGAGAACCAATGAGAGACTAGCTGGAGGTGTCTGGACGGGCAAATTTAACTCTCATTTCCCACCAGGAAGAGGAATTAACCAAAGGCTCAGCGTGCCGTGCCGGAACCAGATTAGGGCCTGAAGCAATCCTGCGGTGTTGCGGCCAGCTCACAAGAAAGCGAGTTGAAGAAAGGAGCTCAGGGGCACTGTAATTCACAAACCTGCAGAGTTATAAATGACAGCTATCGTCCAAAAATATACTGAAGTAAGGCTGCCAAGAGGACTTGAAAGCGGGGCAGAATTGCAGGAAACCGATTTCAGGAGGTAGACTGGAATTGCATTTAAAGCATAGGAAAAGAGGCAGAACGTCCACAATGATGCACTTGGCCAAAAAGGGCGTATGCGTTTTCTCCTGAATATATTCAGGAAAAAACGCATACGCCCTTTTTGGCCAACCAAGCAAGCTTGCAAAGGAAATCTGCACTACAATGAAGTCTCACTTCCCCCCGGTCAAAAGGGCCATCTGAAAAAAGTGTAAAATCCAGAAAGGCAGGACAGGCCATGGAGAACTGGGAGCCTTGTTATGCTGATGGGCGGGATGTAAATTGCCAAGAGCCACTCGGGAGAGGTGTATGGTGTTTCCTGAAACATCTAAAAAACAAAGCAACAGAGCCTAGGGCACTTCCACTTATGGTCCTATAGCTTAGGGAAATTAAAATCAAAAAGACACAGCCACCCCAAAGTTTGGGACGGCTCTGTTTACAAGAACCTCGTTTACGGTACAAGTTCAATATCGCAGAAAGTGAAAAATGGATAAAGAAGTTGTGGTACTTACGTACAATGCAATATCACTCAGCAATGAAATCTATGTCATCAGGCCCGTAGCAGCATAATGAGTGGATTCAGGTATGATGATTCTAACTGAAATAAGTCACACAGAAAAAGAAACATCATAAGATATCACTAATACACGGGATGTAAACTTGGCTACACAGGAACTGGATTACAAAACAGAACAGGGTCTCAAATTTAGAAAACCAACTTATGCTTGCTTAAGGGGAAAGGTGAGTTGGGGTGCTGCATAAAACCAGAGATTGAAATGAGCACAGATAAAGTTCCTTAAGCCAAATATGGAATAGACAAGAACTACTCCTTGCTCAACGAAATGGACTCAACACCCCATATTAAACGCCTAAGAATGTACCTGACTAGTAAGTATCTTAAAACCTATGGATTGCTATGTGTCTGAAAGAAAATCAAGCGTGTGTACAGGGGCATAAACGCAGCAGTGATAGGATTGGAGAGGTTCGGTGAGCAAATGAAGACCCTTTGAAGTCATATTGCATGGTACCCATTCCACGGGTCTCAACTCTCCAGGTTTAAGGGATTCTTCCTTCAGCTAAAACATGCACGTGGAACCCAGAGTATGATCAACCGTGTGATCGGGAGACGTGTTCCAATATGTCTCAGTTCTCGTCCCCTGGTACTCGGGTGCAACATTCCAGACGCTTTACTAACACTCTCCCGACTTGGAGAGTCAGTGCCTTTAACCTCCTGTTTGGCCCAGTTTGCAATTTCTGCGGAAGATGAACAGGAATAGGGAGAACCAATGAGAGACTAGCTGGAGGTGTCTGGACGGGCAAATTTAACTCTCATTTCCCACCAGGAAGAGGAATTAACCAAAGGCTCAGCGTGCCGTGCCGGAACCAGATTAGGGCCTGAAGCAATCCTGCGGTGTTGCGGCCAGCTCACAAGAAAGCGAGTTGAAGAAAGGAGCTCAGGGGCACTGTAATTCACAAACCTGCAGAGTTATAAATGACAGCTATCGTCCAAAAATATACTGAAGTAAGGCTGCCAAGAGGACTTGAAAGCGGGGCAGAATTGCAGGAAACCGATTTCAGGAGGTAGACTGGAATTGCATTTAAAGCATAGGAAAAGAGGCAGAACGTCCACAATGATGCACTTGGCCAAAAAGGGCGTATGCGTTTTTTCCTGAATATATTCAGGAAAAAACGCATACGCCCTTTTTGGCCAACCAAGCAAGCTTGCAAAGGAAATCTGCACTACAATGAAGTCTCACTTCCCCCCGGTCAAAAGGGCCATCTGAAAAAAGTGTAAAATCCAGAAAGGCAGGACAGGCCATGGAGAACTGGGAGCCTTGTTATGCTGATGGGCGGGATGTAAATTGCCAACAGCCACTCGGGAGAGGTGTATGGTGTTTCCTGAAACATCTAAAAAACAAAGCAACAGAGCCTAGGGCACTTCCACTTATGGTCCTATAGCTTAGGGAAATTAAAATCAAAAAGACACAGCCACCCCAAAGTTTGGGACGGCTCTGTTTACAAGAACCTCGTTTACGGTACAAGTTCAATATCGCAGAAAGTGAAAAATGGATAAAGAAGTTGTGGTACTTACGTACAATGCAATATCACTCAGCAATGAAATCTATGTCATCAGGCCCGTAGCAGCATAATGAGTGGATTCAGGTATGATGATTCTAACTGAAATAAGTCACACAGAAAAAGAAACATCATAAGATATCACTAATACACGGAATGTAAACTTGGCTACACAGGAACTGGATTACAAAACAGAACAGGGTCTCAAATTTAGAAAACCAACTTATGCTTGCTTAAGGGGAAAGGTGAGTTGGGGTGCTGCATAAAACCAGAGATTGAAATGAGCACAGATAAAGTTCCTTAAGCCAAATATGGAATAGACAAGAACTACTCCTTGCTCAACGAAATGGACTCAACACCCCATATTAAACGCCTAAGAATGTACCTGACTAGTAAGTATCTTAAAACCTATGCACTGCTATGTCTCTGAAAGAAAATCAAGCATGTGTACAGGGGCATAAACGCAGCAGTGATAGGATTGGAGAGGTTCGGTGAGCAAATGAAGACCCTTTGAAGTCATATTGCATGGTACCCATTCCACGGGTCTCAACTCTCCAGGTTTAAGGGATTCTTCCTTCAGCTAAAACATGCACGTGGAACCCAGAGTATGATCAACCGTGTGATCGGGAGACGTGTTCCAATATGTCTCAGTTCTCGTCCCCTGGTACTCGGGTGCAACATTCCAGACGCTTTACTAACACTCTCCCGACTTGGAGAGTCAGTGCCTTTAACCTCCTGTTTGGCCCAGTTTGCAATTTCTGCGGAAGATGAACAGGAATAGGGAGAACCAATTAGAGACTAGCTGGAGGTGTCTGGACGGGCAAATTTAACTCTCATTTCCCACCAGGAAGAGGAATTAACCAAAGGCTCAGCGTGCCGTGCCGGAACCAGATTAGGGCCTGAAGCAATCCTGCGGTGTTGCGGCCAGCTCACAAGAAAGCGAGTTGAAGAAAGGAGCTCAGGGGCACTGTAATTCACAAACCTGCAGAGTTATAAATGACAGCTATCGTCCAAAAATATACTGAAGTAAGGCTGCCAAGAGGACTTGAAAGCGGGGCAGAATTGCAGGAAACCGATTTCAGGAGGTAGACTGGAATTGCATTTAAAGCATAGGAAAAGAGGCAGAACGTCCACAATGATGCACTTGGCCAAAAAGGGCGTATGCGTTTTTTCCTGAATATATTCAGGAAAAAACGCATACGCCCTTTTTGGCCAACCAAGCAAGCTTGCAAAGGAAATCTGCACTACAATGAAGTCTCACTTCCCCCCGGTCAAAAGGGCCATCTGAAAAAAGTGTAAAATCCAGAAAGGCAGGACAGGCCATGGAGAACTGGGAGCCTTGTTATGCTGATGGGCGGGATGTAAATTGCCAAGAGCCACTCCGGAGAGGTGTATGGTGTTTCCTGAAACATCTAAAAAACAAAGCAACAGAGCCTAGGGCACTTCCACTTATGGTCCTATAGCTTAGGGAAATTAAAATCAAAAAGACACAGCCACCCCAAAGTTTGGGACGGCTCTGTTTACAAGAACCTCGTTTACGGTACAAGTTCAATATCGCAGAAAGTGAAAAATGGATAAAGAAGTTGTGGTACTTACGTACAATGCAATATCACTCAGCAATGAAATCTATGTCATCAGGCCCGTAGCAGCATAATGAGTGGATTCAGGTATGATGATTCTAACTGAAATAAGTCACACAGAAAAAGAAACATCATAAGATATCACTAATACACGGGATGTAAACTTGGCTACACAGGAACTGGATTACAAAACAGAACAGGGTCTCAAATTTAGAAAACCAACTTATGCTTGCTTAAGGGGAAAGGTGAGTTGGGGTGCTGCATCAAACCAGAGATTGAAATGAGCACAGATAAAGTTCCTTAAGCCAAATATGGAATAGACAAGAACTACTCCTTGCTCAACGAAATGGACTCAACACCCCATATTAAACGCCTAAGAATGTACCTGACTAGTAAGTATCTTAAAACCTATGGATTGCTATGTGTCTGAAAGAAAATCAAGCGTGTGTACAGGGGCATAAACGCAGCAGTGATAGGATTGGAGAGGTTCGGTGAGCAAATGAAGACCCTTTGAAGTCATATTGCATGGTACCCATTCCACGGGTCTCAACTCTCCAGGTTTAAGGGATTCTTCCTTCAGCTAAAACATGCACGTGGAACCCAGAGTATGATCAACCGTGTGATCGGGAGACGTGTTCCAATATGTCTCAGTTCTCGTCCCCTGGTACTCGGGTGCAACATTCCAGACGCTTTACTAACACTCTCCCGACTTGGAGAGTCAGTGCCTTTAACCTCCTGTTTGGCCCAGTTTGCAATTTCTGCGGAAGATGAACAGGAATAGGGAGAACCAATGAGAGACTAGCTGGAGGTGTCTGGACGGGCAAATTTAACTCTCATTTCCCACCAGGAAGAGGAATTAACCAAAGGCTCAGCGTGCCGTGCCGGAACCAGATTAGGGCCTGAAGCAATCCTGCGGTGTTGCGGCCAGCTCACAAGAAAGCGAGTTGAAGAAAGGAGCTCAGGGGCACTGTAATTCACAAACCTGCAGAGTTATAAATGACAGCTATCGTCCAAAAATATACTGAAGTAAGGCTGCCAAGAGGACTTGAAAGCGGGGCAGAATTGCAGGAAACCGATTTCAGGAGGTAGACTGGAATTGCATTTAAAGCATAGGAAAAGAGGCAGAACGTCCACAATGATGCACTTGGCCAAAAAGGGCGTATGCGTTTTTTCCTGAATATATTCAGGAAAAAACGCATACGCCCTTTTTGGCCAACCAAGCAAGCTTGCAAAGGAAATCTGCACTACAATGAAGTCTCACTTCCCCCTGGTCAAAAGGGCCATCTGAAAAAAGTGTAAAATCCAGAAAGGCAGGACAGGCCATGGAGAACTGGGAGCCTTGTTATGCTGATGGGCGGGATGTAAATTGCCAACAGCCACTCGGGAGAGGTGTATGGTGTTTCCTGAAACATCTAAAAAACAAAGCAACAGAGCCTAGGGCACTTCCACTTATGGTCCTATAGCTTAGGGAAATTAAAATCAAAAAGACACAGCCACCCCAAAGTTTGGGACGGCTCTGTTTACAAGAACCTCGTTTACGGTACAAGTTCAATATCGCAGAAAGTGAAAAATGGATAAAGAAGTTGTGGTACTTACGTACAATGCAATATCACTCAACAATGAAATCTATGTCATCAGGCCCGTAGCAGCATAATGAGTGGATTCAGGTATGATGATTCTAAGTGAAATAAGTCACACAGAAAAAGAAACATCATAAGATATCACTAATACACGGGATGTAAACTTGGCTACACAGGAACTGGATTACAAAACAGAACAGGGTCTCAAATTTAGAAAACCAACTTATGCTTGCTTAAGGGGAAAGGTGAGTTGGGGTGCTGCATCAAACCAGAGATTGAAATGAGCACAGATAAAGTTCCTTAAGCCAAATATAGAATAGACAAGAACTACTCCTTGCTCAACGAAATGGACTCAACACCCCATATTAAACGCCTAAGAATGTACCTGACTAGTAAGTATCTTAAAACCTATGCACTGCTATGTCTCTGAAAGAAAATCAAGCATGTGTACAGGGGCATAAACGCAGCAGTGATAGGATTGGAGAGGTTCGGTGAGCAAATGAAGACCCTTTGAAGTCATATTGCATGGTACCCATTCCACGGGTCTCAACTCTCCAGGTTTAAGGGATTCTTCCTTCAGCTAAAACATGCACGTGGAACCCAGAGTATGATCAACCGTGTGATCGGGAGACGTGTTCCAATATGTCTCAGTTCTCGTCCCCTGGTACTCGGGTGCAACATTCCAGACGCTTTACTAACACTCTCCCGACTTGGAGAGTCAGTGCCTTTAACCTCCTGTTTGGCCCAGTTTGCAATTTCTGCGGAAGATGAACAGGAATAGGGAGAACCAATGAGAGACTAGCTGGAGGTGTCTGGACGGGCAAATTTAACTCTCATTTCCCACCAGGAAGAGGAATTAACCAAAGGCTCAGCGTGCCGTGCCGGAACCAGATTAGGGCCTGAAGCAATACTGCGGTGTTGCGGCCAGCTCACAAGAAAGCGAGTTGAAGAAAGGAGCTCAGGGGCACTGTAATTCACAAACCTGCAGAGTTATAAATGACAGCTATCGTCCAAAAATATACTGAAGTAAGGCTGCCAAGAGGACTTGAAAGCGGGGCAGAATTGCAGGAAACCGATTTCAGGAGGTAGACTGGAATTGCATTTAAAGCATAGGAAAAGAGGCAGAACGTCCACAATGATGCACTTGGCCAAAAAGGGCGTATGCGTTTTTTCCTGAATATATTCAGGAAAAAACGCATACGCCCTTTTTGGCCAACCAAGCAAGCTTGCAAAGGAAATCTGCACTACAATGAAGTCTCACTTCCCCCTGGTCAAAAGGGCCATCTGAAAAAAGTGTAAAATCCAGAAAGGCAGGACAGGCCATGGAGAACTGGGAGCCTTGTTATGCTGATGGGCGGGATGTAAATTGCCAACAGCCACTCGGGAGAGGTGTATGGTGTTTCCTGAAACATCTAAAAAACAAAGCAACAGAGCCTAGGGCACTTCCACTTATGGTCCTATAGCTTAGGGAAATTAAAATCAAAAAGACACAGCCACCCCAAAGTTTGGGACGGCTCTGTTTACAAGAACCTCGTTTACGGTACAAGTTCAATATCGCAGAAAGTGAAAAATGGATAAAGAAGTTGTGGTACTTACGTACAATGCAATATCACTCAACAATGAAATCTATGTCATCAGGCCCGTAGCAGCATAATGAGTGGATTCAGGTATGATGATTCTAACTGAAATAAGTCACACAGAAAAAGAAACATCATAAGATATCACTAATACACGGGATGTAAACTTGGCTACACAGGAACTGGATTACAAAACAGAACAGGGTCTCAAATTTAGAAAACCAACTTATGCTTGCTTAAGGGGAAAGGTGAGTTGGGGTGCTGCATCAAACCAGAGATTGAAATGAGCACAGATAAAGTTCCTTAAGCCAAATATGGAATAGACAAGAACTACTCCTTGCTCAACGAAATGGACTCAACACCCCATATTAAACGCCTAAGAATGTACCTGACTAGTAAGTATCTTAAAACCTATGGATTGCTATGTGTCTGAAAGAAAATCAAGCGTGTGTACAGGGGCATAAACGCAGCAGTGATAGGATTGGAGAGGTTCGGTGAGCAAATGAAGACCCTTTGAAGTCATATTGCATGGTACCCATTCCACGGGTCTCAACTCTCCAGGTTTAAGGGATTCTTCCTTCAGCTAAAACATGCACGTGGAACCCAGAGTATGATCAACCGTGTGATCGGGAGACGTGTTCCAATATGTCTCAGTTCTCGTCCCCTGGTACTCGGGTGCAACATTCCAGACGCTTTACTAACACTCTCCCGACTTGGAGAGTCAGTGCCTTTAACCTCCTGTTTGGCCCAGTTTGCAATTTCTGCGGAAGATGAACAGGAATAGGGAGAACCAATGAGAGACTAGCTGGAGGTGTCTGGACGGGCAAATTTAACTCTCATTTCCCACCAGGAAGAGGAATTAACCAAAGGCTCAGCGTGCCGTGCCGGAACCAGATTAGGGCCTGAAGCAATCCTGCGGTGTTGCGGCCAGCTCACAAGAAAGCGAGTTGAAGAAAGGAGCTCAGGGGCACTGTAATTCACAAACCTGCAGAGTTATAAATGACAGCTATCGTCCAAAAATATACTGAAGTAAGGCTGCCAAGAGGACTTGAAAGCGGGGCAGAATTGCAGGAAACCGATTTCAGGAGGTAGACTGGAATTGCATTTAAAGCATAGGAAAAGAGGCAGAACGTCCACAATGATGCACTTGGCCAAAAAGGGCGTATGCGTTTTTTCCTGAATATATTCAGGAAAAAACGCATACGCCCTTTTTGGCCAACCAAGCAAGCTTGCAAAGGAAATCTGCACTACAATGAAGTCTCACTTCCCCCCGGTCAAAAGGGCCATCTGAAAAAAGTGTAAAATCCAGAAAGGCAGGACAGGCCATGGAGAACTGGGAGCCTTGTTATGCTGATGGGCGGGATGTAAATTGCCAAGAGCCACTCGGGAGAGGTGTATGGTGTTTCCTGAAACATCTAAAAAACAAAGCAACAGAGCCTAGGGCACTTCCACTTATGGTCCTATAGCTTAGGGAAATTAAAATCAAAAAGACACAGCCACCCCAAAGTTTGGGACGGCTCTGTTTACAAGAACCTCGTTTACGGTACAAGTTCAATATCGCAGAAAGTGAAAAATGGATAAAGAAGTTGTGGTACTTACGTACAATGCAATATCACTCAGCAATGAAATCTATGTCATCAGGCCCGTAGCAGCATAATGAGTGGATTCAGGTATGATGATTCTAACTGAAATAAGTCACACAGAAAAAGAAACATCATAAGATATCACTAATACACGGGATGTAAACTTGGCTACACAGGAACTGGATTACAAAACAGAACAGGGTCTCAAATTTAGAAAACCAACTTATGCTTGCTTAAGGGGAAAGGTGAGTTGGGGTGCTGCATAAAACCAGAGATTGAAATGAGCACAGATAAAGTTCCTTAAGCCAAATATGGAATAGACAAGAACTACTCCTTGCTCAACGAAATGGACTCAACACCCCATATTAAACGCCTAAGAATGTACCTGACTAGTAAGTATCTTAAAACCTATGGATTGCTATGTGTCTGAAAGAAAATCAAGCGTGTGTACAGGGGCATAAACGCAGCAGTGATAGGATTGGAGAGGTTCGGTGAGCAAATGAAGACCCTTTGAAGTCATATTGCATGGTACCCATTCCACGGGTCTCAACTCTCCAGGTTTAAGGGATTCTTCCTTCAGCTAAAACATGCACGTGGAACCCAGAGTATGATCAACCGTGTGATCGGGAGACGTGTTCCAATATGTCTCAGTTCTCGTCCCCTGGTACTCGGGTGCAACATTCCAGACGCTTTACTAACACTCTCCCGACTTGGAGAGTCAGTGCCTTTAACCTCCTGTTTGGCCCAGTTTGCAATTTCTGCGGAAGATGAACAGGAATAGGGAGAACCAATGAGAGACTAGCTGGAGGTGTCTGGACGGGCAAATTTAACTCTCATTTCCCACCAGGAAGAGGAATTAACCAAAGGCTCAGCGTGCCGTGCCGGAACCAGATTAGGGCCTGAAGCAATCCTGCGGTGTTGCGGCCAGCTCACAAGAAAGCGAGTTGAAGAAAGGAGCTCAGGGGCACTGTAATTCACAAACCTGCAGAGTTATAAATGACAGCTATCGTCCAAAAATATACTGAAGTAAGGCTGCCAAGAGGACTTGAAAGCGGGGCAGAATTGCAGGAAACCGATTTCAGGAGGTAGACTGGAATTGCATGTAAAGCATAGGAAAAGAGGCAGAACGTCCACAATGATGCACTTGGCCAAAAAGGGCGTATGCGTTTTTTCCTGAATATATTCAGGAAAAAACGCATACGCCCTTTTTGGCCAACCAAGCAAGCTTGCAAAGGAAATCTGCACTACAATGAAGTCTCACTTCCCCCCGGTCAAAAGGGCCATCTGAAAAAAGTGTAAAATCCAGAAAGGCAGGACAGGCCATGGAGAACTGGGAGCCTTGTTATGCTGATGGGCGGGATGTAAATTGCCAACAGCCACTCGGGAGAGGTGTATGGTGTTTCCTGAAACATCTAAAAAACAAAGCAACAGAGCCTAGGGCACTTCCACTTATGGTCCTATAGCTTAGGGAAATTAAAATCAAAAAGACACAGCCACCCCAAAGTTTGGGACGGCTCTGTTTACAAGAACCTCGTTTACGGTACAAGTTCAATATCGCAGAAAGTGAAAAATGGATAAAGAAGTTGTGGTACTTACGTACAATGCAATATCACTCAGCAATGAAATCTATGTCATCAGGCCCGTAGCAGCATAATGAGTGGATTCAGGTATGATGATTCTAACTGAAATAAGTCACACAGAAAAAGAAACATCATAAGATATCACTAATACACGGGATGTAAACTTGGCTACACAGGAACTGGATTACAAAACAGAACAGGGTCTCAAATTTAGAAAACCAACTTATGCTTGCTTAAGGGGAAAGGTGAGTTGGGGTGCTGCATAAAACCAGAGATTGAAATGAGCACAGATAAAGTTCCTTAAGCCAAATATGGAATAGACAAGAACTACTCCTTGCTCAACGAAATGGACTCAACACCCCATATTAAACGCCTAAGAATGTACCTGACTAGTAAGTATCTTAAAACCTATGGATTGCTATGTGTCTGAAAGAAAATCAAGCGTGTGTACAGGGGCATAAACGCAGCAGTGATAGGATTGGAGAGGTTCGGTGAGCAAATGAAGACCCTTTGAAGTCATATTGCATGGTACCCATTCCACGGGTCTCAACTCTCCAGGTTTAAGGGATTCTTCCTTCAGCTAAAACATGCACGTGGAACCCAGAGTATGATCAACCGTGTGATCGGGAGACGTGTTCCAATATGTCTCAGTTCTCGTCCCCTGGTACTCGGGTGCAACATTCCAGACGCTTTACTAACACTCTCCCGACTTGGAGAGTCAGTGCCTTTAACCTCCTGTTTGGCCCAGTTTGCAATTTCTGCGGAAGATGAACAGGAATAGGGAGAACCAATGAGAGACTAGCTGGAGGTGTCCGGACGGGCAAATTTAACTCTCATTTCCCACCAGGAAGAGGAATTAACCAAAGGCTCAGCGTGCCGTGCCGGAACCAGATTAGGGCCTGAAGCAATCCTGCGGTGTTGCGGCCAGCTCACAAGAAAGCGAGTTGAAGAAAGGAGCTCAGGGGCACTGTAATTCACAAACCTGCAGAGTTATAAATGACAGCTATCGTCCAAAAATATACTGAAGTAAGGCTGCCAAGAGGACTTGAAAGCGGGGCAGAATTGCAGGAAACCGATTTCAGGAGGTAGACTGGAATTGCATTTAAAGCATAGGAAAAGAGGCAGAACGTCCACAATGATGCACTTGGCCAAAAAGGGCGTATGCGTTTTTTCCTGAATATATTCAGGAAAAAACGCATACGCCCTTTTTGGCCAACCAAGCAAGCTTGCAAAGGAAATCTGCACTACAATGAAGTCTCACTTCCCCCCGGTCAAAAGGGCCATCTGAAAAAAGTGTAAAATCCAGAAAGGCAGGACAGGCCATGGAGAACTGGGAGCCTTGTTATGCTGATGGGCGGGATGTAAATTGCCAACAGCCACTCGGGAGAGGTGTATGGTGTTTCCTGAAACATCTAAAAAACAAAGCAACAGAGCCTAGGGCACTTCCACTTATGGTCCTATAGCTTAGGGAAATTAAAATCAAAAAGACACAGCCACCCCAAAGTTTGGGACGGCTCTGTTTACAAGAACCTCGTTTACGGTACAAGTTCAATATCGCAGAAAGTGAAAAATGGATAAAGAAGTTGTGGTACTTACGTACAATGCAATATCACTCAGCAATGAAATCTATGTCATCAGGCCCGTAGCAGCATAATGAGTGGATTCAGGTATGATGATTCTAACTGAAATAAGTCACACAGAAAAAGAAACATCATAAGATATCACTAATACACGGGATGTAAACTTGGCTACACAGGAACTGGATTACAAAACAGAACAGGGTCTCAAATTTAGAAAACCAACTTATGCTTGCTTAAGGGGAAAGGTGAGTTGGGGTGCTGCATAAAACCAGAGATTGAAATGAGCACAGATAAAGTTCCTTAAGCCAAATATGGAATAGACAAGAACTACTCCTTGCTCAACGAAATGGACTCAACACCCCATATTAAACGCCTAAGAATGTACCTGACTAGTAAGTATCTTAAAACCTATGGATTGCTATGTGTCTGAAAGAAAATCAAGCGTGTGTACAGGGGCATAAACGCAGCAGTGATAGGATTGGAGAGGTTCGGTGAGCAAATGAAGACCCTTTGAAGTCATATTGCATGGTACCCATTCCACGGGTCTCAACTCTCCAGGTTTAAGGGATTCTTCCTTCAGCTAAAACATGCACGTGGAACCCAGAGTATGATCAACCGTGTGATCGGGAGACGTGTTCCAATATGTCTCAGTTCTCGTCCCCTGGTACTCGGGTGCAACATTCCAGACGCTTTACTAACACTCTCCCGACTTGGAGAGTCAGTGCCTTTAACCTCCTGTTTGGCCCAGTTTGCAATTTCTGTGGAAGATGAACAGGAATAGGGAGAACCAATGAGAGACTAGCTGGAGGTGTCCGGACGGGCCAATTTAACTCTCATTTCCCACCAGGAAGAGGAATTAACCAAAGGCTCAGCGTGCCGTGCCGGAACCAGATTAGGGCCTGAAGCAATCCTGCGGTGTTGCGGCCAGCTCACAAGAAAGCGAGTTGAAGAAAGGAGCTCAGGGGCACTGTAATTCACAAACCTGCAGAGTTATAAATGACAGCTATCGTCCAAAAATATACTGAAGTAAGGCTGCCAAGAGGACTTGAAAGCGGGGCAGAATTGCAGGAAACCGATTTCAGGAGGTAGACTGGAATTGCATGTAAAGCATAGGAAAAGAGGCAGAACGTCCACAATGATGCACTTGGCCAAAAAGGGCGTATGCGTTTTTTCCTGAATATATTCAGGAAAAAACGCATACGCCCTTTTTGGCCAACCAAGCAAGCTTGCAAAGGAAATCTGCACTACAATGAAGTCTCACTTCCCCCCGGTCAAAAGGGCCATCTGAAAAAAGTGTAAAATCCAGAAAGGCAGGACAGGCCATGGAGAACTGGGAGCCTTGTTATGCTGATGGGCGGGATGTAAATTGCCAACAGCCACTCGGGAGAGGTGTATGGTGTTTCCTGAAACATCTAAAAAACAAAGCAACAGAGCCTAGGGCACTTCCACTTATGGTCCTATAGCTTAGGGAAATTAAAATCAAAAAGACACAGCCACCCCAAAGTTTGGGACGGCTCTGTTTACAAGAACCTCGTTTACGGTACAAGTTCAATATCGCAGAAAGTGAAAAATGGATAAAGAAGTTGTGGTACTTACGTACAATGCAATATCACTCAGCAATGAAATCTATGTCATCAGGCCCGTAGCAGCATAATGAGTGGATTCAGGTATGATGATTCTAACTGAAATAAGTCACACAGAAAAAGAAACATCATAAGATATCACTAATACACGGGATGTAAACTTGGCTACACAGGAACTGGATTACAAAACAGAACAGGGTCTCAAATTTAGAAAACCAACTTATGCTTGCTTAAGGGGAAAGGTGAGTTGGGGTGCTGCATAAAACCAGAGATTGAAATGAGCACAGATAAAGTTCCTTAAGCCAAATATGGAATAGACAAGAACTACTCCTTGCTCAACGAAATGGACTCAACACCCCATATTAAATGCCTAAGAATGTACCTGACTAGTAAGTATCTTAAAACCTATGGATTGCTATGTGTCTGAAAGAAAATCAAGCGTGTGTACAGGGGCATAAACGCAGCAGTGATAGGATTGGAGAGGTTCGGTGAGCAAATGAAGACCCTTTGAAGTCATATTGCATGGTACCCATTCCACGGGTCTCAACTCTCCAGGTTTAAGGGATTCTTCCTTCAGCTAAAACATGCACGTGGAACCCAGAGTATGATCAACCGTGTGATCGGGAGACGTGTTCCAATATGTCTCAGTTCTCGTCCCCTGGTACTCGGGTGCAACATTCCAGACGCTTTACTAACACTCTCCCGACTTGGAGAGTCAGTGCCTTTAACCTCCTGTTTGGCCCAGTTTGCAATTTCTGCGGAAGATGAACAGGAATAGGGAGAACCAATGAGAGACTAGCTGGAGGTGTCCGGACGGGCCAATTTAACTCTCATTTCCCACCAGGAAGAGGAATTAACCAAAGGCTCAGCGTGCCGTGCCGGAACCAGATTAGGGCCTGAAGCAATCCTGCGGTGTTGCGGCCAGCTCACAAGAAAGCGAGTTGAAGAAAGGAGCTCAGGGGCACTGTAATTCACAAACCTGCAGAGTTATAAATGACAGCTATCGTCCAAAAATATACTGAAGTAAGGCTGCCAAGAGGACTTGAAAGCGGGGCAGAATTGCAGGAAACCGATTTCAGGAGGTAGACTGGAATTGCATGTAAAGCATAGGAAAAGAGGCAGAACGTCCACAATGATGCACTTGGCCAAAAAGGGCGTATGCGTTTTTTCCTGAATATATTCAGGAAAAAACGCATACGCCCTTTTTGGCCAACCAAGCAAGCTTGCAAAGGAAATCTGCACTACAATGAAGTCTCACTTCCCCCCGGTCAAAAGGGCCATCTGAAAAAAGTGTAAAATCCAGAAAGGCAGGACAGGCCATGGAGAACTGGGAGCCTTGTTATGCTGATGGGCGGGATGTAAATTGCCAAGAGCCACTCCGGAGAGGTGTATGGTGTTTCCTGAAACATCTAAAAAACAAAGCAACAGAGCCTAGGGCACTTCCACTTATGGTCCTATAGCTTAGGGAAATTAAAATCAAAAAGACACAGCCACCCCAAAGTTTGGGACGGCTCTGTTTACAAGAACCTCGTTTACGGTACAAGTTCAATATCGCAGAAAGTGAAAAATGGATAAAGAAGTTGTGGTACTTACGTACAATGCAATATCACTCAGCAATGAAATCTATGTCATCAGGCCCGTAGCAGCATAATGAGTGGATTCAGGTATGATGATTCTAACTGAAATAAGTCACACAGAAAAAGAAACATCATAAGATATCACTAATACACGGAATGTAAACTTGGCTACACAGGAACTGGATTACAAAACAGAACAGGGTCTCAAATTTAGAAAACCAACTTATGCTTGCTTAAGGGGAAAGGTGAGTTGGGGTGCTGCATCAAACCAGAGATTGAAATGAGCACAGATAAAGTTCCTTAAGCCAAATATGGAATAGACAAGAACTACTCCTTGCTCAACGAAATGGACTCAACACCCCATATTAAACGCCTAAGAATGTACCTGACTAGTAAGTATCTTAAAACCTATGGATTGCTATGTGTCTGAAAGAAAATCAAGCGTGTGTACAGGGGCATAAACGCAGCAGTGATAGGATTGGAGAGGTTCGGTGAGCAAATGAAGACCCTTTGAAGTCATATTGCATGGTACCCATTCCACGGGTCTCAACTCTCCAGGTTTAAGGGATTCTTCCTTCAGCTAAAACATGCACGTGGAACCCAGAGTATGATCAACCGTGTGATCGGGAGACGTGTTCCAATATGTCTCAGTTCTCGTCCCCTGGTACTCGGGTGCAACATTCCAGACGCTTTACTAACACTCTCCCGACTTGGAGAGTCAGTGCCTTTAACCTCCTGTTTGGCCCAGTTTGCAATTTCTGCGGAAGATGAACAGGAATAGGGAGAACCAATGAGAGACTAGGTGGAGGTGTCTGGACGGGCAAATTTAACTCTCATTTCCCACCAGGAAGAGGAATTAACCAAAGGCTCAGCGTGCCGTGCCGGAACCAGATTAGGGCCTGAAGCAATCCTGCGGTGTTGCGGCCAGCTCACAAGAAAGCGAGTTGAAGAAAGGAGCTCAGGGGCACTGTAATTCACAAACCTGCAGAGTTATAAATGACAGCTATCGTCCAAAAATATACTGAAGTAAGGCTGCCAAGAGGACTTGAAAGCGGGGCAGAATTGCAGGAAACCGATTTCAGGAGGTAGACTGGAATTGCATTTAAAGCATAGGAAAAGAGGCAGAACGTCCACAATGATGCACTTGGCCAAAAAGGGCGTATGCGTTTTTTCCTGAATATATTCCTGAATATATTCAGGAAAAAACGCATACGCCCTTTTTGGCCAACCAAGCAAGCTTGCAAAGGAAATCTGCACTACAATGAAGTCTCACTTCCCCCCGGTCAAAAGGGCCATCTGAAAAAAGTGTAAAATCCAGAAAGGCAGGACAGGCCATGGAGAACTGGGAGCCTTGTTATGCTGATGGGCGGGATGTAAATTGCCAAGAGCCACTCCGGAGAGGTGTATGGTGTTTCCTGAAACATCTAAAAAACAAAGCAACAGAGCCTAGGGCACTTCCACTTATGGTCCTATAGCTTAGGGAAATTAAAATCAAAAAGACACAGCCACCCCAAAGTTTGGGACGGCTCTGTTTACAAGAACCTCGTTTACGGTACAAGTTCAATATCGCAGAAAGTGAAAAATGGATAAAGAAGTTGTGGTACTTACGTACAATGCAATATCACTCAGCAATGAAATCTATGTCATCAGGCCCGTAGCAGCATAATGAGTGGATTCAGGTATGATGATTCTAACTGAAATAAGTCACACAGAAAAAGAAACATCATAAGATATCACTAATACACGGAATGTAAACTTGGCTACACAGGAACTGGATTACAAAACAGAACAGGGTCTCAAATTTAGAAAACCAACTTATGCTTGCTTAAGGGGAAAGGTGAGTTGGGGTGCTGCATATAACCAGAGATTTAAATGAGCACAGATAAAGTTCCTTAAGCCAAATATGGAATAGACAAGAACTACTCCTTGCTCAACGAAATGGACTCAACACCCCATATTAAACGCCTAAGAATGTACCTGACTAGTAAGTATCTTAAAACCTATGGATTGCTATGTGTCTGAAAGAAAATCAAGCGTGTGTACAGGGGCATAAACGCAGCAGTGATAGGATTGGAGAGGTTCGGTGAGCAAATGAAGACCCTTTGAAGTCATATTGCATGGTACCCATTCCACGGGTCTCAACTCTCCAGGTTTAAGGGATTCTTCCTTCAGCTAAAACATGCACGTGGAACCCAGAGTATGATCAACCGTGTGATCGGGAGACGTGTTCCAATATGTCTCAGTTCTCGTCCCCTGGTACTCGGGTGCAACATTCCAGACGCTTTACTAACACTCTCCCGACTTGGAGAGTCAGTGCCTTTAACCTCCTGTTTGGCCCAGTTTGCAATTTCTGCGGAAGATGAACAGGAATAGGGAGAACCAATGAGAGACTAGCTGGAGGTGTCCGGACGGGCCAATTTAACTCTCATTTCCCACCAGGAAGAGGAATTAACCAAAGGCTCAGCGTGCCGTGCCGGAACCAGATTAGGGCCTGAAGCAATCCTGCGGTGTTGCGGCCAGCTCACAAGAAAGCGAGTTGAAGAAAGGAGCTCAGGGGCACTGTAATTCACAAACCTGCAGAGTTATAAATGACAGCTATCGTCCAAAAATATACTGAAGTAAGGCTGCCAAGAGGACTTGAAAGCGGGGCAGAATTGCAGGAAACCGATTTCAGGAGGTAGACTGGAATTGCATTTAAAGCATAGGAAAAGAGGCAGAACGTCCACAATGATGCACTTGGCCAAAAAGGGCGTATGCGTTTTTTCCTGAATCAGGAAAAAACGCATACGCCCTTTTTGGCCAACCAAGCAAGCTTGCAAAGGAAATCTGCACTACAATGAAGTCTCACTTCCCCCCGGTCAAAAGGGCCATCTGAAAAAAGTGTAAAATCCAGAAAGGCAGGACAGGCCATGGAGAACTGGGAGCCTTGTTATGCTGATGGGCGGGATGTAAATTGCCAACAGCCACTCGGGAGAGGTGTATGGTGTTTCCTGAAACATCTAAAAAACAAAGCAACAGAGCCTAGGGCACTTCCACTTATGGTCCTATAGCTTAGGGAAATTAAAATCAAAAAGACACAGCCACCCCAAAGTTTGGGACGGCTCTGTTTACAAGAACCTCGTTTACGGTACAAGTTCAATATCGCAGAAAGTGAAAAATGGATAAAGAAGTTGTGGTACTTACGTACAATGCAATATCACTCAGCAATGAAATCTATGTCATCAGGCCCGTAGCAGCATAATGAGTGGATTCAGGTATGATGATTCTAACTGAAATAAGTCACACAGAAAAAGAAACATCATAAGATATCACTAATACACGGGATGTAAACTTGGCTACACAGGAACTGGATTACAAAACAGAACAGGGTCTCAAATTTAGAAAACCAACTTATGCTTGCTTAAGGGGAAAGGTGAGTTGGGGTGCTGCATAAAACCAGAGATTGAAATGAGCACAGATAAAGTTCCTTAAGCCAAATATGGAATAGACAAGAACTACTCCTTGCTCAACGAAATGGACTCAACACCCCATATTAAACGCCTAAGAATGTACCTGACTAGTAAGTATCTTAAAACCTATGGATTGCTATGTGTCTGAAAGAAAATCAAGCGTGTGTACAGGGGCATAAACGCAGCAGTGATAGGATTGGAGAGGTTCGGTGAGCAAATGAAGACCCTTTGAAGTCATATTGCATGGTACCCATTCCACGGGTCTCAACTCTCCAGGTTTAAGGGATTCTTCCTTCAGCTAAAACATGCACGTGGAACCCAGAGTATGATCAACCGTGTGATCGGGAGACGTGTTCCAATATGTCTCAGTTCTCGTCCCCTGGTACTCGGGTGCAACATTCCAGACGCTTTACTAACACTCTCCCGACTTGGAGAGTCAGTGCCTTTAACCTCCTGTTTGGCCCAGTTTGCAATTTCTGCGGAAGATGAACAGGAATAGGGAGAACCAATGAGAGACTAGCTGGAGGTGTCCGGACGGGCCAATTTAACTCTCATTTCCCACCAGGAAGAGGAATTAACCAAAGGCTCAGCGTGCCGTGCCGGAACCAGATTAGGGCCTGAAGCAATCCTGCGGTGTTGCGGCCAGCTCACAAGAAAGCGAGTTGAAGAAAGGAGCTCAGGGGCACTGTAATTCACAAACCTGCAGAGTTATAAATGACAGCTATCGTCCAAAAATATACTGAAG
Organism: Leucopleurus acutus; assembly: GCF_964270905.1. Lineage (NCBI taxonomy): Eukaryota > Metazoa > Chordata > Mammalia > Artiodactyla > Delphinidae > Leucopleurus > Leucopleurus acutus. Next base: position 28,313 of record NW_028139054.1, on the reverse strand, counting down.
TAAGGCTGCCAAGAGGACTTGAAAGCGGGGCAGAATTGCAGGAAACCGATTTCAGGAGGTAGACTGGAATTGCATTTAAAGCATAGGAAAAGAGGCAGAACGTCCACAATGATGCACTTGGCCAAAAAGGGCGTATGCGTTTTTTCCTGAATATATTCAGGAAAAAACGCATACGCCCTTTTTGGCCAACCAAGCAAGCTTGCAAAGGAAATCTGCACTACAATGAAGTCTCACTTCCCCCCGGTCAAAAGGGCCATCTGAAAAAAGTGTAAAATCCAGAAAGGCAGGACAGGCCATGGAGAACTGGGAGCCTTGTTATGCTGATGGGCGGGATGTAAATTGCCAAGAGCCACTCCGGAGAGGTGTATGGTGTTTCCTGAAACATCTAAAAAACAAAGCAACAGAGCCTAGGGCACTTCCACTTATGGTCCTATAGCTTAGGGAAATTAAAATCAAAAAGACACAGCCACCCCAAAGTTTGGGACGGCTCTGTTTACAAGAACCTCGTTTACGGTACAAGTTCAATATCGCAGAAAGTGAAAAATGGATAAAGAAGTTGTGGTACTTACGTACAATGCAATATCACTCAGCAATGAAATCTATGTCATCAGGCCCGTAGCAGCATAATGAGTGGATTCAGGTATGATGATTCTAACTGAAATAAGTCACACAGAAAAAGAAACATCATAAGATATCACTAATACACGGGATGTAAACTTGGCTACACAGGAACTGGATTACAAAACAGAACAGGGTCTCAAATTTAGAAAACCAACTTATGCTTGCTTAAGGGGAAAGGTGAGTTGGGGTGCTGCATAAAACCAGAGATTGAAATGAGCACAGATAAAGTTCCTTAAGCCAAATATGGAATAGACAAGAACTACTCCTTGCTCAACGAAATGGACTCAACACCCCATATTAAACGCCTAAGAATGTACCTGACTAGTAAGTATCTTAAAACCTATGGATTGCTATGTGTCTGAAAGAAAATCAAGCGTGTGTACAGGGGCATAAACGCAGCAGTGATAGGATTGGAGAGGTTCGGTGAGCAAATGAAGACCCTTTGAAGTCATATTGCATGGTACCCATTCCACGGGTCTCAACTCTCCAGGTTTAAGGGATTCTTCCTTCAGCTAAAACATGCACGTGGAACCCAGAGTATGATCAACCGTGTGATCGGGAGACGTGTTCCAATATGTCTCAGTTCTCGTCCCCTGGTACTCGGGTGCAACATTCCAGACGCTTTACTAACACTCTCCCGACTTGGAGAGTCAGTGCCTTTAACCTCCTGTTTGGCCCAGTTTGCAATTTCTGCGGAAGATGAACAGGAATAGGGAGAACCAATGAGAGACTAGCTGGAGGTGTCCGGACGGGCCAATTTAACTCTCATTTCCCACCAGGAAGAGGAATTAACCAAAGGCTCACCGTGCCGTGCCGGAACCAGATTAGGGCCTGAAGCAATCCTGCGGTGTTGCGGCCAGCTCACAAGAAAGCGAGTTGAAGAAAGGAGCTCAGGGGCACTGTAATTCACAAACCTGCAGAGTTATAAATGACAGCTATCGTCCAAAAATATACTGAAGTAAGGCTGCCAAGAGGACTTGAAAGCGGGGCAGAATTGCAGGAAACCGATTTCAGGAGGTAGACTGGAATTGCATTTAAAGCATAGGAAAAGAGGCAGAACGTCCACAATGATGCACTTGGCCAAAAAGGGCGTATGCGTTTTTTCCTGAATATATTCAGGAAAAAACGCATACGCCCTTTTTGGCCAACCAAGCAAGCTTGCAAAGGAAATCTGCACTACAATGAAGTCTCACTTCCCCCCGGTCAAAAGGGCCATCTGAAAAAAGTGTAAAATCCAGAAAGGCAGGACAGGCCATGGAGAACTGGGAGCCTTGTTATGCTGATGGGCGGGATGTAAATTGCCAAGAGCCACTCCGGAGAGGTGTATGGTGTTTCCTGAAACATCTAAAAAACAAAGCAACAGAGCCTAGGGCACTTCCACTTATGGTCCTATAGCTTAGGGAAATTAAAATCAAAAAGACACAGCCACCCCAAAGTTTGGGACGGCTCTGTTTACAAGAACCTCGTTTACGGTACAAGTTCAATATCGCAGAAAGTGAAAAATGGATAAAGAAGTTGTGGTACTTACGTACAATGCAATATCACTCAGCAATGAAATCTATGTCATCAGGCCCGTAGCAGCATAATGAGTGGATTCAGGTATGATGATTCTAACTGAAATAAGTCACACAGAAAAAGAAACATCATAAGATATCACTAATACACGGAATGTAAACTTGGCTACACAGGAACTGGATTACAAAACAGAACAGGGTCTCAAATTTAGAAAACCAACTTATGCTTGCTTAAGGGGAAAGGTGAGTTGGGGTGCTGCATAAAACCAGAGATTGAAATGAGCACAGATAAAGTTCCTTAAGCCAAATATGGAATAGACAAGAACTACTCCTTGCTCAACGAAATGGACTCAACACCCCATATTAAACGCCTAAGAATGTACCTGACTAGTAAGTATCTTAAAACCTATGGATTGCTATGTGTCTGAAAGAAAATCAAGCGTGTGTACAGGGGCATAAACGCAGCAGTGATAGGATTGGAGAGGTTCGGTGAGCAAATGAAGACCCTTTGAAGTCATATTGCATGGTACCCATTCCACGGGTCTCAACTCTCCAGGTTTAAGGGATTCTTCCTTCAGCTAAAACATGCACGTGGAACCCAGAGTATGATCAACCGTGTGATCGGGAGACGTGTTCCAATATGTCTCAGTTCTCGTCCCCTGGTACTCGGGTGCAACATTCCAGACGCTTTACTAACACTCTCCCGACTTGGAGAGTCAGTGCCTTTAACCTCCTGTTTGGCCCAGTTTGCAATTTCTGCGGAAGATGAACAGGAATAGGGAGAACCAATGAGAGACTAGCTGGAGGTGTCTGGACGGGCAAATTTAACTCTCATTTCCCACCAGGAAGAGGAATTAACCAAAGGCTCAGCGTGCCGTGCCGGAACCAGATTAGGGCCTGAAGCAATCCTGCGGTGTTGCGGCCAGCTCACAAGAAAGCGAGTTGAAGAAAGGAGCTCAGGGGCACTGTAATTCACAAACCTGCAGAGTTATAAATGACAGCTATCGTCCAAAAATATACTGAAGTAAGGCTGCCAAGAGGACTTGAAAGCGGGGCAGAATTGCAGGAAACCGATTTCAGGAGGTAGACTGGAATTGCATTTAAAGCATAGGAAAAGAGGCAGAACGTCCACAATGATGCACTTGGCCAAAAAGGGCGTATGCGTTTTTTCCTGAATATATTCAGGAAAAAACGCATACGCCCTTTTTGGCCAACCAAGCAAGCTTGCAAAGGAAATCTGCACTACAATGAAGTCTCACTTCCCCCCGGTCAAAAGGGCCATCTGAAAAAAGTGTAAAATCCAGAAAGGCAGGACAGGCCATGGAGAACTGGGAGCCTTGTTATGCTGATGGGCGGGATGTAAATTGCCAACAGCCACTCGGGAGAGGTGTATGGTGTTTCCTGAAACATCTAAAAAACAAAGCAACAGAGCCTAGGGCACTTCCACTTATGGTCCTATAGCTTAGGGAAATTAAAATCAAAAAGACACAGCCACCCCAAAGTTTGGGACGGCTCTGTTTACAAGAACCTCGTTTACGGTACAAGTTCAATATCGCAGAAAGTGAAAAATGGATAAAGAAGTTGTGGTACTTACGTACAATGCAATATCACTCAGCAATGAAATCTATGTCATCAGGCCCGTAGCAGCATAATGAGTGGATTCAGGTATGATGATTCTAACTGAAATAAGTCACACAGAAAAAGAAACATCATAAGATATCACTAATACACGGGATGTAAACTTGGCTACACAGGAACTGGATTACAAAACAGAACAGGGTCTCAAATTTAGAAAACCAACTTATGCTTGCTTAAGGGGAAAGGTGAGTTGGGGTGCTGCATAAAACCAGAGATTGAAATGAGCACAGATAAAGTTCCTTAAGCCAAATATGGAATAGACAAGAACTACTCCTTGCTCAACGAAATGGACTCAACACCCCATATTAAACGCCTAAGAATGTACCTGACTAGTAAGTATCTTAAAACCTATGGATTGCTATGTGTCTGAAAGAAAATCAAGCGTGTGTACAGGGGCATAAACGCAGCAGTGATAGGATTGGAGAGGTTTGGTGAGCAAATGAAGACCCTTTGAAGTCATATTGCATGGTACCCATTCCACGGGTCTCAACTCTCCAGGTTTAAGGGATTCTTCCTTCAGCTAAAACATGCACGTGGAACCCAGAGTATGATCAACCGTGTGATCGGGAGACGTGTTCCAATATGTCTCAGTTCTCGTCCCCTGGTACTCGGGTGCAACATTCCAGACGCTTTACTAACACTCTCCCGACTTGGAGAGTCAGTGCCTTTAACCTCCTGTTTGGCCCAGTTTGCAATTTCTGCGGAAGATGAACAGGAATAGGGAGAACCAATGAGAGACTAGCTGGAGGTGTCCGGACGGGCCAATTTAACTCTCATTTCCCACCAGGAAGAGGAATTAACCAAAGGCTCAGCGTGCCGTGCCGGAACCAGATTAGGGCCTGAAGCAATCCTGCGGTGTTGCGGCCAGCTCACAAGAAAGCGAGTTGAAGAAAGGAGCTCAGGGGCACTGTAATTCACAAACCTGCAGAGTTATAAATGACAGCTATCGTCCAAAAATATACTGAAGTAAGGCTGCCAAGAGGACTTGAAAGCGGGGCAGAATTGCAGGAAACCGATTTCAGGAGGTAGACTGGAATTGCATGTAAAGCATAGGAAAAGAGGCAGAACGTCCACAATGATGCACTTGGACAAAAAGGGCGTATGCGTTTTTTCCTGAATATATTCAGGAAAAAACGCATACGCCCTTTTTGGCCAACCAAGCAAGCTTGCAAAGGAAATCTGCACTACAATGAAGTCTCACTTCCCCCCGGTCAAAAGGGCCATCTGAAAAAAGTGTAAAATCCAGAAAGGCAGGACAGGCCATGGAGAACTGGGAGCCTTGTTATGCTGATGGGCGGGATGTAAATTGCCAACAGCCACTCGGGAGAGGTGTATGGTGTTTCCTGAAACATCTAAAAAACAAAGCAACAGAGCCTAGGGCACTTCCACTTATGGTCCTATAGCTTAGGGAAATTAAAATCAAAAAGACACAGCCACCCCAAAGTTTGGGACGGCTCTGTTTACAAGAACCTCGTTTACGGTACAAGTTCAATATCGCAGAAAGTGAAAAATGGATAAAGAAGTTGTGGTACTTACGTACAATGCAATATCACTCAGCAATGAAATCTATGTCATCAGGCCCGTAGCAGCATAATGAGTGGATTCAGGTATGATGATTCTAACTGAAATAAGTCACACAGAAAAAGAAACATCATAAGATATCACTAATACACGGGATGTAAACTTGGCTACACAGGAACTGGATTACAAAACAGAACAGGGTCTCAAATTTAGAAAACCAACTTATGCTTGCTTAAGGGGAAAGGTGAGTTGGGGTGCTGCATAAAACCAGAGATTGAAATGAGCACAGATAAAGTTCCTTAAGCCAAATATGGAATAGACAAGAACTACTCCTTGCTCAACGAAATGGACTCAACACCCCATATTAAACGCCTAAGAATGTACCTGACTAGTAAGTATCTTAAAACCTATGGATTGCTATGTGTCTGAAAGAAAATCAAGCGTGTGTACAGGGGCATAAACGCAGCAGTGATAGGATTGGAGAGGTTCGGTGAGCAAATGAAGACCCTTTGAAGTCATATTGCATGGTACCCATTCCACGGGTCTCAACTCTCCAGGTTTAAGGGATTCTTCCTTCAGCTAAAACATGCACGTGGAACCCAGAGTATGATCAACCGTGTGATCGGGAGACGTGTTCCAATATGTCTCAGTTCTCGTCCCCTGGTACTCGGGTGCAACATTCCAGACGCTTTACTAACACTCTCCCGACTTGGAGAGTCAGTGCCTTTAACCTCCTGTTTGGCCCAGTTTGCAATTTCTGCGGAAGATGAACAGGAATAGGGAGAACCAATGAGAGACTAGCTGGAGGTGTCCGGACGGGCCAATTTAACTCTCATTTCCCACCAGGAAGAGGAATTAACCAAAGGCTCAGCGTGCCGTGCCGGAACCAGATTAGGGCCTGAAGCAATCCTGCGGTGTTGCGGCCAGCTCACAAGAAAGCGAGTTGAAGAAAGGAGCTCAGGGGCACTGTAATTCACAAACCTGCAGAGTTATAAATGACAGCTATCGTCCAAAAATATACTGAAGTAAGGCTGCCAAGAGGACTTGAAAGCGGGGCAGAATTGCAGGAAACCGATTTCAGGAGGTAGACTGGAATTGCATGTAAAGCATAGGAAAAGAGGCAGAACGTCCACAATGATGCACTTGGCCAAAAAGGGCGTATGCGTTTTTTCCTGAATATATTCAGGAAAAAACGCATACGCCCTTTTTGGCCAACCAAGCAAGCTTGCAAAGGAAATCTGCACTACAATGAAGTCTCACTTCCCCCCGGTCAAAAGGGCCATCTGAAAAAAGTGTAAAATCCAGAAAGGCAGGACAGGCCATGGAGAACTGGGAGCCTTGTTATGCTGATGGGCGGGATGTAAATTGCCAACAGCCACTCGGGAGAGGTGTATGGTGTTTCCTGAAACATCTAAAAAACAAAGCAACAGAGCCTAGGGCACTTCCACTTATGGTCCTATAGCTTAGGGAAATTAAAATCAAAAAGACACAGCCACCCCAAAGTTTGGGACGGCTCTGTTTACAAGAACCTCGTTTACGGTACAAGTTCAATATCGCAGAAAGTGAAAAATGGATAAAGAAGTTGTGGTACTTACGTACAATGCAATATCACTCAGCAATGAAATCTATGTCATCAGGCCCGTAGCAGCATAATGAGTGGATTCAGGTATGATGATTCTAACTGAAATAAGTCACACAGAAAAAGAAACATCATAAGATATCACTAATACACGGGATGTAAACTTGGCTACACAGGAACTGGATTACAAAACAGAACAGGGTCTCAAATTTAGAAAACCAACTTATGCTTGCTTAAGGGGAAAGGTGAGTTGGGGTGCTGCATAAAACCAGAGATTGAAATGAGCACAGATAAAGTTCCTTAAGCCAAATATGGAATAGACAAGAACTACTCCTTGCTCAACGAAATGGACTCAACACCCCATATTAAACGCCTAAGAATGTACCTGACTAGTAAGTATCTTAAAACCTATGGATTGCTATGTGTCTGAAAGAAAATCAAGCGTGTGTACAGGGGCATAAACGCAGCAGTGATAGGATTGGAGAGGTTCGGTGAGCAAATGAAGACCCTTTGAAGTCATATTGCATGGTACCCATTCCACGGGTCTCAACTCTCCAGGTTTAAGGGATTCTTCCTTCAGCTAAAACATGCACGTGGAACCCAGAGTATGATCAACCGTGTGATCGGGAGACGTGTTCCAATATGTCTCAGTTCTCGTCCCCTGGTACTCGGGTGCAACATTCCAGACGCTTTACTAACACTCTCCCGACTTGGAGAGTCAGTGCCTTTAACCTCCTGTTTGGCCCAGTTTGCAATTTCTGCGGAAGATGAACAGGAATAGGGAGAACCAATGAGAGACTAGCTGGAGGTGTCCGGACGGGCCAATTTAACTCTCATTTCCCACCAGGAAGAGGAATTAACCAAAGGCTCAGCGTGCCGTGCCGGAACCAGATTAGGGCCTGAAGCAATCCTGCGGTGTTGCGGCCAGCTCACAAGAAAGCGAGTTGAAGAAAGGAGCTCAGGGGCACTGTAATTCACAAACCTGCAGAGTTATAAATGACAGCTATCGTCCAAAAATATACTGAAGTAAGGCTGCCAAGAGGACTTGAAAGCGGGGCAGAATTGCAGGAAACCGATTTCAGGAGGTAGACTGGAATTGCATGTAAAGCATAGGAAAAGAGGCAGAACGTCCACAATGATGCACTTGGCCAAAAAGGGCGTATGCGTTTTTTCCTGAATATATTCAGGAAAAAACGCATACGCCCTTTTTGGCCAACCAAGCAAGCTTGCAAAGGAAATCTGCACTACAATGAAGTCTCACTTCCCCCCGGTCAAAAGGGCCATCTGAAAAAAGTGTAAAATCCAGAAAGGCAGGACAGGCCATGGAGAACTGGGAGCCTTGTTATGCTGATGGGCGGGATGTAAATTGCCAAGAGCCACTCGGGAGAGGTGTATGGTGTTTCCTGAAACATCTAAAAAACAAAGCAACAGAGCCTAGGGCACTTCCACTTATGGTCCTATAGCTTAGGGAAATTAAAATCAAAAAGACACAGCCACCCCAAAGTTTGGGACGGCTCTGTTTACAAGAACCTCGTTTACGGTACAAGTTCAATATCGCAGAAAGTGAAAAATGGATAAAGAAGTTGTGGTACTTACGTACAATGCAATATCACTCAGCAATGAAATCTATGTCATCAGGCCCGTAGCAGCATAATGAGTGGATTCAGGTATGATGATTCTAACTGAAATAAGTCACACAGAAAAAGAAACATCATAAGATATCACTAATACACGGGATGTAAACTTGGCTACACAGGAACTGGATTACAAAACAGAACAGGGTCTCAAATTTAGAAAACCAACTTATGCTTGCTTAAGGGGAAAGGTGAGTTGGGGTGCTGCATAAAACCAGAGATTGAAATGAGCACAGATAAAGTTCCTTAAGCCAAATATGGAATAGACAAGAACTACTCCTTGCTCAACGAAATGGACTCAACACCCCATATTAAACGCCTAAGAATGTACCTGACTAGTAAGTATCTTAAAACCTATGGATTGCTATGTGTCTGAAAGAAAATCAAGCGTGTGTACAGGGGCATAAACGCAGCAGTGATAGGATTGGAGAGGTTCGGTGAGCAAATGAAGACCCTTTGAAGTCATATTGCATGGTACCCATTCCACGGGTCTCAACTCTCCAGGTTTAAGGGATTCTTCCTTCAGCTAAAACATGCACGTGGAACCCAGAGTATGATCAACCGTGTGATCGGGAGACGTGTTCCAATATGTCTCAGTTCTCGTCCCCTGGTACTCGGGTGCAACATTCCAGACGCTTTACTAACACTCTCCCGACTTGGAGAGTCAGTGCCTTTAACCTCCTGTTTGGCCCAGTTTGCAATTTCTGCGGAAGATGAACAGGAATAGGGAGAACCAATGAGAGACTAGCTGGAGGTGTCCGGACGGGCAAATTTAACTCTCATTTCCCACCAGGAAGAGGAATTAACCAAAGGCTCAGCGTGCCGTGCCGGAACCAGATTAGGGCCTGAAGCAATCCTGCGGTGTTGCGGCCAGCTCACAAGAAAGCGAGTTGAAGAAAGGAGCTCAGGGGCACTGTAATTCACAAACCTGCAGAGTTATAAATGACAGCTATCGTCCAAAAATATACTGAAGTAAGGCTGCCAAGAGGACTTGAAAGCGGGGCAGAATTGCAGGAAACCGATTTCAGGAGGTAGACTGGAATTGCATTTAAAGCATAGGAAAAGAGGCAGAACGTCCACAATGATGCACTTGGCCAAAAAGGGCGTATGCGTTTTTTCCTGAATATATTCAGGAAAAAACGCATACGCCCTTTTTGGCCAACCAAGCAAGCTTGCAAAGGAAATCTGCACTACAATGAAGTCTCACTTCCCCCCGGTCAAAAGGGCCATCTGAAAAAAGTGTAAAATCCAGAAAGGCAGGACAGGCCATGGAGAACTGGGAGCCTTGTTATGCTGATGGGCGGGATGTAAATTGCCAAGAGCCACTCCGGAGAGGTGTATGGTGTTTCCTGAAACATCTAAAAAACAAAGCAACAGAGCCTAGGGCACTTCCACTTATGGTCCTATAGCTTAGGGAAATTAAAATCAAAAAGACACAGCCACCCCAAAGTTTGGGACGGCTCTGTTTACAAGAACCTCGTTTACGGTACAAGTTCAATATCGCAGAAAGTGAAAAATGGATAAAGAAGTTGTGGTACTTACGTACAATGCAATATCACTCAGCAATGAAATCTATGTCATCAGGCCCGTAGCAGCATAATGAGTGGATTCAGGTATGATGATTCTAACTGAAATAAGTCACACAGAAAAAGAAACATCATAAGATATCACTAATACACGGAATGTAAACTTGGCTACACAGGAACTGGATTACAAAACAGAACAGGGTCTCAAATTTAGAAAACCAACTTATGCTTGCTTAAGGGGAAAGGTGAGTTGGGGTGCTGCATATAACCAGAGATTGAAATGAACACAGATAAAGTTCCTTAAGCCAAATATGGAATAGACAAGAACTACTCCTTGCTCAACGAAATGGACTCAACACCCCATATTAAACGCCTAAGAATGTACCTGACTAGTAAGTATCTTAAAACCTATGAATTGTTATGTCTCTGAAAGAAAATCAAGCGTGTGTACAGGGGCATAAACGCAGCAGTGATAGGATTGGAGAGGTTCGGTGAGCAAATGAAGACCCTTTGAAGTCATATTGCATGGTACCCATTCCACGGGTCTCAACTCTCCAGGTTTAAGGGATTCTTCCTTCAGCTAAAACACGCACGTGGAACCCAGAGTATGATCAACCGTGTGATCGGGAGACGTGTTCCAATATGTCTCAGTTCTCGTCCCCTGGTACTCGGGTGCAACATTCCAGACGCTTTACTAACACTCTCCCGACTTGGAGAGTCAGTGCCTTTAACCTCCTGTTTGGCCCAGTTTGCAATTTCTGCGGAAGATGAACAGGAATAGGGAGAACCAATGAGAGACTAGCTGGAGGTGTCTGGACGGGCCAATTTAACTCTCATTTCCCACCAGGAAGAGGAATTAACCAAAGGCTCAGCGTGCCGTGCCGGAACCAGATTAGGGCCTGAAGCAATCCTGCGGTGTTGCGGCCAGCTCACAAGAAAGCGAGTTGAAGAAAGGAGCTCAGGGGCACTGTAATTCACAAACCTGCAGAGTTATAAATGACAGCTATCGTCCAAAAATATACTGAAGTAAGGCTGCCAAGAGGACTTGAAAGCGGGGCAGAATTGCAGGAAACCGATTTCAGGAGGTAGACTGGAATTGCATTTAAAGCATAGGAAAAGAGGCAGAACGTCCACAATGATGCACTTGGCCAAAAAGGGCGTATGCGTTTTTTCCTGAATATATTCAGGAAAAAACGCATACGCCCTTTTTGGCCAACCAAGCAAGCTTGCAAAGGAAATCTGCACTACAATGAAGTCTCACTTCCCCCCGGTCAAAAGGGCCATCTGAAAAAAGTGTAAAATCCAGAAAGGCAGGACAGGCCATGGAGAACTGGGAGCCTTGTTATGCTGATGGGCGGGATGTAAATTGCCAAGAGCCACTCGGGAGAGGTGTATGGTGTTTCCTGAAACATCTAAAAAACAAAGCAACAGAGCCTAGGGCACTTCCACTTATGGTCCTATAGCTTAGGGAAATTAAAATCAAAAAGACACAGCCACCCCAAAGTTTGGGACGGCTCTGTTTACAAGAACCTCGTTTACGGTACAAGTTCAATATCGCAGAAAGTGAAAAATGGATAAAGAAGTTGTGGTACTTACGTACAATGCAATATCACTCAGCAATGAAATCTATGTCATCAGGCCCGTAGCAGCATAATGAGTGGATTCAGGTATGATGATTCTAACTGAAATAAGTCACACAGAAAAAGAAACATCATAAGATATCACTAATACACGGGATGTAAACTTGGCTACACAGGAACTGGATTACAAAACAGAACAGGGTCTCAAATTTAGAAAACCAACTTATGCTTGCTTAAGGGGAAAGGTGAGTTGGGGTGCTGCATAAAACCAGAGATTGAAATGAGCACAGATAAAGTTCCTTAAGCCAAATATGGAATAGACAAGAACTACTCCTTGCTCAACGAAATGGACTCAACACCCCATATTAAACGCCTAAGAATGTACCTGACTAGTAAGTATCTTAAAACCTATGGATTGCTATGTGTCTGAAAGAAAATCAAGCGTGTGTACAGGGGCATAAACGCAGCAGTGATAGGATTGGAGAGGTTCGGTGAGCAAATGAAGACCCTTTGAAGTCATATTGCATGGTACCCATTCCACGGGTCTCAACTCTCCAGGTTTAAGGGATTCTTCCTTCAGCTAAAACACGCACGTGGAACCCAGAGTATGATCAACCGTGTGATCGGGAGACGTGTTCCAATATGTCTCAGTTCTCGTCCCCTGGTACTCGGGTGCAACATTCCAGACGCTTTACTAACACTCTCCCGACTTGGAGAGTCAGTGCCTTTAACCTCCTGTTTGGCCCAGTTTGCAATTTCTGCGGAAGATGAACAGGAATAGGGAGAACCAATGAGAGACTAGCTGGAGGTGTCTGGACGGGCCAATTTAACTCTCATTTCCCACCAGGAAGAGGAATTAACCAAAGGCTCAGCGTGCCGTGCCGGAACCAGATTAGGGCCTGAAGCAATCCTGCGGTGTTGCGGCCAGCTCACAAGAAAGCGAGTTGAAGAAAGGAGCTCAGGGGCACTGTAATTCACAAACCTGCAGAGTTATAAATGACAGCTATCGTCCAAAAATATACTGAAGTAAGGCTGCCAAGAGGACTTGAAAGCGGGGCAGAATTGCAGGAAACCGATTTCAGGAGGTAGACTGGAATTGCATTTAAAGCATAGGAAAAGAGGCAGAACGTCCACAATGATGCACTTGGCCAAAAAGGGCGTATGCGTTTTTTCCTGAATATATTCAGGAAAAAACGCATACGCCCTTTTTGGCCAACCAAGCAAGCTTGCAAAGGAAATCTGCACTACAATGAAGTCTCACTTCCCCCCGGTCAAAAGGGCCATCTGAAAAAAGTGTAAAATCCAGAAAGGCAGGACAGGCCATGGAGAACTGGGAGCCTTGTTATGCTGATGGGCGGGATGTAAATTGCCAAGAGCCACTCGGGAGAGGTGTATGGTGTTTCCTGAAACATCTAAAAAACAAAGCAACAGAGCCTAGGGCACTTCCACTTATGGTCCTATAGCTTAGGGAAATTAAAATCAAAAAGACACAGCCACCCCAAAGTTTGGGACGGCTCTGTTTACAAGAACCTCGTTTACGGTACAAGTTCAATATCGCAGAAAGTGAAAAATGGATAAAGAAGTTGTGGTACTTACGTACAATGCAATATCACTCAGCAATGAAATCTATGTCATCAGGCCCGTAGCAGCATAATGAGTGGATTCAGGTATGATGATTCTAACTGAAATAAGTCACACAGAAAAAGAAACATCATAAGATATCACTAATACACGGGATGTAAACTTGGCTACACAGGAACTGGATTACAAAACAGAACAGGGTCTCAAATTTAGAAAACCAACTTATGCTTGCTTAAGGGGAAAGGTGAGTTGGGGTGCTGCATAAAACCAGAGATTGAAATGAGCACAGATAAAGTTCCTTAAGCCAAATATGGAATAGACAAGAACTACTCCTTGCTCAACGAAATGGACTCAACACCCCATATTAAACGCCTAAGAATGTACCTGACTAGTAAGTATCTTAAAACCTATGGATTGCTATGTGTCTGAAAGAAAATCAAGCGTGTGTACAGGGGCATAAACGCAGCAGTGATAGGATTGGAGAGGTTCGGTGAGCAAATGAAGACCCTTTGAAGTCATATTGCATGGTACCCATTCCACGGGTCTCAACTCTCCAGGTTTAAGGGATTCTTCCTTCAGCTAAAACATGCACGTGGAACCCAGAGTATGATCAACCGTGTGATCGGGAGACGTGTTCCAATATGTCTCAGTTCTCGTCCCCTGGTACTCGGGTGCAACATTCCAGACGCTTTACTAACACTCTCCCGACTTGGAGAGTCAGTGCCTTTAACCTCCTGTTTGGCCCAGTTTGCAATTTCTGCGGAAGATGAACAGGAATAGGGAGAACCAATGAGAGACTAGCTGGAGGTGTCTGGACGGGCAAATTTAACTCTCATTTCCCACCAGGAAGAGGAATTAACCAAAGGCTCAGCGTGCCGTGCCGGAACCAGATTAGGGCCTGAAGCAATCCTGCGGTGTTGCGGCCAGCTCACAAGAAAGCGAGTTGAAGAAAGGAGCTCAGGGGCACTGTAATTCACAAACCTGCAGAGTTATAAATGACAGCTATCGTCCAAAAATATACTGAAGTAAGGCTGCCAAGAGGACTTGAAAGCGGGGCAGAATTGCAGGAAACCGATTTCAGGAGGTAGACTGGAATTGCATTTAAAGCATAGGAAAAGAGGCAGAACGTCCACAATGATGCACTTGGCCAAAAAGGGCGTATGCGTTTTTTCCTGAATATATTCAGGAAAAAACGCATACGCCCTTTTTGGCCAACCAAGCAAGCTTGCAAAGGAAATCTGCACTACAATGAAGTCTCACTTCCCCCCGGTCAAAAGGGCCATCTGAAAAAAGTGTAAAATCCAGAAAGGCAGGACAGGCCATGGAGAACTGGGAGCCTTGTTATGCTGATGGGCGGGATGTAAATTGACAACAGCCACTCGGGAGAGGTGTATGGTGTTTCCTGAAACATCTAAAAAACAAAGCAACAGAGCCTAGGGCACTTCCACTTATGGTCCTATAGCTTAGGGAAATTAAAATCAAAAAGACACAGCCACCCCAAAGTTTGGGACGGCTCTGTTTACAAGAACCTCGTTTACGGTACAAGTTCAATATCGCAGAAAGTGAAAAATGGATAAAGAAGTTGTGGTACTTACGTACAATGCAATATCACTCAGCAATGAAATCTATGTCATCAGGCCCGTAGCAGCATAATGAGTGGATTCAGGTATGATGATTCTAACTGAAATAAGTCACACAGAAAAAGAAACATCATAAGATATCACTAATACACGGGATGTAAACTTGGCTACACAGGAACTGGATTACAAAACAGAACAGGGTCTCAAATTTAGAAAACCAACTTATGCTTGCTTAAGGGGAAAGGTGAGTTGGGGTGCTGCATAAAACCAGAGATTGAAATGAGCACAGATAAAGTTCCTTAAGCCAAATATGGAATAGACAAGAACTACTCCTTGCTCAACGAAATGGACTCAACACCCCATATTAAACGCCTAAGAATGTACCTGACTAGTAAGTATCTTAAAACCTATGGATTGCTATGTGTCTGAAAGAAAATCAAGCGTGTGTACAGGGGCATAAACGCAGCAGTGATAGGATTGGAGAGGTTCGGTGAGCAAATGAAGACCCTTTGAAGTCATATTGCATGGTACCCATTCCACGGGTCTCAACTCTCCAGGTTTAAGGGATTCTTCCTT
Source organism: Leucopleurus acutus (assembly GCF_964270905.1). Lineage (NCBI taxonomy): Eukaryota > Metazoa > Chordata > Mammalia > Artiodactyla > Delphinidae > Leucopleurus > Leucopleurus acutus. Next base: position 12,963 of record NW_028139054.1, on the reverse strand, counting down.
CAGCTAAAACATGCACGTGGAACCCAGAGTATGATCAACCGTGTGATCGGGAGACGTGTTCCAATATGTCTCAGTTCTCGTCCCCTGGTACTCGGGTGCAACATTCCAGACGCTTTACTAACACTCTCCCGACTTGGAGAGTCAGTGCCTTTAACCTCCTGTTTGGCCCAGTTTGCAATTTCTGCGGAAGATGAACAGGAATAGGGAGAACCAATGAGAGACTAGCTGGAGGTGTCTGGACGGGCAAATTTAACTCTCATTTCCCACCAGGAAGAGGAATTAACCAAAGGCTCAGCGTGCCGTGCCGGAACCAGATTAGGGCCTGAAGCAATCCTGCGGTGTTGCGGCCAGCTCACAAGAAAGCGAGTTGAAGAAAGGAGCTCAGGGGCACTGTAATTCACAAACCTGCAGAGTTATAAATGACAGCTATCGTCCAAAAATATACTGAAGTAAGGCTGCCAAGAGGACTTGAAAGCGGGGCAGAATTGCAGGAAACCGATTTCAGGAGGTAGACTGGAATTGCATTTAAAGCATAGGAAAAGAGGCAGAACGTCCACAATGATGCACTTGGTCAAAAAGGGCGTATGCGTTTTTTCCTGAATATATTCAGGAAAAAACGCATACGCCCTTTTTGGCCAACCAAGCAAGCTTGCAAAGGAAATCTGCACTACAATGAAGTCTCACTTCCCCCCGGTCAAAAGGGCCATCTGAAAAAAGTGTAAAATCCAGAAAGGCAGGACAGGCCATGGAGAACTGGGAGCCTTGTTATGCTGATGGGCGGGATGTAAATTGCCAACAGCCACTCGGGAGAGGTGTATGGTGTTTCCTGAAACATCTAAAAAACAAAGCAACAGAGCCTAGGGCACTTCCACTTATGGTCCTATAGCTTAGGGAAATTAAAATCAAAAAGACACAGCCACCCCAAAGTTTGGGACGGCTCTGTTTACAAGAACCTCGTTTACGGTACAAGTTCAATATCGCAGAAAGTGAAAAATGGATAAAGAAGTTGTGGTACTTACGTACAATGCAATATCACTCAGCAATGAAATCTATGTCATCAGGCCCGTAGCAGCATAATGAGTGGATTCAGGTATGATGATTCTAACTGAAATAAGTCACACAGAAAAAGAAACATCATAAGATATCACTAATACACGGGATGTAAACTTGGCTACACAGGAACTGGATTACAAAACAGAACAGGGTCTCAAATTTAGAAAACCAACTTATGCTTGCTTAAGGGGAAAGGTGAGTTGGGGTGCTGCATAAAACCAGAGATTGAAATGAGCACAGATAAAGTTCCTTAAGCCAAATATGGAATAGACAAGAACTACTCCTTGCTCAACGAAATGGACTCAACACCCCATATTAAACGCCTAAGAATGTACCTGACTAGTAAGTATCTTAAAACCTATGGATTGCTATGTGTCTGAAAGAAAATCAAGCGTGTGTACAGGGGCATAAACGCAGCAGTGATAGGATTGGAGAGGTTCGGTGAGCAAATGAAGACCCTTTGAAGTCATATTGCATGGTACCCATTCCACGGGTCTCAACTCTCCAGGTTTAAGGGATTCTTCCTTCAGCTAAAACATGCACGTGGAACCCAGAGTATGATCAACCGTGTGATCGGGAGACGTGTTCCAATATGTCTCAGTTCTCGTCCCCTGGTACTCGGGTGCAACATTCCAGACGCTTTACTAACACTCTCCCGACTTGGAGAGTCAGTGCCTTTAACCTCCTGTTTGGCCCAGTTTGCAATTTCTGCGGAAGATGAACAGGAATAGGGAGAACCAATGAGAGACTAGCTGGAGGTGTCTGGACGGGCAAATTTAACTCTCATTTCCCACCAGGAAGAGGAATTAACCAAAGGCTCAGCGTGCCGTGCCGGAACCAGATTAGGGCCTGAAGCAATCCTGCGGTGTTGCGGCCAGCTCACAAGAAAGCGAGTTGAAGAAAGGAGCTCAGGGGCACTGTAATTCACAAACCTGCAGAGTTATAAATGACAGCTATCGTCCAAAAATATACTGAAGTAAGGCTGCCAAGAGGACTTGAAAGCGGGGCAGAATTGCAGGAAACCGATTTCAGGAGGTAGACTGGAATTGCATTTAAAGCATAGGAAAAGAGGCAGAACGTCCACAATGATGCACTTGGCCAAAAAGGGCGTATGCGTTTTTTCCTGAATATATTCAGGAAAAAACGCATACGCCCTTTTTGGCCAACCAAGCAAGCTTGCAAAGGAAATCTGCACTACAATGAAGTCTCACTTCCCCCCGGTCAAAAGGGCCATCTGAAAAAAGTGTAAAATTCAGAAAGGCAGGACAGGCCATGGAGAACTGGGAGCCTTGTTATGCTGATGGGCGGGATGTAAATTGCCAAGAGCCACTCGGGAGAGGTGTATGGTGTTTCCTGAAACATCTAAAAAACAAAGCAACAGAGCCTAGGGCACTTCCACTTATGGTCCTATAGCTTAGGGAAATTAAAATCAAAAAGACACAGCCACCCCAAAGTTTGGGACGGCTCTGTTTACAAGAACCTCGTTTACGGTACAAGTTCAATATCGCAGAAAGTGAAAAATGGATAAAGAAGTTGTGGTACTTACGTACAATGCAATATCACTCAGCAATGAAATCTATGTCATCAGGCCCGTAGCAGCATAATGAGTGGATTCAGGTATGATGATTCTAACTGAAATAAGTCACACAGAAAAAGAAACATCATAAGATATCACTAATACACGGGATGTAAACTTGGCTACACAGGAACTGGATTACAAAACAGAACAGGGTCTCAAATTTAGAAAACCAACTTATGCTTGCTTAAGGGGAAAGGTGAGTTGGGGTGCTGCATAAAACCAGAGATTGAAATGAGCACAGATAAAGTTCCTTAAGCCAAATATGGAATAGACAAGAACTACTCCTTGCTCAACGAAATGGACTCAACACCCCATATTAAACGCCTAAGAATGTACCTGACTAGTAAGTATCTTAAAACCTATGGATTGCTATGTGTCTGAAAGAAAATCAAGCGTGTGTACAGGGGCATAAACGCAGCAGTGATAGGATTGGAGAGGTTCGGTGAGCAAATGAAGACCCTTTGAAGTCATATTGCATGGTACCCATTCCACGGGTCTCAACTCTCCAGGTTTAAGGGATTCTTCCTTCAGCTAAAACATGCACGTGGAACCCAGAGTATGATCAACCGTGTGATCGGGAGACGTGTTCCAATATGTCTCAGTTCTCGTCCCCTGGTACTCGGGTGCAACATTCCAGACGCTTTACTAACACTCTCCCGACTTGGAGAGTCAGTGCCTTTAACCTCCTGTTTGGCCCAGTTTGCAATTTCTGCGGAAGATGAACAGGAATAGGGAGAACCAATGAGAGACTAGCTGGAGGTGTCTGGACGGGCAAATTTAACTCTCATTTCCCACCAGGAAGAGGAATTAACCAAAGGCTCAGCGTGCCGTGCCGGAACCAGATTAGGGCCTGAAGCAATCCTGCGGTGTTGCGGCCAGCTCACAAGAAAGCGAGTTGAAGAAAGGAGCTCAGGGGCACTGTAATTCACAAACCTGCAGAGTTATAAATGACAGCTATCGTCCAAAAATATACTGAAGTAAGGCTGCCAAGAGGACTTGAAAGCGGGGCAGAATTGCAGGAAACCGATTTCAGGAGGTAGACTGGAATTGCATTTAAAGCATAGGAAAAGAGGCAGAACGTCCACAATGATGCACTTGGCCAAAAAGGGCGTATGCGTTTTTTCCTGAATATATTCAGGAAAAAACGCATACGCCCTTTTTGGCCAACCAAGCAAGCTTGCAAAGGAAATCTGCACTACAATGAAGTCTCACTTCCCCCCGGTCAAAAGGGCCATCTGAAAAAAGTGTAAAATCCAGAAAGGCAGGACAGGCCATGGAGAACTGGGAGCCTTGTTATGCTGATGGGCGGGATGTAAATTGCCAAGAGCCACTCGGGAGAGGTGTATGGTGTTTCCTGAAACATCTAAAAAACAAAGCAACAGAGCCTAGGGCACTTCCACTTATGGTCCTATAGCTTAGGGAAATTAAAATCAAAAAGACACAGCCACCCCAAAGTTTGGGACGGCTCTGTTTACAAGAACCTCGTTTACGGTACAAGTTCAATATCGCAGAAAGTGAAAAATGGATAAAGAAGTTGTGGTACTTACGTACAATGCAATATCACTCAGCAATGAAATCTATGTCATCAGGCCCGTAGCAGCATAATGAGTGGATTCAGGTATGATGATTCTAACTGAAATAAGTCACACAGAAAAAGAAACATCATAAGATATCACTAATACACGGGATGTAAACTTGGCTACACAGGAACTGGATTACAAAACAGAACAGGGTCTCAAATTTAGAAAACCAACTTATGCTTGCTTAAGGGGAAAGGTGAGTTGGGGTGCTGCATAAAACCAGAGATTGAAATGAGCACAGATAAAGTTCCTTAAGCCAAATATGGAATAGACAAGAACTACTCCTTGCTCAACGAAATGGACTCAACACCCCATATTAAACGCCTAAGAATGTACCTGACTAGTAAGTATCTTAAAACCTATGGATTGCTATGTGTCTGAAAGAAAATCAAGCGTGTGTACAGGGGCATAAACGCAGCAGTGATAGGATTGGAGAGGTTCGGTGAGCAAATGAAGACCCTTTGAAGTCATATTGCATGGTACCCATTCCACGGGTCTCAACTCTCCAGGTTTAAGGGATTCTTCCTTCAGCTAAAACATGCACGTGGAACCCAGAGTATGATCAACCGTGTGATCGGGAGACGTGTTCCAATATGTCTCAGTTCTCGTCCCCTGGTACTCGGGTGCAACATTCCAGACGCTTTACTAACACTCTCCCGACTTGGAGAGTCAGTGCCTTTAACCTCCTGTTTGGCCCAGTTTGCAATTTCTGCGGAAGATGAACAGGAATAGGGAGAACCAATGAGAGACTAGCTGGAGGTGTCCGGACGGGCCAATTTAACTCTCATTTCCCACCAGGAAGAGGAATTAACCAAAGGCTCAGCGTGCCGTGCCGGAACCAGATTAGGGCCTGAAGCAATCCTGCGGTGTTGCGGCCAGCTCACAAGAAAGCGAGTTGAAGAAAGGAGCTCAGGGGCACTGTAATTCACAAACCTGCAGAGTTATAAATGACAGCTATCGTCCAAAAATATACTGAAGTAAGGCTGCCAAGAGGACTTGAAAGCGGGGCAGAATTGCAGGAAACCGATTTCAGGAGGTAGACTGGAATTGCATGTAAAGCATAGGAAAAGAGGCAGAACGTCCACAATGATGCACTTGGCCAAAAAGGGCGTATGCGTTTTTTCCTGAATATATTCAGGAAAAAACGCATACGCCCTTTTTGGCCAACCAAGCAAGCTTGCAAAGGAAATCTGCACTACAATGAAGTCTCACTTCCCCCCGGTCAAAAGGGCCATCTGAAAAAAGTGTAAAATCCAGAAAGGCAGGACAGGCCATGGAGAACTGGGAGCCTTGTTATGCTGATGGGCGGGATGTAAATTGCCAAGAGCCACTCGGGAGAGGTGTATGGTGTTTCCTGAAACATCTAAAAAACAAAGCAACAGAGCCTAGGGCACTTCCACTTATGGTCCTATAGCTTAGGGAAATTAAAATCAAAAAGACACAGCCACCCCAAAGTTTGGGACGGCTCTGTTTACAAGAACCTCGTTTACGGTACAAGTTCAATATCGCAGAAAGTGAAAAATGGATAAAGAAGTTGTGGTACTTACGTACAATGCAATATCACTCAGCAATGAAATCTATGTCATCAGGCCCGTAGCAGCATAATGAGTGGATTCAGGTATGATGATTCTAACTGAAATAAGTCACACAGAAAAAGAAACATCATAAGATATCACTAATACACGGGATGTAAACTTGGCTACACAGGAACTGGATTACAAAACAGAACAGGGTCTCAAATTTAGAAAACCAACTTATGCTTGCTTAAGGGGAAAGGTGAGTTGGGGTGCTGCATAAAACCAGAGATTGAAATGAGCACAGATAAAGTTCCTTAAGCCAAATATGGAATAGACAAGAACTACTCCTTGCTCAACGAAATGGACTCAACACCCCATATTAAACGCCTAAGAATGTACCTGACTAGTAAGTATCTTAAAACCTATGGATTGCTATGTGTCTGAAAGAAAATCAAGCGTGTGTACAGGGGCATAAACGCAGCAGTGATAGGATTGGAGAGGTTCGGTGAGCAAATGAAGACCCTTTGAAGTCATATTGCATGGTACCCATTCCACGGGTCTCAACTCTCCAGGTTTAAGGGATTCTTCCTTCAGCTAAAACATGCACGTGGAACCCAGAGTATGATCAACCGTGTGATCGGGAGACGTGTTCCAATATGTCTCAGTTCTCGTCCCCTGGTACTCGGGTGCAACATTCCAGACGCTTTACTAACACTCTCCCGACTTGGAGAGTCAGTGCCTTTAACCTCCTGTTTGGCCCAGTTTGCAATTTCTGCGGAAGATGAACAGGAATAGGGAGAACCAATGAGAGACTAGCTGGAGGTGTCCGGACGGGCCAATTTAACTCTCATTTCCCACCAGGAAGAGGAATTAACCAAAGGCTCAGCGTGCCGTGCCGGAACCAGATTAGGGCCTGAAGCAATCCTGCGGTGTTGCGGCCAGCTCACAAGAAAGCGAGTTGAAGAAAGGAGCTCAGGGGCACTGTAATTCACAAACCTGCAGAGTTATAAATGACAGCTATCGTCCAAAAATATACTGAAGTAAGGCTGCCAAGAGGACTTGAAAGCGGGGCAGAATTGCAGGAAACCGATTTCAGGAGGTAGACTGGAATTGCATGTAAAGCATAGGAAAAGAGGCAGAACGTCCACAATGATGCACTTGGCCAAAAAGGGCGTATGCGTTTTTTCCTGAATATATTCAGGAAAAAACGCATACGCCCTTTTTGGCCAACCAAGCAAGCTTGCAAAGGAAATCTGCACTACAATGAAGTCTCACTTCCCCCCGGTCAAAAGGGCCATCTGAAAAAAGTGTAAAATCCAGAAAGGCAGGACAGGCCATGGAGAACTGGGAGCCTTGTTATGCTGATGGGCGGGATGTAAATTGCCAAGAGCCACTCGGGAGAGGTGTATGGTGTTTCCTGAAACATCTAAAAAACAAAGCAACAGAGCCTAGGGCACTTCCACTTATGGTCCTATAGCTTAGGGAAATTAAAATCAAAAAGACACAGCCACCCCAAAGTTTGGGACGGCTCTGTTTACAAGAACCTCGTTTACGGTACAAGTTCAATATCGCAGAAAGTGAAAAATGGATAAAGAAGTTGTGGTACTTACGTACAATGCAATATCACTCAGCAATGAAATCTATGTCATCAGGCCCGTAGCAGCATAATGAGTGGATTCAGGTATGATGATTCTAACTGAAATAAGTCACACAGAAAAAGAAACATCATAAGATATCACTAATACACGGGATGTAAACTTGGCTACACAGGAACTGGATTACAAAACAGAACAGGGTCTCAAATTTAGAAAACCAACTTATGCTTGCTTAAGGGGAAAGGTGAGTTGGGGTGCTGCATAAAACCAGAGATTGAAATGAGCACAGATAAAGTTCCTTAAGCCAAATATGGAATAGACAAGAACTACTCCTTGCTCAACGAAATGGACTCAACACCCCATATTAAACGCCTAAGAATGTACCTGACTAGTAAGTATCTTAAAACCTATGGATTGCTATGTGTCTGAAAGAAAATCAAGCGTGTGTACAGGGGCATAAACGCAGCAGTGATAGGATTGGAGAGGTTCGGTGAGCAAATGAAGACCCTTTGAAGTCATATTGCATGGTACCCATTCCACGGGTCTCAACTCTCCAGGTTTAAGGGATTCTTCCTTCAGCTAAAACATGCACGTGGAACCCAGAGTATGATCAACCGTGTGATCGGGAGACGTGTTCCAATATGTCTCAGTTCTCGTCCCCTGGTACTCGGGTGCAACATTCCAGACGCTTTACTAACACTCTCCCGACTTGGAGAGTCAGTGCCTTTAACCTCCTGTTTGGCCCAGTTTGCAATTTCTGCGGAAGATGAACAGGAATAGGGAGAACCAATGAGAGACTAGCTGGAGGTGTCCGGACGGGCCAATTTAACTCTCATTTCCCACCAGGAAGAGGAATTAACCAAAGGCTCAGCGTGCCGTGCCGGAACCAGATTAGGGCCTGAAGCAATCCTGCGGTGTTGCGGCCAGCTCACAAGAAAGCGAGTTGAAGAAAGGAGCTCAGGGGCACTGTAATTCACAAACCTGCAGAGTTATAAATGACAGCTATCGTCCAAAAATATACTGAAGTAAGGCTGCCAAGAGGACTTGAAAGCGGGGCAGAATTGCAGGAAACCGATTTCAGGAGGTAGACTGGAATTGCATTTAAAGCATAGGAAAAGAGGCAGAACGTCCACAATGATGCACTTGGCCAAAAAGGGCGTATGCGTTTTTTCCTGAATATATTCAGGAAAAAACGCATACGCCCTTTTTGGCCAACCAAGCAAGCTTGCAAAGGAAATCTGCACTACAATGAAGTCTCACTTCCCCCCGGTCAAAAGGGCCATCTGAAAAAAGTGTAAAATCCAGAAAGGCAGGACAGGCCATGGAGAACTGGGAGCCTTGTTATGCTGATGGGCGGGATGTAAATTGCCAAGAGCCACTCGGGAGAGGTGTATGGTGTTTCCTGAAACATCTAAAAAACAAAGCAACAGAGCCTAGGGCACTTCCACTTATGGTCCTATAGCTTAGGGAAATTAAAATCAAAAAGACACAGCCACCCCAAAGTTTGGGACGGCTCTGTTTACAAGAACCTCGTTTACGGTACAAGTTCAATATCGCAGAAAGTGAAAAATGGATAAAGAAGTTGTGGTACTTACGTACAATGCAATATCACTCAGCAATGAAATCTATGTCATCAGGCCCGTAGCAGCATAATGAGTGGATTCAGGTATGATGATTCTAACTGAAATAAGTCACACAGAAAAAGAAACATCATAAGATATCACTAATACACGGGATGTAAACTTGGCTACACAGGAACTGGATTACAAAACAGAACAGGGTCTCAAATTTAGAAAACCAACTTATGCTTGCTTAAGGGGAAAGGTGAGTTGGGGTGCTGCATAAAACCAGAGATTGAAATGAGCACAGATAAAGTTCCTTAAGCCAAATATGGAATAGACAAGAACTACTCCTTGCTCAACGAAATGGACTCAACACCCCATATTAAACGCCTAAGAATGTACCTGACTAGTAAGTATCTTAAAACCTATGGATTGCTATGTGTCTGAAAGAAAATCAAGCGTGTGTACAGGGGCATAAACGCAGCAGTGATAGGATTGGAGAGGTTCGGTGAGCAAATGAAGACCCTTTGAAGTCATATTGCATGGTACCCATTCCACGGGTCTCAACTCTCCAGGTTTAAGGGATTCTTCCTTCAGCTAAAACATGCACGTGGAACCCAGAGTATGATCAACCGTGTGATCGGGAGACGTGTTCCAATATGTCTCAGTTCTCGTCCCCTGGTACTCGGGTGCAACATTCCAGACGCTTTACTAAACACTCTCCCGACTTGGAGAGTCAGTGCCTTTAACCTCCTGTTTGGCCCAGTTTGCAATTTCTGCGGAAGATGAACAGGAATAGGGAGAACCAATGAGAGACTAGCTGGAGGTGTCTGGACGGGCAAATTTAACTCTCATTTCCCACCAGGAAGAGGAATTAACCAAAGGCTCAGCGTGCCGTGCCGGAACCAGATTAGGGCCTGAAGCAATCCTGCGGTGTTGCGGCCAGCTCACAAGAAAGCGAGTTGAAGAAAGGAGCTCAGGGGCACTGTAATTCACAAACCTGCAGAGTTATAAATGACAGCTATCGTCCAAAAATATACTGAAGTAAGGCTGCCAAGAGGACTTGAAAGCGGGGCAGAATTGCAGGAAACCGATTTCAGGAGGTAGACTGGAATTGCATTTAAAGCATAGGAAAAGAGGCAGAACGTCCACAATGATGCACTTGGCCAAAAAGGGCGTATGCGTTTTTTCCTGAATATATTCAGGAAAAAACGCATACGCCCTTTTTGGCCAACCAAGCAAGCTTGCAAAGGAAATCTGCACTACAATGAAGTCTCACTTCCCCCCGGTCAAAAGGGCCATCTGAAAAAAGTGTAAAATCCAGAAAGGCAGGACAGGCCATGGAGAACTGGGAGCCTTGTTATGCTGATGGGCGGGATGTAAAATTGCCAAGAGCCACTCGGGAGAGGTGTATGGTGTTTCCTGAAACATCTAAAAAACAAAGCAACAGAGCCTAGGGCACTTCCACTTATGGTCCTATAGCTTAGGGAAATTAAAATCAAAAAGACACAGCCACCCCAAAGTTTGGGACGGCTCTGTTTACAAGAACCTCGTTTACGGTACAAGTTCAATATCGCAGAAAGTGAAAAATGGATAAAGAAGTTGTGGTACTTACGTACAATGCAATATCACTCAGCAATGAAATCTATGTCATCAGGCCCCGTAGCAGCATAATGAGTGGATTCAGGTATGATGATTCTAACTGAAATAAGTCACACAGAAAAAGAAACATCATAAGATATCACTAATACACGGGATGTAAACTTGGCTACACAGGAACTGGATTACAAAACAGAACAGGGTCTCAAATTTAGAAAACCAACTTATGCTTGCTTAAGGGGAAAGGTGAGTTGGGGTGCTGCATAAAACCAGAGATTGAAATGAGCACAGATAAAGTTCCTTAAGCCAAATATGGAATAGACAAGAACTACTCCTTGCTCAACGAAATGGACTCAACACCCCATATTAAACGCCTAAGAATGTACCTGACTAGTAAGTATCTTAAAACCTATGGATTGCTATGTGTCTGAAAGAAAATCAAGCGTGTGTACAGGGGCATAAACGCAGCAGTGATAGGATTGGAGAGGTTCGGTGAGCAAATGAAGACCCTTTGAAGTCATATTGCATGGTACCCATTCCACGGGTCTCAACTCTCCAGGTTTAAGGGATTCTTCCTTCAGCTAAAACATGCACGTGGAACCCAGAGTATGATCAACCGTGTGATCGGGAGACGTGTTCCAATATGTCTCAGTTCTCGTCCCCTGGTACTCGGGTGCAACATTCCAGACGCTTTACTAACACTCTCCCGACTTGGAGAGTCAGTGCCTTTAACCTCCTGTTTGGCCCAGTTTGCAATTTCTGCGGAAGATGAACAGGAATAGGGAGAACCAATGAGAGACTAGCTGGAGGTGTCTGGACGGGCAAATTTAACTCTCATTTCCCACCAGGAAGAGGAATTAACCAAAGGCTCAGCGTGCCGTGCCGGAACCAGATTAGGGCCTGAAGCAATCCTGCGGTGTTGCGGCCAGCTCACAAGAAAGCGAGTTGAAGAAAGGAGCTCAGGGGCACTGTAATTCACAAACCTGCAGAGTTATAAATGACAGCTATCGTCCAAAAATATACTGAAGTAAGGCTGCCAAGAGGACTTGAAAGCGGGGCAGAATTGCAGGAAACCGATTTCAGGAGGTAGACTGGAATTGCATTTAAAGCATAGGAAAAGAGGCAGAACGTCCACAATGATGCACTTGGCCAAAAAGGGCGTATGCGTTTTTTCCTGAATATATTCAGGAAAAAACGCATACGCCCTTTTTGGCCAACCAAGCAAGCTTGCAAAGGAAATCTGCACTACAATGAAGTCTCACTTCCCCCCGGTCAAAAGGGCCATCTGAAAAAAGTGTAAAATCCAGAAAGGCAGGACAGGCCATGGAGAACTGGGAGCCTTGTTATGCTGATGGGCGGGATGTAAATTGCCAACAGCCACTCGGGAGAGGTGTATGGTGTTTCCTGAAACATCTAAAAAACAAAGCAACAGAGCCTAGGGCACTTCCACTTATGGTCCTATAGCTTAGGGAAATTAAAATCAAAAAGACACAGCCACCCCAAAGTTTGGGACGGCTCTGTTTACAAGAACCTCGTTTACGGTACAAGTTCAATATCGCAGAAAGTGAAAAATGGATAAAGAAGTTGTGGTACTTACGTACAATGCAATATCACTCAGCAATGAAATCTATGTCATCAGGCCCGTAGCAGCATAATGAGTGGATTCAGGTATGATGATTCTAACTGAAATAAGTCACACAGAAAAAGAAACATCATAAGATATCACTAATACACGGGATGTAAACTTGGCTACACAGGAACTGGATTACAAAACAGAACAGGGTCTCAAATTTAGAAAACCAACTTATGCTTGCTTAAGGGGAAAGGTGAGTTGGGGTGCTGCATAAAACCAGAGATTGAAATGAGCACAGATAAAGTTCCTTAAGCCAAATATGGAATAGACAAGAACTACTCCTTGCTCAACGAAATGGACTCAACACCCCATATTAAACGCCTAAGAATGTACCTGACTAGTAAGTATCTTAAAACCTATGGATTGCTATGTGTCTGAAAGAAAATCAAGCGTGTGTACAGGGGCATAAACGCAGCAGTGATAGGATTGGAGAGGTTCGGTGAGCAAATGAAGACCCTTTGAAGTCATATTGCATGGTACCCATTCCACGGGTCTCAACTCTCCAGGTTTAAGGGATTCTTCCTTCAGCTAAAACATGCACGTGGAACCCAGAGTATGATCAACCGTGTGATCGGGAGACGTGTTCCAATATGTCTCAGTTCTCGTCCCCTGGTACTCGGGTGCAACATTCCAGACGCTTTACTAACACTCTCCCGACTTGGAGAGTCAGTGCCTTTAACCTCCTGTTTGGCCCAGTTTGCAATTTCTGCGGAAGATGAACAGGAATAGGGAGAACCAATGAGAGACTAGCTGGAGGTGTCTGGACGGGCAAATTTAACTCTCATTTCCCACCAGGAAGAGGAATTAACCAAAGGCTCAGCGTGCCGTGCCGGAACCAGATTAGG